>NC_139346.1:167025653-167568153 GCF_055883805.1 Amblyomma maculatum | reverse complement strand
ACTGCGTGTTAGCGATTGTTTCATGAAGCTTTTATTCTGTCATCGGGATCAGCAAACGCAGGATCTGTCGCAAGCATTCCACGTCTGGAAAAGGGGAGGGGGAGGGTGTAGCGACTGCGTTAGCCGTCCCTCCGTTTCCTTGTACAATTAAGAATCTGGGTTTCTTTTTTTCTCGGCAATGCCGGTGAACACGTATCCAGTTGTCTTTATAGTTTACGCTTCTTTCCGGCATGCGCATATTATTCCCGTTAATACGAACTTGTTTCTTTTGCGATTCAGTGCAGCGTTTCTCTTCTCTCGGTGTCCGTACTTTAGAGCATGAGCGCTATACTCTTCTTACTGCAACTTCCAAGCTTATTCCCTTGTGCTTTCACCTTGAGCCTAGAGAAGCCGTAGTGAAGAACTCTGAAACTTTCGACCACCTGGTGCTCTTTACCGTGCACAGACCACGTGACTAGGCGCGGGATTAAACTGCTTCGCAGCAGCTTGGTTGCTCAGTCTAGCCATGGTTGAGGCGCGTGCCGATGTGAGTGCATCAACGCTTCGGCGCAGGCCGTCAGGGCTTATGCTTAGCCATGCTTAACAGAACTTACGCTCGGATAACTAGGTTTAATCAGGGTAAACCTCCATATTTGGTTTTCGAATCCCAGTCGAAAAAGAACTACAGAAAATTTTCTGTTTTCACAACAGAATTTCTGTTCTGTGTTTGACAGTGAACCTGTTGTAACAATATACATTTCTGTAGTAACATCAGACTTTTCTGTAGTTACAACAAAAACAATTACAAAATTACAAACTACAGAAAAGTACTAAAGAAAAACTACAGAACTACATAAAATTCTGTGATTTAACACAGAACTACAGAATATTGCCGCGAAACCTTGAAAACAGTATTTGTTGTTTTTTAACAGCCGCCGGCATACAGGCTTATCACTCTGATTCTGGGCCGCGTATCAGTTCCGTAATCTTTGTTTGTTAATGCTCGATGTCGTGAGTCACACCTTTATCAGTTTCGTTGTAGCGCAAGATGCACCGAGATCTGTCTCGAAGGTTCCGGCCACCCGGGTGTCTCCACAATGTTCCAGCCCGTGCTGGTAGCTGTTTGCGACGTTATCTAGATTGTTCTGTGCAGCCTTTAAATTGAGCGGTGCCGTGTGTGACGAGCGTTCTTTGTCCGACGATCGACGAGCGCGTTTGTTGCTATCGCCGCCGCCGAGTTGCTTAGTTCTTTTGCGGGCGCAAGTTAGCCCCAATAAAGAGTTATTTCAGTACTATCACGCCTGTGTCTTCTTTTGGCGTGTACGGCCTTGTCACCACTACGTGACAATACCTTGCCGTGTTTTTGACATGGTTATGTGGGTTTGTTCGACTGTGAGCTGGTTTTGAGTACAAATTCTTAATATTTAGCCTATTTCACCGTAATAATTAGTTTATGGCCATATACTGACCGGAAATAAGTGTGCACATGGTATATAGAACGACCGCAGGCATTCAGGCGTCTCGTCTTAACCTCAAGGCGGCTGACGTGAAAACCACTGTTGTCGTAATGTCGCATGATGAGGAACGAAAGAACCATGAAGGCGGAACTTTTGCTTACTCCTGCAGTGTTCCCATATTATCGCTAGCATGGAGTGCCCTTTCAAAGATCATGATACTCGTGAGTGATGTGAGAGCTAGCGATAACGTGGCAACACTGCAGGAGTAAGCAAAAGTTCCGCCTTCACGGTTCCTTCTTTTCCCATGTGTGATCTTCGAGAGATTAGACAGGTGTAGTGCAGCGGGGTTCTCACTCGGATATCGCTTGGAAACAAAGCGTTGAAAGAACTGCACCGGCTTTGAAGAGCACACTTTCTGGCGGCAAGACTGCGCTGCTTCTAGTATATGTAGCTCTAAAAGTATATAAGCGAATTTTAGTCTGCGTCTATATCAATATATAATCGGCACTCTATATCAGCCCACAGCTAACGCTCTCAAAACGGAGCCGGTGTAGAAGCGTTACCTCATACCCAACCGTAACACTCATAAAGTAAGTATGTGGTCCTCAAAGTTTTGGACATTTCAAACGAGTTACTTTGGTTGGGTTATGTTGTCTTGTCAGATAGGCTGCTCCGAGGTTCGTAGCAATTAACCTTAAGAATATTCATGGGGTGTTTTGTGCTTTGACTTATCGACTTTCCTTCAATTTGCCTGATTTATCACCGCTACTTTCGGATGCGTTTTTTGTATTTTCTTTTTCTCTTGTGAACAATAAATTATATGTACCTTGGGATACTGCTACCCTGTAGAGCGCTACTGATGGAATCACGGCGAAGGAGCAAGAAATGCACACATGTACTGAATTAGTTGATGTGTTCAATCAGCGTGCATGTAGTCATTGAGAGTTTGAAGGTTTATTAAAGCTAAAGGCAATCATAGATTCAAAAAAAAAATTAGTAGATTACAAAGTACCGACAGTAAACCTGTTTGAGAGTCCCCGCCAGAAATACAGGAATATAAATTCCCAAGTTTGGCAGAGGAGCTGGAAAAGGTACCGATCAAACTGAAAACTATCGGTACTAGCGGTACTATCGGTATTAGCGGTAATAACTAACTTATACAATAGTTAACTTAATTAAGCATTGAAGTCACAGTCATAATCCCCATTCGTCCTTTGTCTCCACACAGTATTTTTCATGCGTTGCTGACGTAGCGGTTGATGCCGGCGCATATTGTGCATGGGATAGATATTTTTGAAGCGATCCACCTCACACTAGCAATGAGGTAGTCCATCGCCTCGCCTGCGAACTTCAGCACCGGGCGCTTGAGATTCCCTGGCCTTATCCACCTACGTGGGACGCTACTCTTCACTACAAAAAAGAAATCAACACATCACCATGACAACATTAGGGAAACTCTTCGTACACTTCCTCTTCCTGATAAATCCCTCACTATACCACGCAAATACGCATACTTAGACGCATACAACTAGATACACTGCTTACTTCTGCCAGATCGTTTCTATACCGATTCAGACATTCCCCCGCATGCCCAAATTGTTCTGAATACTATGCAAACTTAGAACACTACTTGTTTTCCTGCCCTGTTGCAATACAGTCCCCTCACTTTCCACACCATCCTCCCCCAACCTGGTGGACTTGGTTATCCTCTGACCAGCTGAAGGACCAGCTGGCCTTGGTGACTCTGGCCCAGGACATTCTCGACGCCTAATAGTGCGTTGAATAAAGTTGTTTCCTCCTCCTAGCTCTCGTGAAGCGCGCTTGTATTATTTAATTTTTTCAACAATTTTTTTTTAATTCTCTAAGGGACGACACGGCATTGCTTAGAGGAATGCAGGGACTTTTTAAACAGCACTTTCTGCTTCCGCGTTCTTGAATGTAAGATGATCAGTTACGGCATAGAGTGCCTTCCGGGGACGCTCACGGGGTCTTAGCAACAAATCGTCTCTCAGCGGAAATAGATGGGTAAACATCGAGGCTTGGCTTCAGATTATGGAGCGAGTGCGAGGGATTTTCTCGTCTACAGAGGTACGTTCAGTTAGACCGAGTTTTATTATGCTAACTATGAATGCGCACGTCTGAACTTTTGCCAGACAGTTTGGTACAACCTGGTATCTATCAGTGCTTTGTTTAACTGTGACCCCGGTGGAGCCCACATGCTTGTCTTAAAACTAAATGTTTATCAAGTATGATGGCAGACTGAAAAGTTGGTCGATGACAGCCTATAGTCAGCCGTGCGTGTGTGCGTGCTCTAGATACCTTAATAAGTATATCAAGGTCTTCTGATCAAAGAGCTTGTGGCTCCAATGTATTATGTGATCTTGGGTGTCCTTGATACACCCGTGAATCGTTTCCAACTTGTCTTGCCTACGAGGAAGATTGTTTAGAGGCACCATCAATGCGAGAATATGTTGTCTCACTAATGTTACATTATAGGAAACAAATCTCACTTTGGAATTTTTGCTTTTCTGCGTGTGGCGTTGCTTGAAAAATCAGGACGTCCAGTGCTAGGTTCCACTTCCTAAACTGCTGTCGAGCTGTTATGCAGGGTCTTGCATGAAAAAAGCGTTAAGGGCAGCAGAAGCCGATGCAATAGACAATGAATTTGATACCTTGTATTTTGAACGAAGCTACTACCATGTGCCATATTACTTGTACTAATTCTAAACCACAGCTCATGCCCCTTTTTCGGCGGTTGAGCTGCGTCGCCGTTGGTGCCGTTGGCGGTGTAACCAAGCTAAAGAGAGTCACGAGTTAAAGAAATTTCTTTCTTCTGATGAGAAGTTCTTTTTATCTCATGAGAAAAATAAAGAGCGCTTACTTTTGCGATGTTTATTGCCTCGGCGCATAAAAGGAGTGTTATGAAGGATAAGGGGTATGGTCAAATAAAGGAAAACGGTTGGCTGATGTGATGAAGTCTAGGAGTGAACGATGATGCGGTTCCTGCATCCAAGCGGCATATGACGATGAATTTAACTGCACTTGCAAATATGCAAGCACTTGACAAATTCTCTCCCTCCATATATCGCACGAACTCTAAATAACTGTGCTCAAATTTTACATTAGGGAGTATCGTAACCATGCTTATAATGTTTTTCTTTTCTCCCCGCGCCCTCTTGTGCTGCAAGCATAGTATGCGAGGGGCTCAGTCTATTTCAAGTACAGATAGTGCCCATTTTTTAAATTTATTTTTCGTTTAATATGCGGTATAATTTCTAGCGTGCTGCGGAAATCAACTCTGAGTTTAGGAGCTATAGTGTTTACAAGATGCGATGTTACGCATCAACAGAGGTCAGAAGTGTACACTTCAATAAGCTCAGAAATGAAGTTTCAAACTTTGCACTGCACGCTACTGCATGCTCCCTTATCACTCAGGCTCAGATCCCCTCTACGTCTAATGACAAAGCCGGAACTCGAATCCGACAAGTTTCTATACAGACGATGCGTTAAAACTTCACATCGCTCACTGCCGAGGCCAGAGAATGAATTGCACAGCGTCGAGATCGGCAGCATCAATTTACAATCGCAAATAAGATGAAACGCATTTGCTCTCACAGCGCTTGGCATTTATCATCGAATACGGATGTGCACCCAGTGAGGCAAGATGTGCGTCGTAATCACGCATTTTGAGTAGGTCGCTTGAATAAAAACGGCTACCCAAAGCAAACAGCTCTACGCAGAGTAAGACCCATCACTCTAGTGCCACCATTATAAACTTACAGAAGGCCATAGCCTTGTCCTCAGAAGCGGAGCATGTGAACAAAAAAATCTCGTAAGCCTCTTCCCGCAGTTCTATTTATCATACTGCGGCTAAGCTGGGTACTAAGGCGAAATGAACGTTAATTAATTAGCCTCCGCCATGTCTCTCATGATTTCCATCAATACAAATGCGTGGCTGAAGTATTCAGTCTTCTTTACAAAATGTGAACGTTTGTCCCCGTTCTTCTTTTTTGTTTTATCATAGAATCAGCTAGGCGCACTTCAACACCTAGCGTCGATCGGTTCAAGGTATTTCAGGCGCACCGCAGCACTGCCCCGAACAGTAAAACGCCGCCGACACCTCGACCAAAAACTGCGCGGTGATCCTACCGCCTCCAATGTCATACATCTCATGTGACAGCGTAAGAGACCTCGTATACTTTTTCCTATGCAAAGCGCCGATTAATTATTTCATTCGTCTCGAATAACAGTGAGTGTTCACTAGTCTTCTGCATCACATAGGCTGGTTCAAAAGTTTTGAGAGTTGCCAAGTTAAAATTCATGGCTTCGATTGCAAAAGAATAGTCGAGAGTGGCAACGGTTCTGTTAAGAGCCGGCCATTTGCAACTTGCTCTTCCCGAAGGGTACCCAAGGTTCTGACACGTGAGCACAAATCGCATTCATATTCGACACTGCGATGATATCCTGGCTCAATTTAGCAGAGTTCACTACACAGGCGCGTTTCTGAGATCGCTTCATGGGGCGCGGCAAGTAGATTTGATAATCTCACTAGAAAAAAAAAAGCGTCAGTCAGTAGTTTTGGTTATATATACTGATGAAAATCAGCCAGCAAAAGTAAGCTGCCCCCGAAGTGTCGGCTCGAATACGATGACGACCTTCTTTGTCAAAGAGCAGCGAAGGAGGGGGGGGGGGGGGGGGGGCAGTGGTTATGCTGCCGCTATTCTTCTGTAGTCAATGAGTCTTTACTGCTAGTCAGGACGGTGTCCCGGCGGAAAATTTTCGGAATCTTGAAATAATGGTGGCAGAGGACAAAGCTACGTTGGATCATCTTGCATAATGACAATGCATTTTGCAAAATTGCAGTGCGCAGCTGTGCGGCCTTCTGTGGCCTTCTAGTTCCAGAAGTTTCAAGTGGTTCCATCCGTGGCTTACATAGACACGCTCTGATAAGGACCCTAGAAGATGTCGACTCATGTGAGGTAGGGTCGCAGCTCTCTCGAAGTAAATAAATACTAACAGTGATGAGTGTCTTTAAAAGGGTTTACAAGATTGTAAAACCTGTATACGTATATAGAGGTTTTCTCAGCTTTCATGGTCTACAGGGGCACCTTTGGAAATCCAATATGGTTGCCCGAGATATGGTCACGCAGCCCTTCCAGCCTATGTTGCATTGTGTTGCGCTGCCCATGCTGCATTAAAATGTCCAGCTAGCTCTGAAATGAAGTTATTTGTCCCATCGGGGCAACTGAGGCGAGGCTGCCTTGTCTTACTAAATGCAAACAGGCTCTCAGCAGGGACAATGTGATTTGAAAACGCGCATGGGTTTTACAAAGCCCTGTGTGCAGATGCAGATCCGGTCGAAACCATATGCGTGGAGCAGGAGGCGCGACAATTATCCAAGGAGCTCAAATCTCTCTAAGTAAAAAGCAACGGGGAATCACGCGACGCGTTCCCGGGCAGCAAACTGGGGTGCTGATAAAAATTGGCAATGCTACTCCAGTTCTCTGTTATGCACGGGCCCCAGCATTCAAGTATTCGCGTCAGCAGTCAGCATTCATGTGGTCTGCATGCTGCACGTGCACGTTCATGCACGTGCAGCATGCGCGTCAGGATAACGACCACTGGTCTCGTTTCCAGCCTTACTTCTTCAGCACGTGTGTCATTGCATCTAGCTGACTGAGCAAGCTCTACACAAACAAGAAAAAAAAATCGTCAATGAACAAAGAAGCAGAAAGTAGGCAAGCAATATGCATTTCAACCCCAATAATTACTGTTACACAGAATGGTGAAGTGTCAAGCAGTTGAGGACAACAGCCAATTAAGGAACACAAGAGCTCTGTATAAGACAATCAAAGATATCAAAGGAAGCTTCTGTGCTAAGCTGGGAGTGATAAAGGACAAACGAGGCAAGGACCTCACTGAAGCCTCAGAGATAAAGAAGAGGTGGCAGGAATACACAGAAGAACTGTACAAGAAGGACCCGGATGTGCAAACCCAACATAGGACGGTTGTGATTACTGATCTCGAGCCGGGCATCCTGAAGAGTGAAGTTGAATGGGCCTTAGCCAGCCTTGCTAAGAACAAAGCTAGCGGAATTGATGGTATTCCAGCTGAGTTGCTTCAAAACCTCAACCACGACGCTGTTAACACACTGCATACATTATGTCAAAAGATTTGGACAACCCTGCAGTGGCCACAGGATTGGAGGAGGTCAGTTTACATCCCCATTCCAAAGAAAGGCAGTGCCAAAGATTGTTCCAACTACCGCACGATCGCGCTTATTTCGCATGCTAGCAAGGTGATGTTAAAAATCCTGCAAGGTAGGCTGCAGAAGTATGTGGATCGGGAGCTTCCGGACGTGCAAGCTGGGTTTCGCAAGGGCAGAGGAACTAGAGACCAAATTGCCAACCTTCGCTGGATCATGGAAAAAGCAAGAGAGTTCCAGAAACCCATTTACTTCTGCTTTATTGATTATGCGAAAGCGTTTGACTGCGTAGATCACAGCAGATTGTGGCAAGCTCTCCAAGAGATGGGAGTTCCAATTCACCTCATCTGTCTCCTCAGGAACCTTTATGAAGGGCAAGAGGCCACAGTCAGAACTGGGCATGGTCTTAATGATTGGTTTCCGATTGAGAAAGGGGTGAGGCAAGGCTGCATACTGTCGCCCTGCCTATTTAACCTATATGCAGAGTGCATCATGAGGAAGGCCGGTCTGGACGAGTTTTCAGCTGGAGTGAAGATTGCTGGAAAACGTATCAACAACCTTAGATATGCGGATGATACCACTTTAATGGCAGAAAGTGAAGTGGAACTGAAGAGACTTCTGATGCGCGTACAAGAAGAGAGTGAGAAGTTTGGACTTAAACTGAACATTAAAAAGACGAAGATCATGGCGTCTTGCCCTATCAAGTCCTGGAGCATCAATGGACAAGAAGTGGAAGCTGTGACAGATTTTCTGTTCTTGGGCGCCAAGGTTACCTCGGAAGGAGACTGTAGCCATGAAATTAGGAGACGCCTGCTTCTGGGAAAGAGAGCAATGGTTAGCCTTGACCGCCTAGTAAAGAGCAGAGATATTAGTCTGCCAACCAAGATCCGTATAACCCGTGCTATGGCCTTTCCAGTTGTGATGTATGGATGCGAGAGTTGCACTGTGAAAAAGGCTGACCACCGAAGAATCGACGCGTTTGAATTGTGGTGCTGGCGAAGACTCTTAAGAGTTCCTTGGACAGCCAGAAGATCAAATCAGTCGATATTGTCAACCATAAACCCTGACTGCTCATTGGAGGGTCAAATTCTAAAGTTAAAGCTCAGCTACTTTGGTCATCTGATGAGAAGAGAGGAGTCGCTGGAGAAAGATTTGATGTTGGGAAAGGTTGAGGGTCGCCGGAGAAGGGGTAGGCAGCGAACGCGATGGTTAGATGGCATTCTCGAGGCATTGCAGATGAAGCTATGTAATGTTAAGAAGATAGTGAGAGACCGGAAAGCGTGGCGTGACATGGTCCATAGGGTCACGAAGAGTCGGACACGACTGAACGCCTGAACTGAACTGAACTGACCTACATTAGTTGGTTGCGCGGTGAAGCACGATCCATGATGGTTCTCAACTGTTTAGATTAAAATCATTGTCCACCGGTGGCGACCCAGAAGCAATAGGGGCTTAAACGGAGAAGCCTTATCCAAGGCTGGTCCTTTTAGAATCTCTCCATTCATTCCTGACTTTATACATTAGTAGGAATATACAGAAATTTATCTCGCCTTTGACGGTGGTTATTCAAAAGCAATGACGGGGCTTTAATTGCACCGTCATTGCTTGTACATTTACAAAAATTATCAATTTTCTTTTGAGTTTGTAATCTAGGAGAAGCGTATGCAGGTCTATCTTGCCTTTGACTATAACATTGTTGCAGTGCAGTAGACACACACACACGAGTGGGGTCGTGCGGAGACCCAGGAGGCCTGCGTGCCTATAAAATTATTCGATGCAATAACATTTTTTCCTCCTCCTCCTCCTTTCCGTTCTTTGTTGATCGTCACACCCACGCTGTCACTATCTGTCAACGACTATGACCACAACTCGGTCATGGACTTGTAGCGACTCAGACTGAGACGACGCCATATTGCGAAGACATGACAGCATTTGTTTAATTCTTCAAGCTTAATCGGACAGGGTGCTAGTGTTACATTTTGTCCTTTGCTGTGAAATAAAGAGGTTTTTAAGATTGCAAACCCAATAATGCAAGTGGAAGGCAAAAAACAGCCAAAACACACACACACACACACACACACACACACACACACACACACACACACACACACACACACACACACACACACACACACACACACACACACACACACACACACACACACACACACACACACACACACACACACACACACACACACACACACACACACACACACACACACACACACACACACACACACACACACACACACACACACACACACACACACACACACACACACACACACACACACACACACACACACACACACACACACACACACACACACACACACACACACACACACACACACACACACACACACACACACACACACACACACACACACACACACACACACACACACACACACACACACACACACACACACACACACACACACACACACACACACACACACACACAAATCGCTGATTTAAGTGCTTAAAACCCAGCATAATTTGTCCGTCACGTGCGCATCTGGATATATATATACCCTGATGCAGTGATGCAGTGGGCGTACACAGCAAACTACCCAAATAATCAAAATACGCACCCCGAGCTGCGGAACTTAACAAGCAGAAACACAAATTGGTCTCGAAAACAGGATGCTGTTACCATATATAATTCGGGTGGTATCGGAGGCGGTCACGTGGCGGGGACACATACAGTTCTTAAAGTTCCAAATACGAACAGACTGTTCGGAGCACAATAGGCAACTGCGGTCCTAATAAATGTTCATTTTAGTTTCTGGTATGCACTGAATTGAACTCCTGCTACGCTTTCTTCGGTATGGAGCAGCAAGCCAGGGTCGGGGAGCTGAACATCGTTCGCAATATCCCCGCTTTCACTCACGATGCGCTGCTCTATGCACAACAATGCCACCCCTGTATTATTTATAGACTAGCTCTTTTTGCAAACTATATATGTTTTGCACGGCTTCTCGATCGGTCGCAAAAGAAGAGAACGGAGATTATGATATCCAACTGTTGTAACTATCACCGAGTCTCATTTGACATGCCCCGAATTAATGAACCACATGGACCCTACTGCAGTTCGCAACTGCATCTTTGATAAGCCTGTGCCCTTGCGTTAAGTGCTCATTGTTGCACTTAGCTTCAGCGCCCTGTAAGTTGCCACAAAAAACAAGATGTGCATGCCTTTTAAATATAGTTCCAATCAGGGAAAGAAGATATATCTAAACCATGAAAAGCTAACATAAGGAGGAGTGCAGTGGTGATGTTAACTTTATGTCATGAAATTGTAGCATAATGCATGCTGGGAGCGCGAGGAGAGGAAGAGGAGAAGGAAGATGTGCCGAGTGAGGAGAAAGTAAAAGAGCGTGGGAGCGTGTTCGCTGGGGTTTCATAATTCTGGCTCGGGGTTTTGATTATTTGTGGCCATCTCCGGAACCCAAGCTTCTGGAGCGGACCTCCACGCGTCGACACCACAACCACAGCCACGTTCTCGCATCATCCACAACATCGAATCCGGCGTCACCGCGGACTGACAGGCGAGGGGAACCCTTCGCCTGCCTCTGAGCACACGTAGATCGATTCTGGGCCCTTAATTTCATCACACCTTACTATGTATTTGCGTATTTTCAGCTGTGGCTGCCGCGTGGACATGCGTGTTTTTCTAGGAATGATATTGGGATGGCATTGGGATCACGTAGTGCTAAAAGGATGTGTGCACACGCCGACCGGAATGCCCAAGGGAAGCGAGAGAGAAAGTGTCAACTTTGCCGGAACATAACCTAAAGTAACGTAACGTTCGTCAGCATCGGGACACACAAGTGACTCAACCACTTAAGTGTCCTGCATATCGCTTATCTATATACCACTTTAACTTTCTCACGTAAATGACTCTTCATTCTTGTCGTCTCGAGCTATTTTTAGCTCCAGTTGTAGGTTGAATCAAAGCCGCCGCACACTGTCCGAACACCTGAGCAGCTGTGATGAAAGATTTCGAGCGTAACATTCGGTAGCGTCTCAGTCTCGGCGGCAGAAGCTGGGACTGCTGGCGCTTACCTGCTTTGATGGCAGCTTGCCTGCAAAGTGTGGTTGCAAGATCATTTCAGCCGCTATTCGTCTGTGCCGGCTTTAGTCTTTTACGGCTTTTATTTTTCTTTTGAGTAATTCGCCTCTGCCTATATTGGGCAATAACGTGCGAGTGTTGACATAGCATTTCAGTTCCCTGCTCAAAAGGAAAGAACTTCCAGAGGCATAAAAATTGTTGACACAGCTTTAGAACCGGGCGTCTCGATCGTTAGACGGTTATTGCGTTTCACTTCGATACTGAAAAGTGATTGCGCTTGTTGTGCAAGAGAACAGGTATAAAATACGAAGTAGCAAATCAGCTTCTCATTCACTAAGGACGACACATTCTGTGCCTCAGAAGCAAATAGAAAGAAGAAAAGTAATGCTTTTTTTTATTGATACATGCTAATGCACTCTTAAACTTGAAGCTATCTCGTATCCTTCGTTAATCGCGCTCGCCTGTTTCGCCAGCAAAATGCTATGCCGATGCGAGCGCACAAAACGCACTCTCCTCTGTTTCTGGTAACGTAAACACAGCACCTCACGAGACAACGGCGCAACCCAAAGGGACACATGGCAGTCATTACAATAACGTCTTCTTGTATAAATGCGAGGACGTGTCTTGTGGTGTATCTCCTTTTGAGACCAGAGAGCATTGACGCCACGCTAAACTACAATACTAAGAACTGTACTTAAACGAACGCTTGGGGAAATAAAAACCCTCGTCGCCGTCGAAGAGAGATAGCGACTGCGCTGGTGACCTTGTGCCCACATAATGGCGAAAGGCAGCAAAGGTCTAAGTTGACAGTAAATATTATCGGCTGTAGTCTGTCCTCACACAAGCTTGAGGCCGTCTACCAGTGCATAAAACCTTGCCTCATTTCACACACAAAAATACTTTCTTGGGCGAGTCAAGAAAACAGGGGTCATCACGGTTTCTACTCCTGTGTCTTGCGTTACATCCGCAGGGTCAGCTCGTTTCGTCTTGATTTAGTCGCTGCTATATAACATGCATGGAAGCGTTGTAGGCACCGCACCAGTGATACAAAGAAGCCATAGCAGCCATGAAATGCTGAAGAAAATAGGAGCTAATTCGAGCTAAATTGACCCTACCGTAACTTTACTTTTATGTGTGCATTTTATACATTGTCCCTAAATGGACCCAGCGTTGTAGGAAAGAGGGCGTGCTACCACCGGAGTACCTGAATGCCCTATGGGGGTCACCAATGATAAAGACAAAGAAGTCTGCACTCCCCGAAAGTTAAGTGAAATACACCGGAACTGTAGCGGTTTATTCCTGCTGCTGAATAACATTTACCCTTATCGTGGAATGGCAGTGAATTGACCTGAAGGAAACAATATTCAACAGATGATAATAAAACCGACGACCAAGCTCAGCACTGGATTATAAGGGTGTTGCACAACTACACGCAGAGCAACACCGATTAGCAGGACTGCCAACATGGCCACGCCTATTGTGAGAGCACCATAGAACGCTCTCCCTAGAAGGCTCTCAGTTTGGTCCGAAATGTTTCAAGTGTTGAATTATTCTTCTGCTTGCAATTAAGTTGCAAGACAGAAGTTTAATTATTTCCTCGTGTCCTTAAAACGCATTCATCTTCCCAGCCTGCTCTGCGGCTGCGGCGCTCCGCTGTTGAGCCCAATGATGTGAGTTGAATCCAGGCCGCGCTGGCCGCACTTCGCTGGAAGCTAAATGTGAAACCCTCAGTGTGCTGTGCAGTGCCAGCGCACGTGAAGGAACCTCAGGAGTACTAAATGAGCGATCCTGTGTGAAGGATCTCTCCGAAAAGTGGCAAAGAGACAGCTCAGACGGGGAATCTGTCCTCCCCTGTGTACGTGTGCTATATTGTAGCAGACACTGCACTGTTTCGCTGAAATGACAGTAAACGTTGTGGGAGCGCAAAGTAAATATACGTAACTGCATGACGTACGCTTCGGTACACCTATAGCGAAGGTTTGCTGAACCCACTTCATAACTGAAGTACTAGTACATATTACTCATCATACATATCAATTGATAATCCCGAGGTGGGCAATCTCGTGAGGTAAGGCTGAAACCTCATGAGGTTGCCCACCTCCGCTCAACGTTATATATCAAGTTCCTGTAGCTATAAACCTATCTCAAAGAATCCTTTCCTCATTAACCTTTGGAGGTTCCACTTGAACAACAGATTTACAAACGTCTAATGTGGCTCTGTTGTTGCAGAAAGTGGAAAAGATGCTGGAATGGCAACCTCATGAGGTTATGTTGAAACCTCATGAGGTTGCCCACCTCTGCTTGGTGCTCATGCATATCACGCGCCCGATCTCATTTATAATTTGAACTTTTTATCATGGCTTTCATAACGCATTTCCGTGCCGAATTGACCCGACCCGCGGACCTCTCGAGAGGTACGACGTTACGTAAAGAGAGCTGTAGCCTTATCTATAACAAATAGCAGAGGTTCTAAACTAGATACTGTTCCGCGACTTCCTGCTTCAAATAAACGAGTGGGAGAACTAGCCGGGTTGGTTAAAATAATATGAATACAAAGGAACGACAGGAGGATGAAAACCGGCACGGAATCCAGCTTTCTTGCTTAGTTGTTGTAGTCTTTTGTGCACGGACAATATCGTCAAGAGCGTCCGCTGCATTGTGGAGGTCCCACGTGGTTACGAGCGATACGCTGCTTGTTAAAGCCTATAACCTCAAACTTGATAACCTAAACACTGCATACTTTGAATATTGCGCTCTTACGCCGTGTTATAGGACACGCACCGTTCGTGTGATGACCCCGTATTGTGACCCCGCCCACAGGCGCTAGCTGGTGCTCGCTCACACGGCGCGGAGCTGTGAAAACACGCTGGACGGCGGAGCACCTGCACTCTGTTCGTTCGCGTGAGAGATCGTGGTCCGTAGATATAGAAGTAGCCCGACCACTCCCGCAGAATCATCTCCGCTGCAGATACAGGTCGCGAGAATTGGTCGTGATCTGCTCCCGGCTGTGTAAGTATATACGCTTGCAATCTCGAAACTTGGAGGTCCTCCTCCATCGCTGCCTGCATGTATATCGGCTCTTAACGCCCCACAAGGAGGAAGCCGCACCGGAAGGGAGGAAGGACGGAAGGAAGGAAGCCACAAGGCCCCGCCGGAGGTGTTTCATCGCTTCTTCCGCTTTGACTCCCCTGCCCTCGCGTAACACTTTCTCGGCTGCGGCGTGCTGCATGCACCACGAAATGGTGGAGAATCTACGATGAGCGGCCTTCCTACGCTCCCTCTGCTCTCCCTTTAGCACAATGCGAAAGCTTCGAAGTTTTTAGTTGTTTTTTTTTTTTTTTTTTTTTTTTTTTTGCTTTTCTTCGTAATTCGGCAAGGCTATATACCTGTATGTGTTGTATGCATGCGCAACCCTTTCGGAGAGGCCGTGCTCTCTTGTGCAGCGGCTATTTTTAAACTCTCGCGAAGGGCTCAGACAATCGACAAGCCTCACGTGTGGCTGGTCCTGGTGGGTGGTGGTGCGTGTTCTGCTGCGCAAGGCGCTCGCGTTTAGCCGTGGATATGCGTGCGCTTCGCATGCATGGAGGAAAACGTTGCAGCCGTGCGGCTGGCTTTTGTACCCGATGAATCATGTCGGAGTAACGACTGTCCGCGCTTTTGTTCCTGGAGCGTATTTATACGCCCGGCTCCCTTCGTCGCTGTCTGAGGACCTCGAACAAAAAGCTCTGTGGTTTACTGAAAACCGGAAGCGTTCGGCTTGCCTGAAATATTGAGAGGCCCAGGAGGAAAGGGGGTCTGTCCTTTGCATCTGCTGGGCGGCTAAGGTTGGCACTTTAAACAGTAACAAGAGGGCGCATGGATGAACTGAAACACCTGGATAGCCGATGCTCTTTGCACTTCACTCTTTCGATCTCGACCTAAGGGGGTACACGTTCAAAGTACCTGGAGTATTTTGAGGGCTGTGTCATTTTACGGGTGGCGACGCCCGTCAAGCGATAATTGCGAACAGCTCTTTTTTCGTCGCCGACTATTTTTGTAAAACAAAAGCGGAACATTCATTCATTCATTCGCTCGCTCGCTCGTTCGTTCGTTCGTTCGTTCGTTCGTTCGTTCGTTCGTTCGTTCGTTCGTTCGTTCGTTCGTTCGTTCCTTCCTTCCTTCCTTCCTTCCTATTTTTGTAAAACAAAAGCGGAACATTCATTCATTCATTCGCTCGCTCGCTCCTTCCTTCCTTCCTTCCTTCCTTCCTTCCTTCCTTCCTTCCTTCCTTCCTTCCTTCCTTCCTTCCTTCCTTCCTTCCTTCCTTCCTTCCTTCCTTCCTTCCTTCCTTCCTTCCTTCCTTCCTTCCTTCCTTCCTTCCTTCCTTCCTTCCTTCAATTAACAAAATAATCCAATAAGGAGGATGTCAGCCAAGGAAGGAGTGCTTCCCGAGATTCTGTCATGTGTGCCCGGTCCTAGGAATAAGTACAGTCAGGGACAAAAGTTTCCGGGATATGAGCTCGCGGAAAAATATTTATTTGTGTGTGACTGGGCACACGTATGAATAATATGTGCTGAATCTCGGACGGACATGCACGCCCCATTCAGGGAAAAGATGTCACAGTAAAAACTGGCGCGGCAACTAAGGAATAAATGTTTTTTCATGAATCTGCATTACGCAAAGTTTTGTCCCTGACTGTACATTAAAACAGGAGCGGAAGAGGAAGTATGTAACTAGATATAATAACTATGACAGGGAAGGAAGGAGCACGAGGGCACGGTCGAGTTGGCTTATGTATTTAGTAGTGTTAGCATTTAAAAAAAGTATTGAACCATAATGGCCCCCAGCCAGAGATCAGCTGGTCACTTAAACATCGAGCCTTCCTTAAACATTCAAGTGAATCAATGCAAAACAGAATTTGTCTGGCAGAAGAAAAAAATGACACACGCTGACTTGCAACTGACGTATTACCAAAGAACGCTTCACTAGTTTGCATGGTGGCACTTGATTTTTGGTGGCACTAGGGTGTAACTATCGTACCACGTACGACAGGGCTTACTCTGAATGATAAGTTTTTCTGCAATAAACCCGTTGCGATATCGACTCTTGGACCGTCACTTCCTCCTCCATCAAACTTCGTCATTTTGACTCCGTTTCCACCAGAATGTAGTTAGGCACAAATCTATAACTCTCGATTATTCCTCACCTTGGAGTGGCCCGAATAAAATTTTCCACAGTAAAATGTAAGGGGTTGTATCTTTTTTTTTTTTTTTTTCACAATGTTGCCTTTGACACTACAGAAAATTTGAGGAGTGAACCCTAACCGGAGGGACACCTAATTTTACCTCGAGAGTTTCACATGACAGCGTCCCTTTGTTGGGCCGAATTAGGGTATCTTGCCCGCGACCCATGGGACAGGTGTTTGAATTCAGCACCTGCACGAACCAATATTTGCGGGCTTTAAACGAAGTTGCAAAGTTATGACGATACGCCTCTTTCAGCCAATCACAATTTCCTTGACACGGCGCCGCGGCACAACATTTTCAGCCGAACGCGACCTTTAAAAATGCTGTCCCGTTAAAATAGAAGTGTCGTGTCAAGTGTGTCGTGTCAAGTTTACGGAACGCATACCAAAGCGGTCGGTGGAAAGATGCCGACGGAAGCGAGCGCCGGAAACCGCGACGTCGCAAGGCCGACGCAAACATCGAAGGTAGTCTGTTTGCCCTTAGCTGTAAACGTTGAAAGCGTGACACGTCGAATAGTTCTTCGTTGTCACTGGCCAGACAACCGAAAAAACAAAAACCTTCGGTGGAGTATGCAACATCAGCGCAGAAAGACATGAAAAGCATATATACACTTAAGAATTTTCTTTATGCGAATTCTACAGAGAAAATGTAAAAAAAGGAAAAAAAACAAACAATGGATAACATAAGTTGCCTATGGAAACAAATGTAGTTCAATCATCTGGCTGATCTGTGTCCAAGTTGTAAGTGGTTTTACATTTGCAGCTTCGCATCGCCAAATAGGACCGAACTTTTATGTTTGGAATTAGTGTCAAATACAATAGATTATTGCATTCGATTGAGGAAATTAAGTTTCCTCTCTTTTGCGATTACTTTAACCACAACGAGACTCACTTCATGTAAACTTTACTCCTGTCTCAGACAAACGGCGTGCTTGCCGCGTGAGTGTGCACTTGTTTCATCTACTATATTTCAATTAGGCACAATTCGAGTTGGAAGGAAGCTCATCATCGCTGTGCCTATACCGGTCCTCAGCTGTAACTAAAATCTGACATCTTCTGGATTTGCACCCTACCGCGGTGGATCAGTCGTTAGGGCGCTCTACTATTGAACCAAAGGACGTGGTATAGAATCCCTGCCGCGGCGGCCGCTTTTCGACGGAGGCGAAAAGCAAGGCGCCTGTGTGCTGTGCGATGTCAGTGCATGTTAAAGAACGCGAGGCGCTCGAAATTTCCTGAGCCCTCCGCTACGGCATCTCTGATATCCTGAGCCTCTTTGAGACGTTAAGCCCTGCAAACCAAACCGCATTGTCTGGATTTAGTACGGGTAATCGGGCGATTCTCCACATTACCATTTGTCGACGGGAGGAAGTTTTTTTTTTTTTTTATTTTTATTTATAGGAAAGGAAAGGCACAGTGTATCTGTCGAAGTTCCTTATACACACCTGAACCGCGCCGTAAGGAAAAGGGGGAAGATGAGAGTGAAAATGGAAAGAAAGAGGTGCCTTAGTGGAGGGCTTCGGAGTAACTTCGACCGCCTGGGTTAACATGTCACAGCATGTGTCTCTGTTTCACCACTAGCGAAACGCAGCCGTGGTCGGATTCGAACCCGGGTACTAGGGCTCAGTAGCCGGGCGTCTTAACCACTGAGACACCGCGGAGGGACATGTATATAAACGCATTTTTTTTATCATCATCATCATCATCATCAGCCCGACTATACCCACTGCAGGGCGAAGGCCTCTCCTATATTTCTCCACTTAACTCGGTTCTGTGCCATCTGCATCCATTTGACCCCTGCGAACTTCTTAATCTCATCCGCCCACCTAACTTTCTGCCGCCCCCTGCTACGCTTTCCTTCCCTTGGAATCCAGTTTGTTACTCTCAGCGACCATCGGTTATCCTCTCTTCGCACTACATGCCCTGCCCATGTCCATTTCTTCTTCTTAATTTCTACTAGAATGTCGGTAACTTGAGTTATTTCTCTGACCCACTCTGCACGCTTTCTATCTCTTAATGTTACCCCTACCATTTTTCGTTCCATAGCCCTCTGGGTTGTCCTCAACTGAAGTAGAACTCTCTTGGTTAGCCTCCACGTTTCAGCGCCATAGGTGAGTACAGGTAAGATGCAACTGTTATATACTTTTCTCTTTAGCGATACCGGTAAGCTGCTAGACATAATTTGCGAGTGCTTGCCAAATGCGCTCCATCCCAATCTTATTCTTCTTGTTATTTCCTTTTCATGGTCCGGATCTGCGGTTACTACCTGTCCTAAGTAGACATATTCGCCTACTACTTCCAGTACTTCGCTACCTAATGTAAACTGCTGTTCCTTCCCGAGGATGTTGAACATTACCTTAGTCTTCTGCATATTGATTTTCAAGCCTACCTTTCTACTTTTCCTGTCTAGGTCATCAATCATTATTTGTAGTTCATCTCCCGAGTTGCTTAGCAAGGCAATGTCATCAGCAAATCGCAGATTACTGAGGTATTCTCCATCTACCCTTATCCCTAACTGCTCCCATTCCAAGTCTCTGAATACTTCCTCTAAGCAAGCTGTGAATAGTACGGGGGGATTGTGTCTCCTTGCCTAACACCTTTCTTTATGGGAATTTTGTTACTTTCTTTATGCAGAACTATGGTTGCTGTGCAGCCACTGTATATATCTTCCAGCACTTTCACGTACGGCTCGTCTACCCCCTGATTTCGCAATGCCTGCATCACCGCCGAGGTTTCAACTGAGTCAAATGCTTTTTCGTAATCGATGAATGCTATGTATAAGGGCTGGTTATATTCCGAGCATTTTTCTATCACTTTTTTATGTAGCATTTTTTTTTTATGTAGCAGCACAACTACAACATATATACTATGGTGAGAAAATATATGTTGGTACTGCTACATGAAAAAAAGAAATGCGTTCATATACAAAACCCGCCGCGGTTTCTCAGTGGTTAAGACGCCCGGCTACTGAGCCGTAGTACCCGGGTTCGACCCCGACCATCTATGGCTGCGTTTTGCTAACATACCCGGAAGTTCCCCATAGGAACACTTTTGATTTGCGGCTTTTAATGGCCAGAAACGCACCTCACTTATTTTCTATGGCGGCCTTAACTACTAAGCGCGAGCGTGGGAGAACTTTTAAAAACAATATTTTGCAACACCGCGGATGACGATGTCATTACCGTCAGTATGCTCACGAGCGTGCCTGATAATATTGTTTACTTGCCTTAAAATTAAGAGTGGTGTCCTTGAAAACTAGACTCAGTCCATCTCCACTGGCGTTTTTGTCGCTACCAAAGTGTTTTTGCCATACTGCCTCGCGATGCATGCAGCCATCAGGAGAGGTGAAAAGACAATACTAACGGGCGTTTTACGACTGCCGTAATAGTATCACAAAGCTCACCTCGAAGAACTTTGTCGTCAGTCGCATAACCATCAGGATCGGAAGTGACGTCACTAGACCGGAAGTGACAACTCTACATCTCAATGTATCTTCAATGCGTCCGTGTCGCCACCTCTAGACATTTTCGGGGAAACATCTAATCGCCTGCTAGATGACCCGAAGGTGCCCGATTGTGCGCCGACTTACGTGTTGGTGTTCGCAAAATCGTGAAATCATGACGCAAATCCTTATTTAAAGGGATCAACATCTAGTTTCTAATGAGATCGCACTATGAACACACGACGTAATTTGGTGTTTATGCGGTTTTTCGTATCGCTTTTACTCTGGTTGGTGCAGTAGAGTGCGATGGTTGCAAGCACGAAACGTTCAGATCCCGGTTACAGCTCGTGGAGTCCACAGCTACGTACGTCATCTCAATGAAATGGTTCCCTTTATCGCTAGTTATGTGATACATCTAAATAGTGCACCGCACATAGTTCCCGGAACAGAACCATTGACTTCTCGCTTTCAAGAAAGGCGTGGCGCCAATTCAGTTGTTAGTATATCTCAAAGCGTACACAAGGGCAAAAGGTAGCGTACTTCTGGTGGCATATTGTTCAATGCACGTCCAAAAGAAAAAAAAAAGTACGCCGACAAAGCACGAAGAGAGATGATGAACGCGGTGAAAAGCACACGTAATCTAGATCTGCACCCATGTCTTCAAACCATGGCAACCAGACTTCTATTTCCGGCCAACAATTTTCTAATTTCTATGTTATATGTCATTGATTCAACTGATTCCATCCATTCGCTTCCTATCCATAGCCTATTGTTGCTTGATTTCTTTCGCGCACTTCTCGAACACATCAGTATATATCGCCATAAATGTGCTCGAATATTGGTTTCCTAATGCCTCGCTGCTCGACGGTGTCTCACCTGCGGCGATCACTGAGAAGATGACGAGTAGCCTGACGATGATCGCGTACTGCGCACTGTCGGGCATCTCTCGCGCTCCGTCACCGAGCGCCAGCAGCTCTTGCCGAACAGCCGATTCTCTTGCTGAACAACTGTTCGCTGGCTGCTACAAAGACTTGTCAGCACTGCGTTGACACCGACGAAAGAAAAACTGCACGGCGCGTCCCCCAGAGTGCCCCGGCCCGGAACCTGCGCCGCTGGCCTTGCCTCGATGTTCCCCGGGAGGCTGGGGGAGGAGGGAATGTTTGCGCCCCCTTCCATCGGATGAGCCCCTCTATGGCGATTGGAATACAATTGGGACACGACTCTGCGCGCCCATCTTCCTGACTGACTGTGTCTCTGTATGGTTTGTGCCCGTGTGTTGGTGTGGAGAAACCAGGGCTGTTAGCTGCAGGTTTCCGTCTGTCATCCGTCCCGGTAATCATTGTTTGGTGTCTGGACTACCCCTTGCTTCACTATATACCTCTCTCTCTTTATCTCGTATTGTTCTCGTCTAGCTCTCGACGTAACGCGAAATTAACGTGATCAACAGCACGAGCGGGACTCGTGAGCACTCCATTGTGGTGGCATAACAATAGACACATGTCACGAAAGCAAGGTTTGAAAATGAGTTTGCTCACTTATAATCAGCTGGAAAGGCATAGGAAAGAAAGATGGGTGACAAAAGGCGGAGTCTTTAATAGGTCATATGACAGGTTGGCTATGCTACGCTAGGAAAGCGGAGAAAAAACAAACATCCCTGACGCAACAAGCCCTCTTTCTTCTCTAAAAAGACTACGGGCTCAAAGAGAGGTCAGGAGAAAAAAGCGACCAGTAAGACTCAAAGAACCGTTTTGTTTTCTGCTTGAGATAATATCATTCTGTCACCTCAAACGATGGTGACAATTCAGCCCGAGGTGATTTCGAAGTTTTAAAATCCACAGACTTAATCAAATGATTTAGCAGGTAAATTATTTCTTGTTAAGGTTATATTAGGCCACATGTGGTGGCTCTATAGCTTTTAATTCCTAGACAGGTGCGGAAAGCAGATATCTTCCAAATTGCAGAAAAACGGAGCTTTCAGTCAACCCGAGTGGTAGTGACTAAAAGCTCCGATTTTCTGCAAGCCCCTACATAGTTTGAACCGAAGCTATCATGATAAGAAGTTATCGAAAGCTTTTGTATTGAGCTTCAGGGATGCATCAAATATTCCCGAAATCTAGGCGTGGTGGCATGTCCGATGGGCGCAGAAATCCTAGAAAATATTCAGCTAACCGAGCTGCCTTTGAATTGAACAGTTCAATTTACAGACTTAACAGCAAATAAATCTCAGATCAGCCAAATTAACTTCACTGGTCTCAAAATAAAATACGGACGTTCTTCACCTGACGTCTACAATGCAGGCAATTTTCTTTGAGACGTTCCAGCTTTTTACAATGGCCATCTGCCTCAGTGTTTTTGCTAGAAATCTTGCAAATATGCCGACAGTGATAGTGGACACGGGTTGTCAGCGCCTGTTTCTTTGCTTTTACCCCGAGCCTTATGGGGCACCACAAGTAAAAAAAAAAAAAAAAAGAAGAAGTTTAGTCAGCCCCAGGAAGCTGCTTATAGTGTCATCTGCCTGTACATCTGAGCGAAGGAAAGTGCAGCTTGCAGACTGCCTTTCTGCCTTTCAAAACGCTGTGAGTGAAATAGTTGACCTGTTCAGGCGAAATATTCAAGAGAATTTTCAGGGAACAAGGAGGTCTAAGGATTACATGAGAATGTACAGGCCGCTTGCACTCCGGAACATTGCTTAGCCGTTTCCTTAGCTTCAGCGAAAGGGTTCATGAAAAGAAAGAAAGAAAGAAAGAAAGAAAGAAAGAAAGAAAGAAAGGAAGAAAGAAAGAAAGAAAGAAAGAAAGAAAGAAAGAAAGAAAGAAAGAAAGAAAGAAAGAAAGAAAGAAGGAAAGAAAAGTGAGGGTGAATTCTGTTTAGAGCAATTAGCGGATTGGCTCTTCATAGCCCGACAACGTAAAACGTGCAGTCGATCGATCGATCGGGTTCGCTGCTAACTTGTTTCCACGAACTGGCGATGTAGATAAAAAGAAAGAGCTGCGAACGGTAGATACAAACCGAAGATGGGAGCGAACAAATAACCCATGCGGGAATAGAGGGCACATCGTGCGCAGAAGCGAGCGGCTATAGAGCAATAGACGGATGCGTTCACGCGCGCCACTTTCACCTCACGAAGTGGATCAAGGGCTGCTCACTTTCTCTCTTTCCACACAGCACGCGCGCGCAACCGGTGCACACGCCGCTGACAACGATGAGGACGCCGGATGCAATTCGTCTGAGCACCGTACAGTAACGTACGTGTGGCGACATCAGTCGTGCCTGCGGCGCGGGCTTCATTTTGCAAACAAAGCGTAGCTGAAACAATCGCATCTTTCGCCCCCTCGTTGTTTCGCGTTGTTGACAGCGAGAACTGTTCATCGCACGCATTTGTACCGGGTCGGCGTTTCCGTTGCGTGAGATTTCACATTTGCACGCTGAGGCATCACATTTGAATCAGAGCGAAAGTTCCGCTTCCGTTGAATGGGATGAAGAGAAACGCGGTTGGAACCAAACATCGGCTTTGCAATGATTGAGCTGTATAAAAACGTTATGCGGAGCAAAATGACGTCCGTTTAGCGTAGTAATATGTTGTCTAAAAGAACTCTTTTTTTTTTTCATTCCGACTATTAGCATACTATCCCAGGTAAGCAAGGGAATATGTTGCTAAATTACTCTTTAGGGTTCTTTAGTGTGACAGCCCCCAAACAAGCACACTCATGAGGCTGGGGCACTCATGAGTGTTGTGTTTGTAGCTGCAACCATTCCATGGAGGTGATGCATAGAAAAAGCTAGTAAGGTTACGGTTATCTTGACGGTCGGGATGATTATCTTGCAGACAAATCTTTCACGGCCAACCTACATAGGTTAACAGTAAAACAATTTTTTTATGGTCATACCATGCGCATGGTGTACTACTTGTTGGAATTCTTAACTAAAAAAAAAAAACCTGTACAAGCGTTCGCAGAGAGATAGAAGGTTCACGTTTCCCCTGCAAAGTAACAAGAACTGAAGTAGCCAGACTATGGTATTGGAACAAGACGTGCGAAGCTGCAGAAATTACGGAATTATATAAACAAGCATGCCAAAGGCTCACTATGAACAGGAATTGCCCTATAAGAGAGTAAAAATCGGGTAAGTTGCCTATAGTACACTCCCTAATATGTGGGCTATGCTACCTCAAGCTCTAGACCATATATACATCGCTAAAAATACATATGTTGGCAGCGAAATCAGGTGCTCTCTACAAAGCATACGAATTTCTTGCAGATACTAAGATTTTAACGACAGTTTCAATCTACTCTTCCTAACCTGAAGATTTGTTGTGCCTCAAATAAATGCTTTCGTTACTAACAACAACAAATTATTATTTGAGGGAAATGTGTTTCTGTCACATGACTGTATCATTACGGATACTTAGTGATCGAAATCTAGCCAATGGCTGAGACATCCTACTCTACCTACATTGGGGAGCGCGCTAGAAGATGCGTAACTCCCTTTTTACTCTTTTAGGACAATGTATGTTTACAGCGTAGTTAATACCACCAGAATGATATGCATTTGCTACCAGTTAGTTTCTGGCCATTTTTTTATATGGCTGTCATGAGAGCCCACGATGCAGTGACAGCGAGGCACTTGCACCAAGATAATATACGTACTTTAGAAATTTCTGAAGTTGCGTCAAGAATGCTGCAGCACTAACTAAATAGGGGTTTCATGTGCAAACTACATACACAGAAGACAATAAAACACAGCACAAATTTCAAATCAGTAAGAACTGAGCTACAGCGTAAAAGTTTCATAAGGTAGACCAAAGCCGAAATTTCTTCAGAGTACCCTCATCCTGACTTAGAAAGCATTATGCTTTTGACGGTTGCGAGATAAGCTACGATGAAATCTGTTCTTATCAAAACAGTGACTGACAATATCTTCCATAAAGTCTTCGTGGCAGTAAAACATTTACTGTGTTCAAAAATGAAAAAACCCCACTTGAATTGTGTGGTTTACGTATTACCAAGCGATATTCACATTCCCCTCTATTCTGAGGTGACACTTGGTCTTGCACCGTGCACCCTCAACACAAAATACGTCTAAGGAAAGCTCCAAGACACGAACGCCTGGGCGAAAATTACAACTAGCGCGAAATCATTTAAGGGTGAAATCATATGAGTTCATTATCTTTCTTTGATCAACTGTTGACCAACGATTGTCCATGCCAACAAGTACCACTGTCACCTCTGCTGAGGTATCAGTTTGATTTTAGCAGTCATGCATTTCTAAAGTAAATACATTGCATCTTCATAGCAGACAGCTCTGAAACGGTGACCGCGATGTCCGGGAGGTTGATTGCTCAAAATGTGTTTATAATATGTCGCTCTCGGCCTCTGAGTATATAAGCGGGTGTTAGTCGAAGAGGCCTCTATGGCAACATTGTTTTTTGTTGTTTTTTCTTTTGCGGAATTGTGAAACTTTATAGCTATCTTACTGCAGCTATGTTTTTTTGTGTTCTTTCGGGAAAAGCAGTCGCAATGCCACTTTTTCCCGGTGCTATTGGCTTATCTTCTTGGTGATTGATGACACATGCGCCGGCGACTCCGAGAATCAGGATTTTCTACCTGCGGATCTGAAATCTCATTTGTGACACAAAACATCATCAAAGCTTGCTAAAAATGTTGTTGTTGTAGCTGTTGGAAGGAAAAAAAAATGCACGGGCCTGCTACTGGCTCTGTAACTGAGCCACCTCCGCTGCCTGATTGATTTATAGGAAGGAAAAGGCGCGGTAACTGTCTCACTTGTTTTCTGTGGACACCTCAACCGCGCCGTAAAGGTAGGAAGGAAGTGGTGAGTGAAAGTGGAAAGAGAGAAAAAGGAGCCGTAGTGGAGGGCTACAGAGTAATTTCGACCACCTGGGGATCTTTTAAACAAACTGATTTATTTATAGGAACGGAAAGGCGCGGTAACTGTCTCACTTGATTTCTGTGGACACCGCAACCGCGCCGTAAGGGAAGGGAGGAAGATGGGAGTGAAAGTGGAAAGAGAGAAAGAGGAGCCGTAGTGTAGGGCTACGGACTAATTTCGACCACCTGGGGATCTTTAACGTGCGCTGACATCGCACAGCACACGACGCCTCTTCGTTTCGCCTCCATCGAAACGCAGCCGCCGAGGTCGGGTTCGAACCCGGGTATTCCGGCGCAGTAGTCGGGCGTCTTACCACTGCACCACCCCGGCGGGGCTGGGGATCTTTAACGTGCGGACAGAAGAGAAAATAAGATAAAATAGAGAAGAAAGTAAAAAAGGAGAGGCAGAGAAAGACGCGCGCCGCAGCAACAGCCATCGTCCACTACCAAAGCTGTGACGGGTGCAATGACAGCTTACAACAGATAAAAATTTGGTGGCTGGCTAACCCCCGCCAGCCATTGTCCATCACCAAAGCGGTGGCGGGTGCAATGACGGCCTACAAAAGATAAAAATTTGGTGGCTGGCTAGCCCCCGCCGCAAGCGGCGTTGACCTACCGTCCCAGCCCCGTAGAACTAGTAACTACCACCCTTCTTGCTAAACATGAGCTGGAAAGGGCCAGTGTTACTGATCGTCGTGTTTTCATTGTGTGTGCAGAAGACGCAAAATCATCTTTACTGGTTCATAATTTCACTCATAAGCAGTCGTTTAGGCTTGCGTTCAACGCTGTCACAGAGACGATGACGAAATGCTGGACGAGTGATCAACGACGACGCTGAAGCTAGACGCTGGTTGTCCTGCGAGTGTGTCCCTTACGGTCAACAGTTGCGGCTACGTATTAGTGTGCCTCGTAACAACGAAATAGTAGCTTAAATCGTACTATACATTTATTGAACGCGCCGTTGCTCCATTCGCTTCTCTTAACTTAGAATAGGACAAGTGAGAAGAAAGCGACTGAGCAGTGCTGAGTGGAAGTGTAGGGGGCCTCGATGTAGCGAGCCGGCGGCGCTGGTATCGAGGCACCCTTCACCCTATGGAAATGGAACACCAAGCGCCTCCTGTCGCATATGATTTGAACCGGGAAACGGGATCACGCGGACGCTGATGGTGGAAGCGTAAACGAGCCATCAGGCTCTCGCGCTTCTGCCGGCGCCATTTGCGGAGCGAAGGGCGATACAATAAGTACATCGTTCCGACGTATAAGTGAAAACATTTTTGTGCACCGAGCTCAATGTGTTTATTGCGCTTTTTGTACGTTTGTATGTTTGTGCGTCATTTCTCGTGATTAAGCGCTACATAAAAGTTTTTTGATGCGATAGGTTTGAGGTTTTTGACAGCGGCTGGGCTTTGGTGCGACGAGCACTTGGCGCTCCTCTTAACATTCTAACATTATATTGTCACGAAGACAGGGATTTATGGGTATCGGCAACAGGGGCAGATACACACAGTCAAGACAGAG
The DNA here is from genome assembly GCF_055883805.1 of Amblyomma maculatum. Taxonomy (NCBI): domain Eukaryota; kingdom Metazoa; phylum Arthropoda; class Arachnida; order Ixodida; family Ixodidae; genus Amblyomma; species Amblyomma maculatum. The sequence goes on along the minus strand of NC_139346.1, from coordinate 167,540,364 downwards.
GTTCCCGGGAAATAGTAACACAAAGACACAAGCTCAAGAGTCCACAGTCCTAGCTAGCCGAAGCGCGCGAGAGTCTCCAACTTCTTCGTCGTTCAAGCGCTACCTCGAACCGTCAGGTGGCAATATGATTTCGTTAACATAATAATGTAGCATGCTGCAGAAAAGTAACGCTATCACTTATGAGCCGCATGAATCTCATTCATCATCTGTGAATATTTACAGTGATGACTACATAAAATGACTGCACTTCTCCTCTACTCTCAACCGCCCCTCTCCTATAGAAATCTAGAAACTGCCCTAATTCCAATTTCTGAGGAAACCCCTAGGGGAAAAAGTATCCGTTGAATGTATTCATGGATTGAAAACGATGATCGAAAGGCTAACCGCAATTCTTTTCCACTTCACACTTATAGAGGAATTTGAAATCAGGTAGAATCATGCGGTCTGAACAGATCATTATTAACCGAAATGTATGTCTTATATCTTGTTCGCGTTGTAGTGGCTGACATTGAAGAGACGTGCCATAATGGCGGCCGGCACGGTGCGCCGCAAGGCAGGCAAGATGCGCATGGAAGCATGACTGTCCCTTTCTCTCTAGAGTCGATACAAACCCAGACCATCATGACTGTATTAATTTCATTATTTCCATCCAAGAACTGCATACGCCTCCGGTAGCGCCAGCTGTAAAAGCATGAATATTCATGCTTTAACAGCTTCAGGATTCGCATATGGCTAGTTGAAATCGTAGAGGCGTGGTTATTTACTTCAGCCGCATAATTACATAATGTATAGTACATGTATCTCCTCGAGAAATCTGAAGTTCCCTATGTTTAAGTATTTGTGCTTCAATTCTGGACAGCGTGGCAGGAAGTAGTTCGAGTTTACTTGCAATAGAGTGGTCGTTGAACCGTGAGTGAGTTGCGCGTGCTGTATTGAAGTCGCCTTACTTGTATTTTGTGAATACCTATACATACCCTGTTCATTGTTCACATCTGTTTCGAGTGTTTCTTTTATTCTTTATCTCTTTCTGGAAGAAGGATGTTGCACGTTTTCGTCTTAAATTGTTCCGGTGACCTCAGAGTCAAGTAATCACACAAGTACACGTTGGATATATCTAATATTGACGTTTGGTTACGCTGATCGTGTGAGCTAACATCAAAGTATACCAATTGCAAATGGGTGTGTTCAGAAAACGGTAATCAAGGTCATATGACCGTTTTAGTTTCCAATGAAGCTTTTATATGTGGTGGGCAAATATTTTGACACAAAGTAATGACCTCAGTTTTGCAAATTACTGCTTAATTTTCTCCGAAAAAAAAGTCGCATATCACCAGAGGTGGAAAACGTTGTTTTTGCCAGTTCAAGAAGTTGCAAGTTTGGGGACCTGCTGCTTCCGCACTAAGATATTGCAATCTATTATTTTTACTCACCAAATCTGTGCAACTTTTAGAAAAACTTCTAGAAACCCGTCTTGTTTTTGCAGCTAATATATCAAAACAAAATTGCAAACTTGTTTCAGGAACGAAGCGCTGCAAAAATGTTCATTTTCAACCTGAGATATTGGCACGATAGCTTATGTTGTTCGCACTAAATCTTTTTCTCTTTGTTACAGAGGTTACGTTCTTGATTGCGTACAAATTTTGGAGCTTTAGAATGCAAGGTGTGTTCTCCACAAGGCACCAAATGCGCCCAAAATTCGAAAACAACAATGAAGGGGCGCCTCGCCGGGGTGGTGCAATGGTAAGACGCCCGACTACTGTGCCGGAGTTCCCGGGATCGGATCCCGGCCTCGGCGGCTGCGTTTCGATGGAGGCGAAACGAAGTGGCGTCCGTGTGCTGTGCGATGTCAGCGCACGTTAAAGATCCCCAGGTGGTCAAAATTACTCCGTAGCCCTCCACTACGCCCCCCCCCCCTTTCTCTCTATCCACTTTCACTCCCACCTTCATCCCTTCCCTTACGGCGCGGTTCAGGTGTCCACAGAGCAAGTGTGACAGATACTGCGCCTTTCCCTTCCTATGAACCAACTAACCAACAATGAAGGGCAACTTTGCAGTTATAAATCAGAGATCTTCGATATTTATTAAAATCCTTCTGAATGATCGTCAGTACATCAGATATATTACGGACTAAAAAAATGTTGCATTATATTGTTTACAGTTATAAAAATAAATATAAAACGTAGTGCTTGTCCTGAAAATTGTCTGTATTCAGCCCTACATTATCGCACGACAAAATAAAGTGTTACCAGCAAAATGTTTTTTTTTTGTATTATCTGGGCCTTGTTCTTTTTTTCCGGAACAATTTGAAGCTCTAGAGTTGCCCGGTCTTTCCCCATATTATCCTTAAATCGGCCAAAATTGAAGAATAACAAAAAAAAAAGACTACTTTAATTCGAATTTAAAATCTACCCCAACTTCCATTTTTGTCAAAATGAACTAAATACAATCCTGAGCGCTTTTTAAATGACAGCCATTAAAAAGTTTTGCCTTACGTAAACTAAAAATATAAAAAGGAAATATAAAACAGAACGCATTTTTTTTATTCTATAGAAGTGCTATGGCTTCCCCTTAAGGAGTAGGCGTCAACTTTTAGACTTACTATTTTCTGAATTTAGTTACATTTTATCTTATGCAATATCCGAAGCTATATAAATGCTTATAATGTTGTTTTCTGCTTGTTGACAGGGTTGATGGTAGCTTAAAATGCAGTACGGTTCTTCTTGCAATTTCAAGGGAAACGCAAGTGACGTTTGATTTTTTTCTCTATCCTGTAATATATTTTATAGCGGGGTGCAGTGCTATGCAATCGAGTTCTTAATAATATTACATCATTTCTCGGTTATGACAAAAATTAACAATAGTATATTTTTAATGATAGTTTTTCTAATGTGCATCTAAGCACAATCGTAAGTAAAAAGCGTGGTAGCATGATAGTTTGCTAGAATTAAATAATGATTTATGGAGGCGGCCCGAAAAAATTGAGATGAGTATTCTTGTCGACAGAGCTATCTATAACAAAAAAAAAAAAAAAAAGGCGATCCCGCACGGAGCATACCCACCATCCACATATAACCAAGCTGCGAAGCGTAACATTCAGTTTAGGTGGAGGGTGGTTCAGCTCCGTGTTGGCTCGCGTTTACTCTGAGCTAGATAGCTCTATCGACAAGGATACTTGTCATCTCGGTTCATTCGGGCTGCTGTCATAAAGAAATATAAAATTCCACCAAAACTATCATGATGTAAAGCGCTTTGGTTATGACTGTACTTTTGTGCACAACACAAAAATGAAATTCAAAAATAGAGTATCGTTACTTTTCATAACTTCATACTTTTCATACTTTGCATAACTGGGAAATGAAATCACATATTTCAGAACTAGATTGAACACCATTGCACCTCGCAATAAAAAAAATATATATATACAGAATAGAGAAAAGGCTCAACCATCAATTGCATTCCAACATGAAATTGTCAGAAATAGAGAATTTATTCTATTTTAAGCTGTCTTCTACACTGCCAACAAGCATAGAAGGACTTTATAAGCATTTAGAAGGCTTTGGATATTCCATTAGATAAAATGTAGCTAAATACAGCAAACAAATCGAAGTTTTGACGCCTACTCCTTAATCAAAAGCCATAAGCACGTTTCAAAACACGCGCTCAGTTCTATATACATTTTGATATATTATTTTACATAAACATTTCATAGCCTGATATTTGTAAAATATCTAGGATTATTTTTGCAGATCTTGATAAAAATTTAAGTTTGGGTCATTTTTTACATTTGAATCAAAGTTGTCCATTTTTTGTTATTTTTTAATTTTGGCCAATTTCGAAATATTTTGGGGAGCGAACAAACAATTGTAGAGCTTCGAATTTTTCCTGAAATAAAAACCAAGACCTGGATAATATATACAAAAAGTTTCAGTTGTAACAATTTATTGAGTCGTGCTGGATTGTAGGGCTGAGTATTGGCAATTTTCTCTACAAGCGCTCAGTATTATATTAATTTTTATGATTTTAAGCAACATAATGGAACACTTTATTAGTCCACAAAATTTATTAGGTACTGAGGATTTTTTAGAGGGATTCTAACAAATATCGAAGATGTTTTTTTTTTTTTTTCAAACTGGAATAAAATTGCCTTTTTTTTTTTTTTTTTGCTGTTTTAAAATTTCTGTCGATTTTGATGTGTTGCGGAGAACACACCTAGCCATCTAGAGCTCCAAATTTTCTGTGAAGTTAAGAACATAACCCTCATAATAAAGCAGAAATGTTTTAGTGCAAACAACTTAAGGCATCATGCCAGTATACAAGGTTGAAAATCAACATTCTGTCCGTGCTCCGCTCCTGAAGCTAAGTCTGCGTTTTGCTTACTAACTCAACTGCAACAACAAAACGAGTTTGTAATAGTTTTTCTAAAAGTAGAGGCTGTCTACATTTAATGAGTAAAAATTAATAGGTGACAAGATCTTAGTGAGGAAGCAGCAGGTCTCCAAACTTGCAATTTTTCGAAATGTCAAAAATGGCGTTTTCCACTTCTAGTGATATACAATTTTTTTTTTTCGAGAAAACCTCGCCATATCTTGCAAAACTAAGATTCATTCCATTGTGTTGAGACATTTGTCCACCAAATATAAATATTTCATTTAGGCCAAAGATGGTTATGCGACGTCGATTACCGTTCTTATCTGAACACACCCAGATGATGCTAGCCAAGACAGTAGTTTCTTTTGTTTACTGAAAAACATTGATTACATTTTCTTCGGGATATATTATATTATATATATATATATATATATATATATATATATATATATATATATATATATATATATATATATATATATATATATATATAAAGTTCATAAAATGCATTACGAATGAGGGGCACTCACAAGCACTCTTTTTCTTCTGTTTCTTTCATCCGTGAACATTATTAGCTTTGTTTGCTGCCAATCATTGACACTGCTCACTATTTTATGCTTGATTTTCCGTCTATATCATTCTCACTGCAGTAAATAGCGATCACCAGACGGTGTTTCGACTGGGAAACCAACACGGTAAATCCAGGACTTGAGATCCATGTTTGTTGTGAGAGCCCTCTCACAACGGTGTTTCGCAACTTCGTGAAACCCCATTCACCTCTCGCTATCTCCGTCCATAGCGCCCCTCGGTTCCTGGTTCGACTCGCTCAACGAGACCGTTAATGCGAAACCCGAGTCGGGTTTCCGAGTATTCTCCTTACAGGCTATCGCGACCGGCACGTACAGCCGTCAGCACGCTTGCTCGTGCGCGTGACTTGGACGGATATTTTCACCGTTCAGCACTAGCCGCTAGGCCTGAAATCAGGCTGCACGATATGTTTATGGCAGGGTGAAATCATCATCATCATCAGCCTGACTATACCCACTGCAGCGCGAAGGCCTCTCCCATATTTCTCCAATTAACACGGTTCTGTGCTAGCTGCATCCACTTGACCCCTGCGAACTTCTTAACCTCATCCGCCCACCTAACTTTATGCCGCCCCCTGCTACGCTTTCCTTCCCTTGGAATCCAGTTTGTTACCCTAAGCGACCATCGGTTATCCTCTCTTCACACTACATGTCCTGCCCATGCCCATTTCTTCCTCTTGATTTCCACTAGAATGTCAGTAACTTGTGTTATTTCTCTGACCCACTCTGTACGCTTCTTATCTCTTAATGTTACACCTACCATTTTTCGTTCCATAGACCTCTGTGTTGTCCTCAACTTAAGTAGAACCCTCTTGGTATAGCCTCCACGTTTCAGCCCCATAGGTGAGTACAGGTAAGATGCAACTGTTGTATACTTTCCTCTTGAGTGATACCGGTAAGCTGCCTGGGGGTGCTTGCCAAATGCGCTCCATCCCAATCTTATACTTCTTGTTATTTCCTTTTCATGGTCCGGATCTGCGGTTACTACCTGTCCTAAGTGGACATATTCGCCTATTACTTCCAGAGTTTCGCTACCTAACGTAAATTGCTGTTCCTTCGCGAGGCTGTTGAACATTACCTTCTTCTGCATATTGATTTTCAAGCCTACCTTTCTACTTTTTCTGTCTATGTCACCAATAATTCTTTGCAGTTCATCTCCTGAGTTACTTAGCAAGGAAATCGCGGTGGAAATCGCTGGTGCCCTATAGCCACCTTACCAGCCTGTCATGCCTATTGGCCAGAGCTGATCTGCTCCTAATTTAATTGCGGCCACACGCTCGAGCGTTCGCATTAAGCGTGCTGTCGGCTGTATACATACAATCTGCAGGCCGAGTCCACTGCAAAACGTGGTCTCCTTATCTCTATCTGCGCGGCCGTTTTTCAATAGTCAATGAGGATGGAATGCTGTCTGAAATGGCTCAAGATATATACGACTCACTCACTCACTCACTCACTCACTCACTCACTCACTCACTCACTCACTCACTCACTCACTCACTCACTCACTCACTCACTCACTCACTCACTCACTCACTCACTCACTCACTCACTCACTCACTCACTCACTCACTCACGGGCTTCTTATTTTTCTTATATTCTTTATGTGTTTATAGGTCCCTTATGTTCCCCATTTGGCCGTATCTTTATCGTCCTTGCTGGTTGCGTAATTGTTTTGTTGTTGTTTTTTTGTACAAGACACTCATTTTCTGCGCTATAAATGAGAACACACTGAGCATTGCAACGAAAAGTCCGTGCCGTCGAGTACCCACCTGTCGAGCGCGTACGCAGTCCTGAACATCCTTGACTCTTGATTTTTGAGAAAGCGTGCGTCTATTACCAGCGATATTTGACGCTTATCCTCAATCTCAGAAGTCTACGGTCGGCTCTTTAAACGACAGCTAGATTCATGAATGTGAGTGCACCTTATGACATCGCACTATACTAACGGGGCGTTTCAGCCGTTGCTCAGCCGGCGCCCTGGGGTTTAAAGGTAACAAAGAAACGTGCATGAATCGGCGATAGAGGTTAACAAGAAGCGTTTGGAAGACTGGTGGATAAATAGCAGGGCTGGGATGCATGGAAGCTAAATAGAAATTAAATATGGGCATTTAAAGATAACATGCATCTAAAAGTATACGTCGTTAAAGTTGACGAGCTGTCTAAGTCAAAAATCATAAAAAAGAAAGGGTTAGCAATGTGATGACCATCACGACCCCGTTTTAAAGGGGACGCAACATCCATCCATCCATCCATCCATCCATCCATCCATCCATCCATCCATCCATCCATCCATCCATCCATCCATCCATCCATCCATCCATCCATCCATCCATCCATCCATCCATCCATCCATCCATCCATCCATCCATCCATCCGTCCGTCCATCTGTCCATCCGTCCATCCATCCATCCATCCGTCCATCCATCCATCCATCCCTCCGTCCGTCCGTCCCTCCGTCCGTCCGTCCATCCATCCATCCATCCATCCATCCGTCCGTCCGTCCGTCCGTCCGTCCGTCCGTCCGTCCATCCATCCATCCATCCATCCATCCATCCATCCGTCAGTCCATCAGTCCCTCCGTCCGTCCGTCCGTCCGTCCGTCCGGAGATAGGGCGTGGTCGATGGCCTGTGGGCATCGTTGAGTGCGATTGGTATTTGCTTGTATTGTGTGTATCAAATATCTGTCGGCACATATATTTCCCTTTAACCTTCATTTTTGTCCTACGGAATCCCTGTAGCCACTGCATCTTCCTCCGCTATCGAGGCACATGCAAGGATGTCAGTGTCTCTCTCTACGAGTTATATTTAAATAAATGTGTTCTGGCCACTGCGCAGTGACGGCGCCATGTGGACGCGAGGGGTGACGATCGCCTCCCCGAAAATTCGCCCCGCCGCGCGAAGAAATTTACCGAGCGGTAAATCAGACAAGGGGCTCGTTTCCTGAGAATACAGCCCTAACTCTGGCCGTTGCATCTTGTTTATTCAATTTATTTGGTCTTCATGAAGAGCAACGTTACAAAAGCATTATGGGCAACCAAAGACTAACCTCTTCCGTGCTTTCCGTGCCGCCTCACTACGCATATCCTAACGCCTTCCTTGCTAGTGCGGCCCAGAAAGCGACAAGAGGCAGTTTAAGGAGGGCCGCAGATTCGATGCTCCATGCATCCGAGTTTCAACAGATGGTCGCCTTCGTCTAAATTTCTAACCTCCTGATTGTCCAAAAATGATATCTTATTTCTCAAAATATAAGTTGAGGTCTTCATAAAATCATTTTCAAGCTTCAATTGTTCCTTAAGTGAACACCGAATTGCCCGTGTGCTGTGCGATGTCAGTGCACGTTAAAGACCCCCGGTGGTCGAAATTTCTGGAGTCCTCCACTACGGCGTCTCTCATAGCCTGAGTCGCTTTGGGACGTTAAACCCCACAAACCAACCAACCAACACCGAATGACTTCCTGGGAGCTATCTACAAATAAAAAGAGAAGACGTTTTTGTGAATGTGGTATTCATAATGACCATTACAACAAATACAACAAATATCTTCAACAAAAACGTACTGCGTATTGCATGAGCGGTACGTACGTGTTATCCCCATATACAGTTGCTGGGGCATGGCGCTTGGGTGCTCCCAGACATATTCCCGCACCCAACCACATACTTTAAAAGGTGCGAGCTTATTTTCCTTCATTTTCTCGCCTTCTCAATATCTACGAGGGGGCACCCAAAAGAAACCGAACTAATTTTTTGGTGGGCAGCACTTTCGTAGTGCAGTGTTTTGCCGCTAGGAGCGCGTAGAGTGAACATTCCAGAGTCAGTCAGCCGAGTGGCGTCGATGAAGGTCAGACGTACTAGCTTCAGCAGAGTTTATAGTGACAAATGTTTTCTGTGAGTGTCGTTTTTGCAGTGGCTGATTTTTGTGAACAGCGTGCAGCGATGAAATTGTGCTTTCTGCTCAGAAAAAAATGGAACAGAAACTCTTGAAAGTTAAAAACGGCGTACAAGAATGATGCTTTGGGGAAAACTCAAGGGTTTGAGTGGTTCTGGTGAAATTGGTGAAATATCAATTGATGACCGACCTAATTCTGGTCGTCCTTTCACGGCCCGAACAAATGAAAATGTTGAAAAAAATTCGTGCAATCATCAATATTTCACCAAAATTGGTATGACCCCTGTTCTTCACCCCCCATACTCACCGGACCTTGCGCAGTATGACTTTTCTTGTTTCCCAGAATGAAAAAAAAAAAAAAAATGCGTGAAAGTAAAGCGTTTTGCTGGTGTTGCAGAGGCAAAGAAATAAACGACGCCGGCGCTGTCAAGCATCACAAAAGATGCATTTAAACAATGTTTTGAAAAGTGGAATGAAAGATTAGACAAGTGTATTAGTGCACGTGGAGAGTACTTTAAAGGAAGTTTACGGTTCCGGCTTAAAATGTGAATAAATAGATTCAAAAGAAAATAAGTTAGGTTTCTTTTGGGTACCCCCTGTATGTCAGGTTATTGACCACAGAGATGCGCTGGCGGTTGTATTGTTAGTTGAAAGTCTTGCAGCCGATTGTCATCGGGCGTAGCTTAATTGGTGTTTTCCAGCAAGGTTTAGCTGCTTCTGCTAAGACCGGACAAAGATCACTGGGTTATTTTTAGCGACCGCTCCTCTTTGAGATCTTCAGCCGCTGATTTCTGACAGTTTTTCCCCAACGCCTTCGGCAGTGAAGCACTCCAGGAGAGGATGTCTTTGCCACAAGCTACGCGGCTAGGAAAATGAATACAAGACTTCAAAGTCCACCCTCTGTAGCAGCCCACGTTCACTTCGCCCTACACCCTCTCAGCCCTAAGTGCCTGTAAGGTTGCACAGGAGACTTTTTAAGGATGAATGCTACTCAGTGGCGCTTCTTCGGTCACTTGGTATATCGAACTGTTCGCTGCGAGCAGTTCGATATATCGAGTGAGCGAAGGAAATGCAGCTCTATATACTGTGTGTCTTTCCAATGCTTTACATAGGATATATTAACATGGCGATGATCTGTGTTAGATACGGCCAATAATTCGAAGTATATCTGTGTTCGATATATCTGGCCGTAAATGTAGTCAAATACAGTTCAAGAGCGCAGAACAAAGACTCCACAAAGGTGGCCATCCAATCAACTGCACTAACCTGTAATAATCATGAGTCATCATGGTAGAATACCTTGTACCTTCTATTGTGAGATATACCTGACGACAAGCAGGCGCAGGCCAATTGGCCCCGACGCCATGGCAATACTAAATCGGAGCGATTGGTTGCAGAGCTTCACTTTAGGGCATTTATTCACTTGAGTCGTACACCAAGATGGCACGCTGCCGCAGTGTGGCCATTTGATATGTCCACTGGGATTGAAAAATATTTCCAATCTCGACACCACAGGGTTCTGGCGAATGTTGTCCTCCGTGACCTAATGGGGGCTTTTTCGAGTCTTCTGCTCTCTGGAACGGGGTCAGTGAAATAAAGGCGGCTAGCTGACCCGATTAACGGAAGCCTCAACCCTTACACCGCTGCGAACCACTTTGACGTGGCGGCTATGATCACCCAAGAACTGCTTTCAACAGTCGTGCGCTGTTCACACCTACGAACAAGCAGAGCCCAGCTCACTTTTCGTTTCTTCAAATTTGATGTGGGCGCCGATGAAATCAGCGGGTTCTCTGACCTCTGCGTATACGCTAGCCTCTCTGTCAGTTCGAGGAAATACGAGAGGAATCGACCCTAGTGATAGCGAAACGCTCCTTCACGCCATTAACTGCTCGCAAGCAGAGTGATACCAGAAGTTTGTAGCGAACACTTTCGAAAATTTTCTAAATATAGGGAATTTGAAATAGAAAACATTTACAAGAGCAAGCTCTCTGCCAAGGCTGACAGACTTGGCTTCAAAAGTCCTATATTTGTAAACATGATGAACAATTTGGGGGTTAGTCCCAATGGGGAATTTCGAGCCGTGTGCAAGGTGATGCCATATATGTTCTTGAAAAGAAGAAAAACTCATTTTCTTAAGCCCTGCAGCGCGAGGCAATCTGGCGCTTTTTTCCCTCGAGAAACCGAAATTGAATGCAAGAGACGCGCAGAAAGCTCCGTGAAGACGCGATGTCCGGCGTTGACGTTTAGCAGTGACAACGGCGCCAAATTCTAACTGCCTTCTCTACTGTGACGTGTCATGTATTTTAGTTCCCTCCGTCGCTCTCAAAAATAATTACCAAACAGGCGGCAATGATTGACATTTTCCCTTGCACCAAGCTTGCAGCGAGACAATATAATATACACATGACGTACTGCAATACAGCTTCGATTTCAAGTTGACGCCGTAGCCACTACATACGTCATCATCCTGACGTCGCGTCTGCACCAACCTTCCAGCGCGTCTCTTCTGCTCACTGTTGGTTTCATACACAAAAACTGTAGAATCTCGTCCCGCTACAGGTTTTTTAAAATGAGTTTTTCTTAGTTTTCTTAGTTTCAAAAACTGATATGGCATCGTCTTGTACGGCTTCGAACTCCCGGCCATTGGGAGTAATCGCTTGTTTAACGCAGTCGACAGCCTGTTATCCCATTGTTTCGTTTTTGAACTTGTATGTGTTCTTTATTTGTGAGATGTTTGCGTGAATTTGATAACACATTTTCAGTTTTTTGTGCTTTAAGAATTGCCTAATACTGTATTTTTGTAGAGCTGCTTTAATTCTCGTCATCATCATTTTGTCGATACTATGAATGTAATGCCCACCTGCTATGGTCTCAACTAGAGACTGGCAGTATTGCAAATAAATAAATAAATAAATAAATAAATAAATAAATAAATAAATAAATAAATAAATAAATAAATAAATAAATAAATAAATAAATAAATAAATAAATAAATAAATAAATAAATAAATAAATAAATAAATAAATAAATAAAAAGACAATTAGGAGATTTTAGTTTATTTCATGTTTAGTTAGAAAAGTTCTGCAGCACGTTGTGTCCGCCACGGCTGAGTGTTTGTTCGTGCAATTTCCTTTCTATGTAAACTCACTGCTCTCATGAATTTTTGAGAGCGTTCTAAAAATAAGGGTTTCAGAATAGGGAACAAATATTTGCAGAAACAAACTGTCCGCGTTCGAGGACACAATTGTTCTGCAAAACTGTTCTAATTACACAACTATTTAACGAAAGCCCTCTAATGAACTTTTATTGTTAGGGCCAGTCATATGCTACCCGATTACATGAAAGACCACCTGTTATAGATATAAATTCCCGCCTGAACCAAGCCGCACCGCACAGAAAATGTCATGAGAAAGCTATGGGATGTCAATAAATGCATACATCGTTTCTCATAGATAAATCGTGCAAGTCTCGTATAATCTCATAAATTTATCGTTAAACGTATGAGAAATATATAAGATTGTATGCCATTTGTATGAGTTTAGTATGGAAAATTTGCATGAAGTTTTTGTGACTCATAGTTTTTTCCAAGTTCCACTAAGGTATGAACGTGCTTGATTGGCCTAGGAGCAGCGTTTCCAGCTTGGGACCGAAGCATCCTGGAGGGTTCTAGTTCCATCTCATCATCTCATCTCAAAGGCGAAGCCTGAACTGGCAGTACCTGCCAAAGCGGCCATGTTATGTGGTCTTTGGCTTCATTTTGATATGCTGTACTTCAATCTAGCATGGCACAATTTCGAATTAAAATAATAAATTGAATCTGGCGAAGAAACGCTATTTCTCGAGGTAAGGAGGAGGTTAAAGAAATCCATATCTTTTTTGCGATCAAGTGCACCCCTTCTCAGTGAGCTAAATGACCACCGATGTAGCAGCATTCGAACCATAGATGTTTACATTGTTACATTATAAATTCCGACTGCGACGCGATTAACCCCCAATGGAAGATCCCATACAGGGATTGTTCATATACGGCAAGGTGCGGTGATGTAAGGGTTACTTTACTAGCGCACCTCTGATGTCAGCCGAACTGAAGACGCACTCAGCGAAGGCAGCATGCAGGCATCTTCACAACAGCTTTTCCCTCTCGCTATAGTACGAAGAGCTATATCTGCAGCTGACACGTTCACGCACTGTTCTTTGTAAGTGGCACAGCTTAAATTGGCGCGTTGGACATGAACGACTCTGGTCTCTTTGCTTCATGTACTATTTTGTTCCCATAATGGACAGCTAGTATTGAGAGGATAGATCGGCTGCCAACCACCCAAGCGCAGAGTTTGCGAAACAGATACGCGTGCGCGTCGAATATGCTTGCAGCCGCCACCATCACCAGCTGATTGAATTAGGATTGCCCCCGCTCAAGATAATGGGCGGAGGAGGAAGTAGGCATATATTCGATTTCGACATTATAGTGTGCAAAAAGAACGTGAAATTTCTCTGCAATGACAATTTCAGCAAAGGTGCATATATTGTGAAATTTTGTCTTTTTATTTTTTTTGCAATTCGGATGTGATGACAGAAAGCGACAAAAATATTCATCCTAATAAAGAGTTCATTAAAATGAAAAATTCGGATAAATCAATTTACAGAACCCTGCTGTGTTAAGTGGCTTAAATAGAGTAAAAAAAAAATGAGCTAAACACGATTATTATAGATTGTTTTCCTATGCGATGTTACAAAACCGCCCTTGGCGGTTTGTCGGCGAGTACCGACCGCGTACCGCCGAATGCCGTCCTGCTTGCGCAAGCTGAGATGTGAAAACTGAAACCGAAACCAGCGGCGCGACGCGTACCTGCGTACTTCCCGGCGATTGCAACAGGGTAACCACGATTTTCCTTTCGCCGGCCTGTGGTGTTCCTTGTCTTTCCGTCTGTAGCATGAGCCGAGTGCCACAGTTTTATTCCCATTCATCACGGCAGCTATTTACGCTGGTAAGCAGGCTTTCCAGAAGCCTCAGTAAGCAGGGTTTCCCGTGCCATTGTCCCGCTCTCGCGAACGGAAGTCAGCGGCGGTTGGTTGAGCGTGCTCTATTGTAATGCGGCATGCCAAACAACATGGCTTCCTGTTGTTGTCAGCGAGCGAAATGCAGCTAGGGGTTCGGCTTTCCAGTTAGCGGTGGCTGCGTACGAGCATGCCGGCCCAGTTGGCTTTTACTCGTAGATCCAGAAGGTGGGTAATTTCTCTTCTTCGTTTTCCGAGATCACTGTGTAAAGTTTCTACGACCAACACAAGCGCCGGACAGCGGTCGGCTCGCTGGCTGGTGTCGGGTAGTACTTTCCCGTACAACCTGTTTACATTTCATCGTTCGCACAGACGTAACCGCATAGTAGTTTTGCGGTTTCGGTTGGTTTGGTCCTCTCGTAACTCCTGCTGAATTAGAATTGATCCAAAACGAGTTGGTTGCTGTGTCTTCTGTGTCGGGTTCAAATATAATTTCTTTGGCTGCTTCTGATGCATAGCTTCGGTCGCGTCATGGTTCGGTTGTTTGCGGTAAGTGGTCATAGCCTAAGGCAACAGCGATCGAGTCATATTTAGAATGCTACGTGCAGTGTAGGAAGCTGTTGCACGCTTGCAAATGTTACCAGCAGCGCTTGCATGGGTGGACGTGTGGGAGGATCCTTTCCAACTATTTTCCGTGCAGTGAGTTTGGGCTTTTTTGTTGACATGGTGACCAACGATTGGTCACTCCCAGTCGGATCGACTCATCACAGGGGAAGTAGCTAACATTTACGGATGCATGCACTAGTAACAGCTTATGGAAGCTCCTCTAGTGCTTCCGTATTTTGAGATGCTTGAACTTGGCCGTCGGCACTCAATCAACGCTCTAATGAACTGAACTTGGAAAAAGGGTTATTTGTCTATCTTTGAACTTTATTTCAAATGTCAGCAGGTAAGTTCTCGTGCACATTTCCCGTGATTTTCATTCGCAGCCTTCGCTCGCTTCTGATACGTGCTGAAAGCGATCAGTAGAGTCTGTTGAAATGCGCCTTGCTTTTGCATTTAACGCACATGTCGATCTAATGGTACGCTATAATATTACGTCGCGCTACATATCATGGTCGTGCTCCTTTTGGATGTGTGCGCTGTAAATGTGTGTTCGCGGCTACAGTACAGTGACTCTTAGATTTAGTGATTTGCGGTAGGATGCAGAATTTCCATTTATGGCTCCTGGCACCTTTTATGCCAGGATGGAGGATTTCGAACCCGCTGTATGCTTCATGCTGCAGCAGGAAAAGATATGTGGTATTTCCACAACTACGGGACGTGGTTACAATTGCACAGAGTTTATAATGCAATGCCCCAGAGCTGAGATTCCCGCACTTATATTTTTGCAATATAATTGATAGAAAAACCTGCATATGTGCATACATGCTAGGTTTGTAATAGTGCATCATTGTTTTCAAATGCGCACATGTGTATCATATTAAACCGGTGCTCAAAACATTTTTTGCACCAAAAAATGAATTTTTTTTCAAGTGAATTGTGCTCTTTTACTCATTTCTGATCTGAAGACATGTTTTTCAACCCTTTTGTAAGTTTTGTTACTGAAGAAGTATGGCACACTCGTTGAGGAGTCTGCAGTTGTAAAATGTGGTCGTGACTGTTTCCCCACATAGTTGCAATGCTGGGAAACCACGCTCTGCTATTATTTCGCTCTGTTATTTGGTCTTGCTTTGCTAGTTTTCCCCATGACATGACTAATCCTAAGGGACTATAAGTGTTCACTTGAGACCTTTCATGAGTCAGGTCTTCAATATGAAATCTCTAGCTAATGGATCAGTGTTAAATGAAACATCAGCATGCCACTGGCCGCTTGTGCTAATGTTGAGGGGGGTAAAGAACAGTTGATGGCCATTTTTAGGGCATTTAAAAAAAATGAGTTCACACAAGCCTAGTGGTCACATGCATTACACTTCCTTTGCTGTTAAGTGCAGCTAGGTTCACATTTAGAAAATGTACAGTCGTCTTCTAACCTGTCTAGAGTGCTTGAATGGCGTACAGAGGAGAGAGAAAGAGAGAAATAACTTTTATTTGCATCTGTCAAAAATGATGGTGCTCTGTTGTGCAATTAGTGCAATTATGATAGTTGCGACTGCCTGATGGGTCAGATTTTAGACATGATAAGTCAAATGTGACCCAATGGAATGCTTGTGCAGAAAAAAAATTAAGAGCGTACAGAGGAGCACACTGTCTTTTATGTGTGACATAGGGCTTGAAACCTTAATTTTTTTCTGCACATGCATTCTATTGGGTCACGTTTGATTAATCATGTCTAAAATCTGACCAATCTACCAGTCACGATTATCATAATTGCACAACAGAGCATACTGTTCAAATGTTTTGGACAGGCTGCACAGCCGTTGCCTAAAGGTTTCAGGCCACAGGAACTACTTTTGAGCTGTGCATTTTGGTGGTTATGGCACGTCGGAAGTTACAAACATATGGATGAGAAGGAAGACTCCTGTTCTGTTCTCTATACTTCTTGAGCTTCAATATTGCCATAAGCATTCGACTTTAAGACAAAAAGAAGCCTGAGGACTTTTGAAAAAGGCTGTAAATGTGGCTTTGTTCATTCCTCTCAAAGAAATCAGTTTCAGTGCTGATATGCCTCATCTCCTGTGTCATTCATATTTTTGCCTTGTGCCACATTTTGCTTTGAACTGCTATGGACCAGTTTGTATTTCCAGTCTCTCATTTTTTTTTGATTAGCCAGCTTTCTTTTAAAAAGCCTCTTTCTCTCTCTTTGCAGGATGGTACCATGGGCCATCCGTGTCTTCTGCCGAAGGTAATGGTGTGGGCAGTGAGTGCTGTGCGTGGTGTGTGACTAGTTGTGCTGTGCCCTCGATGGCTGTGGAACTGGGCCTGCGGGTGGTCCGTGGGCCCGATTGGAAGTGGGCCAATCAGGATGGTGGCGAAGGTCACGTGGGCACCCTGGTGGAGATTGGCGAGCCCGGCAGCACCTCATCACCCGACCGCACTGTGGTGGTTCAGTGGGACTCGGGCTCGCGCACCAACTACCGCGTCGGATACCAAGGGGCGTACGACCTTCGTGTCTTTGATAACGCCCCCGCCGGTGAGTGTTGTCATCCACAGTAATTGTGTAGTTAACCCCTACCCCAAATTTTCATTTGAGGTTACGATTGAAAATCTTATAGTGTACATGGTTAAGGCTTTTGCATAACTTGCTTCACTAAAATCAGTGAAACCACTAAGCTGGCATGAAATGCATGTGACAGCCTGTATGGAAAATAGTTACAGGGTGTTGAATGGGCATTTATAAAGAAAAGGAATGAAGACAACATGCAAATGTGCTATCTTATCATTATTTTCAACGTGTTTCATCTTTGGTATGAGCCGAGTAAAATTTGTGCCATTACAAAGTAATGTGACTCTCTTTCCAGAGAAGTCAACACTCTCAACCTGAGTATTGCCTAAGGGAATGTTTTCATTGTAGTGGGGTAAACATTTTTGTTATGTTTAGTGTTGTTAACGAATCGCAAGGTATAGTAGATGGCATGAATACTCCCATTTTGAGTTTGATTATCACAAATGTAAGAAGCTACCTGACGTGAGACTCTGCTGTATCCCTTCATTTTTGGTTCACAGTGCTAAAGTTGAGATGCAGGTGACCTGCTCATCAATAGCTAATTGCTAGCTATAGCTGTATTTTTTTGTTTGTTTGTGTGTGCATGTGTATGCATGTGTGTGCATGTAATAATGCAGGAGAACATGCTTGAAATTTCAGACTTCCTGACTTCACAGTTATGTACTACGCTATATAAACTTGGGCAGTTGTACTTGCCAGTCAGTGACTCTGTGGGGGATTTTGTATTTTGCATCAGTGCATCTAAACAGGGCTTTCCCCTGCTTTCACTATGTGCAGCTGCTTTCAGGCAGCCTCCTATCTTGGTGAAAAATATCTGTGGGGGCTTGTTATCTTGTGTGAATGGGTGCAGGTTATCTGTTTGCAAATGGGCTTCTGTTTGGTTCCTGTTCAGGTGCATTAACGTGAGCTTGAACTGATTGCTGGACGTTTTGTTTTGTCTCAGCCCTGACATTGTGAACCTCTATGACTATAATGGTTATTCTTTTGGTTGACAAGAAAGATTGTATTTCAAATTCATTTTTAATTTTCATGATTCTATGACAGGAGTAAACAATAAATAATTGGTTCACAGGAAAGGAAAGGCGCAGTATTTGTCACACTTGTTCTGTGGAAACCTGAACCGGGTCTAAGAGAAGGGAGGAAGGTGGGAGCGAAAGCGGAAAGAGAGAAAGGGGTGCCGGCAGTGGAGGGCTCCGTAATTTCGTCCACCTGGGGATCTTTAACATGGACTGACATCCACAGCACATGGATGCCTCTTTGTTTTGCCTCCATCGAAACGCAGCCGCCGTGACAGGAGTACTATTTCAAAATTTTGTATCCTTGCAAAATGTGTGCACTGTAATCGGGTGAATATTGTAAATTATTAAAGTAAACTCTAACCTCACCATGGTAGTTTATAGTTCGAGCTGGAAACTTAAGCTAACCTAATGAAAGGCGACAGATGCATCCACGTTGTATATTTTTTTATTGAAATTGTGCAAAGCGGTTGTTTTATTTTTATTTTTTTACTGTGATGCTTTTTTCAATCTTTCTGATATGCGAGTTATTCGTAAAGTGGCTGATTGCTAAAGTGGTCAATTCCACTTGTGCTGGTGTGCTGTTTTGAAATTCTCGGTAAACTGAGAGTCTTTTGGGTCATTTTCACTTGTTTACGATCTGCTGTTTTCGTGTGTTTTCACACAGATCTGCACTTCACAAGATGCGATTGCATGCAGAGTCCCTAGTAGAAACGTGGTAGCAAAACACTCCAGTTAAAACCAGCGACCGTTACTGTTTCTATGAAAGGATGCATGTTGTCATTCCCCTGCTTTGAGAGCAGTGGGGCTCCAAGTACAACGCAAGGAGAGGTATGAATGCTGTGTAGAGTGATGTTATTCGCCTCGAACGTGATTGACATCTTACGAATTCGTAAGAGCTGCCAACCGTGCTTTTTTTACTTTGCCGGAATGGTTTCTTCATCGTCAAAGCATCCCTTACAAACATCAGACGATCAGTCGTTAATGTTTATATCTACGTTATTTTGTTTTATTTTCAATAACTAGCTGAACAGTGATTCTCAATCCTTGCTTATTTTTGTATTCACTTTGCTTCCTTACACTCAGCGAAAACATATCTGGGAGTTTGGAAGTGCGGGGATGCGATATGTGGATGCTGTGTGGCCACACAATGTGGCTTGAGGGAGGAAGAAGCGTTGTCTGGCTCTCAGCTGGGTTTCTCCCAGTCCACTTATCGCTCGCTGCAATCCGAAATGCCTAGATAGGAAGTGGGGCCACGATAGGCCAAGCCTCCCCCCGTCACGCCCATTGCGCTCTGCGTCCTCTCCCCGCCTCCTCCACACACGTGGCTTACTGCCAATACTTCCTTATTCTCCCACCACACGTACCATTGTATTCCTTTTCAATTCATTCTTGCTTGTGGAGGGGCTGGAAACAGAAGTCTCCGCGTGCTACAGTTTTCGTGCATTTTGAACAGAGAGAGCGAGGTTTGTTCCTTATCACAGGTCTTCTACTCTGTGATGATGGAGGTTGCACTCTCCTTCCTTCAGTCCTCTCTTCTGTTCTTGCTGTGAGGTCATTGACATCACTTGCCTTACCTTAAAACTTGTGGTAGCAGCCTGTCCTGCGTGGATGACTGTTCTCACTGGCCTGCTTGGAAGCGTTTGCTGGGCTTTTGATTTCTTGCGTCTGCCTATGTTCTTAGCCCTT
Organism: Amblyomma maculatum; assembly: GCF_055883805.1. Classification (NCBI taxonomy): domain Eukaryota; kingdom Metazoa; phylum Arthropoda; class Arachnida; order Ixodida; family Ixodidae; genus Amblyomma; species Amblyomma maculatum. The sequence goes on along the minus strand of NC_139346.1, from coordinate 167,520,657 downwards.
AGTCAGTGTTTAAGTGGCTGGCATTTATTTTAAATCTTTTTATTTTGCTGTGCTCCCGTTGACGTTTTGTGCACGGTGTCTGCAGTTTGTTGCGAGCAATGCCTACTTTTGAGCACACTGGTAAGGTTAGCAACTCCACTGCAGTGTAAGGCGGTCCACTCTCAAGGGGAATTCTATCACTTGCATCATGTGCTGCTCAGGTGTTTTCTCTGGTGGGGTGAAGCGGACGACGTTCTACAACATTTTGAGCACAGTTTATATTCTTCCAAGTCTGGGGGGGGGGGTCATTTGAAAAAGAGTTTTACACTACTGTGCACAGTCTTGTTGCACGAGAAAATTTGGCCCTTATTCTGTGGGGATTGCCTTTCGGCTTTTGAGCATTTTCCTTTGTAAGCAAATTTTTTTTTTTTGTGGCTGTAGTATTGTGATGGAGTTTTTGCATATAGGGGTTACACGTAGGGTTGAATTTTTTTTCTCACCTATCGTAATGCATCTAACGTGATGAGTTACCAATGCTCACGCTGTCTTTCCCCTTTTTTATTCATTAACACTCATCTCGGTTGCCTTGTTTCTTGCCCTACAGGCATCAAGCATCCCAACATCATCTGTGACGCTTGCTGCAAGCGAGGCATCAGTGGTACGAGGTGGAAGTGCACGCGATGCTATGATTTTGACCTCTGCAACGAATGCTACATGGCTGACAAGCATGATCTGGCCCACATCTTTGTGCGCTACGACACAGCTGGCTCTGCAGGGTGAGTGTGCCACACATAGAACTATGTTGCCCTGTTTTGTTGCATTGTCTTTGAGCGCGAAATGCTTTTGGCAGCATTTTGTAGGCTTTGATGAAACTGAAGTTAACTTCAGGGCAGGTGTAATCTGTTTAGTTCTGGTTTCATCATTGTTGGGTCGTGAAGAGAGTTGTTGTAAGGGCGCCCCGCCGGGGTGGCGCAGTGGTTACGGCGCTCGACTACTGTTCTCACGGATGCGGGATCGAATCCCGGCCTGGGCGGCCCCTTTTCGATGGAGGCGAAAAGAAAGGCGCCTGTGTTCTGTGCGATGTCAGTGCACGTTAAAGAACCCCAGGTGGTCGAAATTTCCGGAGTCCTCAACTACGGCGTCTCTCATAGGCTGAGTCGCTTTGGGACGTTAAACCCCACAAACCAACCAGTTGTTGTAAGGTTGTTGAAACAATGCCGAACATTGTCATTGTTGCATCGTGATGTTGTAAGGGTGTCGAAATAATGCCGGACTGGAGTAGAAACACTGCAGCACCGAACTTTAAGTGTGGCCGCCGTGGTGTTTGGCAAAGTGTGGTGAAGCACCAGGTTTTAATGAATTTGCCTTACCACAAGGGTGCTTGTGCAGTGCTAGATACCGATTTGTTGTGAAGTGCTTCAGAGCTTTCACTTCCTGCACAGGTATGAACCAGTGCAGTGAACATCTGTGTGATTATGGCACAGGTTACGCTGGAACTAACAGAAAAGGCTTTCAGGAAAACCAGTGTGGGATAATCAGTTCTGCTATGTGTGGAAGACTGCGTTGTTGGTCAATCATCTTCACTGTTTTCTTTCCTTGCTGGTAACACTCGAGTCTTGTCCACAAAATCTGGCTTCCCAGCCTTCATCTTTATTTTTTTCTTTTTTTGTTTTCCATCTTGAGAGTCACTCTGCTGTTGTGCACTTTTGTTTTTTGCAGACTTCTGTTTTGTATTTCTTCTGCGTGAAAGCTTTGCTTGCTGTGCTTTCTGCTAGGAGGTAGGAGATAAACAAAGGAAGAGATAAGCAAAAGCACTTCGGCAATCAGAGCATCACCGCCATTGTGCTGTCATCCATTGTCTTCTCTATGTGTCTGTGTTGGTGACTGCTAGTACTTGCATCTGACGACTCGAGGCGCGACACCGTCTAGGCAAACGGTGCCCAATCCCCGGGCTGTTCTTATGTCACCACGTTGGCATTGTGGATGGTAAATTTTAAAAGCATTAAAAAGCTTTCCAAATAATTCCCGCATGTAGAGTGAGTCACAGAGGCATATATTGAAGCCAGGTAGTGCATGAGATATACTATTTGTTTTCATTTTAATGAACACAGGAGTGGGCTTGATTGACTCCCAGGGCCTATCCTTGGCGACACTACTAGCATGATACCTCAAATGACACACGACACATTCTGTTAATGGTAAGGTGGAGCACACTGGGACAAAAGGCAGCATTTTTTGTAATTTTTGTTTTTCTTTTTTTTTTCAGTGGTTACATGTTGCTGAAACCCTGTTTCACAGAAATTGAAACTGCAAACTGGCGCATAGCAGTTGCGTGGTAATAATTTGTCAAAGCTGTATTCATCAATGAGCTATCATATTGCGGGTTACTGATGCTGAAAGCAATGGTTGCAGAGAGAAAAGGAAACGTCACACGTAAATTTTATGGCTCTTCTTTTTTAGGCGCAGCAGCAGAAGATAAGATAGCCTTCAGTTATATATACTATGCTAACATTTCATAGCAAAAAGTTTTTTAACTCTTTGCTAGTTTCTCGAGAGCCCGGTGGTGAACTGGCAGGTGTGGTTGATGAGAGCAAGATGTAAGATTTTGTGTGTGGGCAGTGGGTGGCAGTGTGTTGGGCTCAAATCTATGTTCATTTCGTTGTGCCGTCTGACTTTGACCTTGGCGCAACCATCTCCTTGTAAATGTAATAGTAGAGTCATAGTAGTCTTGGCGGGTAACGCTGTAATTTTTATTTCAGCCAACTGACCATAACATTACGCTTCCTGCGAAGATCCAGCGTGATACTAGTTTTAACGAGTAATGGTGCTTGCAAATAAAACGACCTAATTCATAAAGATACTTGCAAGACCAATAAATGAAGTGCAAAAGTGGGATCTGTACGGTGTGCATGATTAGCAATTTTGGGGTGTAATTAATGAAAGATAAATAACCATGCAGCAGTAATTAGGGTCTGTTTCAACCTTTTCCTTGTGGCACCTGTCTCAAGTCAGTCACTCTGATTGATGACACAGAACAGCCAGGCAGCATGCAAAGCTGTTGCAGTTTCAGATTCAGTTTTCTTATCTTGCTCCGGAGAGGTTTTCTTTTTGTAACCACTCCAGGAAATCTATCAGCACAGCGTGGTGCTGGTATCAAGCAAGGGATCTTGCTTCTGTGTTGGTCGTGCTTGAGAACGGTATCTATCTTACGATTCCAGTTTCATGATCGTTGAGTTCATCAATGAGAGCGTTGTGGTTGTTCTAGAGATGACATCCATTCAGGAAGTCCTCGTGCCTCAAAGGGAACATTAGAACTCCAAACTTCACTGGAAGCTCGCTAAGTTTAAAGTAAAATAGGTGTGTATGAAATATGTGTTGTGAGATTTTTTGTAACCTTCAGGGAACAAGTTAATTTTTTTTTCTGGTGTTCTGAAAGTTCTGAACCAAATGTTTTGCTACTTTTCATAGCTCCGCGGGACATTATAACCAGTTGTATGCAGGAGCTCTTTTTTATTCCAAATTCCTGGCTTCCCAAATTGGCCTTCTTTTCTGAGTTTTATATGGGTCATTCGAATGTCGCTATTTTGAGGTCCTTCTTTTTTTCCTTATGAGTTCCTTTAGCTACTTTCCAATATCTGGCAATAGACCAGGATGTTTAAACTTATGATGGCTCAGTGAATGTTTTCAGCACGGCGTGTCAGTTAAAGCACGTGCTATGATGTTCTTCGTCAGATGGTCAATGAAAGGTCAGTGGAGAAAAACGTTCTTTAACTTGACCAAGTAGTTTGGCAGTAACGACAGTACTTTATCATTGAGGAGAAACGTTATCATAGAGAAACAAAATATCATGTGGTAAGGTTTTGTAGATACTGCGATTTATGAGGAATTAAACATATTACAATAAGGCATATATTGGAATATTCAAATGCCATGGAAATAAGGTGAGAACTTCAATAATTTCAAAGTTGGTATGCAATCGGTAACTTCCTTATTTCTATGACATGGAGTTCTCAGATTCAAGGAACATTAACGATTTCATACTCTGTCTGAAATGTATAATTTTGTTATTTTTGTGATGGCCAGTAGGATTCTGAGAATTGAGGGCTGAAAAATTATGCACTTTCCGCCTTATTATGAAGCCTTATTACAATTTAGTTACTTTGTTCTAGGAATCTTGGGAGATGGTACATGTACGAAACAAGAAGAAATGATTAGATCTGTTTGGTTTCGTTGCATGCGTGCTACTCTCTAAGAGGCTGTTGTCTGCAGCAGCAGTGGAAATGCATAGGAGCCTCTCTGCTTGGATTTTAATTAGACACTACACTGGTTGAAGTTATTATATTGCTATTGTTATATAACTATGCATGCATGTACATAGTATATACTTTTCATTCCGTAGTTGTGCAAAGGGGAAGTGCACAGGACGTTAGTTGGATTTTTCTTATATGTTGAAGCGCTCGCCGTAGTCTCAATTTAATTGGCGCTACCATTATACAAATTTAGGAGTTAAATGCATTTAAATTTAAGTCTTTGTGCATTAAACAGTGTTCTTTTGAGACAGGTCTTTTTTTTTTTTTTTTTTTTTCAGCTGCTAGACCTTTTAAAACCTTCAATTATGGTCTTTTATTTTTATTTATTGCTTTGAAGCTTGCAGTAAACAGGCTTTCAAACCATGGTTGTTTTTATGTGGGTCAGCTTCAAGGTGCTAGCTTGTGTAGGTGCTCATTTCGTTGTTTTTTTTCCCTGTTAAGCATTATTTTGTTTGGCCGTAACCTCTTTCTATCAGATTTTATCTTTCTTTGTCTTTTTTTGCTATTTCATTTCTGCTCTCTCACTTCCTTTTGCACGTTTTGTCCGACATCAGTTACGCTTGCGACGAGGAAATCCCTTTTGTTTTGGCTGGTGAAGGAACGAAAGCCAGAGAACGTTTGGTTGATTGCACAAGGGGTTGCAACTGAGAGGGAGGAGGAGGAGGAGGGGTGAGAGGGGCAGCAGCTGTCGTTCATATAATTATTCTGCTGCTACCCTGCGGCTGTTCCTGGTCCGTTATCACTGCGTGCCGTGCTCTACCGCTCCTTTCCTCTGCAATCTCACAATCTCTCACTGAATCGACGCACCTATAACACTGCTTTGTGCCTCGGAGGTCGGCCTCTCGGTTTTGAGACTCAAGTAACGTTTGCGTCTTTTTCTCACCTCATTTAAGCACTAGGTGACTGCAATTCACTGTGTGCTTTCAACCTTCAATTTGTCTTTTCTTTTTGCATGAGTTTTTTCACTTTGCTTAATTTTACCCAGGTTTGGTTTACGTTTGCTTGACTGTTGTGTACGTTTCTTGCAGAATAGCCATTTTATCTTGGGCAGACAACAGCTTGACTTGTTTTAGCATAACTGTGCATCATAGTAGAACCTGAGCAAACCTTTTTATGTATAGCTGACCCTTTGTACTAATATATACATTTTTTTTTTTTTTTTCTGGGCAGTAAATTGGAGGTGGTCAGAATAAAACCAACGCCTACCTGTCTGGATGTGAGGAACTTGAAATGCTGTAACACGGAGCCTTTACGTTGCATCTGTTTCAAACATATTAGGCAGTCAGTAGCTGTATATTTTTGTCGTGCTGATTGGTTTGCACCGATCTGTCGCTGCCAGAGGATCCCATTATTCATGCGGGACAGCATTAGGTCCTTGTTGTCCTTGTTTCATGTCATTTCTGTTAACCAAGTTTTGTTCACGAATTCTCAGGTTCTCTCTTTTTCCTTCCTAGGTAGCGAGATGAAGCTTGAAACTGGAAAGTTGTTGCAAAACTTGTATTGTTAAGAACATTTTGCAGTTTTTTTTTTTGTGTGTGTGTTTGTGTGTGCGTGTGTGTAGGGGGGGGGGGGATGACAGGCTGAGCTTGCCATTTTCGATGTTTGTGTTGAATCACAATGATCTTAAATAAGCAGTATTTTCTGTGGCGATATTGTTTGGTGCCTGCTCTGCTAAAAGTGTGGCGAAAAGAATGCCTTTATCCTTATCCATGCTCCTATAAATGGGCTTGGCTCAGTGTACATGCTTCACTCAAGAGTAATGTGACCATTCTGCCCTTTGCAGGGTAGAAATGCCAAGGAGACAGGGGGCGGTCAAAGTTCAAGCACGCGGCATTTTCGCGGGTGCCAGGGTTGTCCGAGGACACGACTGGGACTGGGGCAACCAGGACGGTGCGTGCTTTTTCTGCCTGTCGTCATTCGAAATTTGAGAGACTCTGCGTGGGCCGGTTGATGTACTATCTGCTTGGGGCGAAAAGGGCTACTGCCATTCATACTGGGTCTAAGCGGCCCCTTGATTTAGCACCAAATTTTTATAACATACACAGTAGTAATAGGCCGGAGTCATTTGCGAAGTATGCTAGTAACAGATTGATTGCTGTTATAAAGGGCTTTAAATGGTAGCTGGAAGGTGCTGTTATCTAGACATCAAAATGAGATTTTTTTTTTATTTAAGTCAATTGAAGGTTTCTGACAGTAAATGAGCCCTTTTCTGCTGAACCAACATCAACTTAGCTAAAAAGAAGAGCCCGACAGTTGTCCTTTTACTATGAATAAAGATTACATTTAGTTGTATTCTGTGCAACTAACTGGTGGTTGACCACTTGGAACGTACAATTTGCTAAGCTTTTGATGCAAGTCAGCCATGTTTTGAATTGCATGATCATGGTCATGAACGTGTTATTGTGACTGCTGGGTGACTGAGCGAAGTGGTTGTGCAGGAGGCGAAGGCAAGGCCGGCACGGTGGCAGACGTGCGTGGTTGGGAGACTGAATCTGGAAGGAGTGTGGCGAGCGTGCGCTGGTCGTCTGGCTCCACAAACGTCTACCGGCTGGGGCACCTGGGAAAGGTTGACCTGAGGTGTATCCAGGACGTGCCGGGTCCCACATACTACCGGGACCACTTGCCTGTTCTCGGTGCGTTGGGAGCGTGCTCACAAAAAATGTTGCTGGCAGCAGTCAAGAGACTTTAGTGCAGCGCTTCGCTTCCCTTGGCACTGTTTCTTGAATCCTTTTTATGGCAGACAAAGCGATGAGCATAATAGCACTTTTTTTTTTTGCCAATTCTTGCCTTTGTGGTCTGGTTGGTGCACCTCGTTTTGAAGTCGAAAGCCACCTCTGAAGAGTGTTTAGAGTGAACTTTAAGTTTACATTTGATCGCAGAGAAGCACTTGGAGCTATGAGAGGGAGCATTAATGGAGTAATCGGAGATAATTTTAGCCACACGGTTTACTTTTCGGCACTGCTGTTCTTCCTCATTTCCCCCCATCAAACTACGCGCGAGGGGTTTAATTCCTCATTCACTATCGTGCAAAGTGGCGCAACATATCAGCGATGTGCCAACCTTTTGCATTAGAAGTCAAGCTGTGTTATCTGCCGGAACTGTTTGACTTGGCAAGAAGAAGCACAAACACTCTCGACTTGGTTGTGCACTCTATAGGTATGCCGTATACGGCTTATCAGCAGCACGTTTTCCAAGCTGCAGCTGAATGGGACAACAAGAGCTCATGCGTCAGTTACGTAACAACTTTGATGTGCCACCACTGTCAGTGATAACAGGCTGTTATCAAGATATCAGTTCCAGGAAGCGAGGTATGTTTGCCACGGGCTACGAATGCTGCACAGACGATTGACCTTTTCAAAGATGGCATGAGGCCACGGTCAGGTTCTGATTCTGCGTTGCGTGCACGCGGCGGCAATGCAGGCATGGGTTCTCAGTCGGACAGGGCCATTGTGACGCTGCATGGTGCTACGTCGGCCCAGTTGCAGCAGCGCTCGCCCTTCAGCGTTGGGGACCGGGTGGAAGTGCTCCTCGACATTGAGTCGCTGAAGATCATGCAGGACGGTCATGGAGGCTGGAATCCCAAGATGTCCGAGGTCTGCGTTGTTGATTTCAAGACACACTTTGGTTGCTGTGTGGTGCCCAAACTGTTAAAGGGACAGAACACTGGCCGAAATATGTAATGGGATTATGGTGAAAATGAAAATATCTTGCTTCGTGTCATATAGATTGAGTGGTACAGTATGCAAGAAACAAGGGTTTATAATTTTAATTTAGCACTGCAAGTCACATGAAAATGACTGATGTCACCTCGTGTCGAAACGCTGTAATTATAACTGTAGTAACCCACATGACCACATCTTGGGAAAACGTCACTAGTTCTCGTTAGATTCTTTGAAGAGTGCTCGCATTGTTTTATCATAGTTTGCACTCTCTTCTCTGCACCCGTCAGCAAAAACCAGCCTCCTTTCCCATAGCTTATGATGTGCTTTTCGCATTTGTCACTAGATGGTGCCACAGTATTTTGAAATTTTCGGGATGAAGTGATGACCATGGCCCACTAAAACTTCTATCGATGATGCGTACGTACATTCCTGTGCCGTAACACCCTTATGTCTTGAAACTAAACTTGGGGCTGCTGTGTACTAAAAAAATGTTTAATTACTGTCTGGCATCTGAAATTATATTAGTTTTCGGTACATCACTTTTGCTGACGTGTAGTCGTCATCGTGGTCGCTACTACGTAAGGTTTCCAGCATCAGACTACATAAAAATGGGTGTACTGATAGAAAAATTCTGTGTAAAATTTTCCTACACCATTTCTGGAAAAACTGCTACGGAGTTTACCACTCGAGATGGAAGCTTTACGTTGCGTCGAAAAAAACTTGGACGCTTAGAGGGCAGTGTTCTGTTCCTTTAAGCATCATAAAGCTACTACTTTTTTTTGTGATTTATGCAGTTTGTGTGTTTTAACTAAAGAGTTACTGTTTTTGTTTTTTTTTTGAGCTGCTTTTGAACTGTAGAAAAGACAAGGCAGTGTACTTTCAAGTTCCAAACAGTTTTCATTTGTTGTGGAACCAAAGCGTCAATAGCGTAGACCTTGTGGTTTACGCATTGTAGACGTGCATATTGAAAATATGATGGAAAAAAAAAAAAAGCCTTTTGTGTTCCAGTGACTCGTTTAAAGAAATTGTAATTGTGAATAAATTGTTCATTCTGTAAGATTTACTATATTGAGGGAAAAAATTTGCTTTTAGAAAACACTCCTGTCATCAATGTCTCTTTGTTTGCTAGAGCTGTGCAAAAAGGAAATGCATAGTAAAGCAGATTTGATGTTGACAGAATAAATTGGGCAAGAAAAAACTATTATCCGAGCTCTTCAAACAAAGTGGCAGGATTGTTGTTCTGATTCTCTCAACTATTCTACATGGAGACGTTATTCTGTTCAATCATGACAAGAGTACTACTGGACATGCATATGAATCTAATTCAACGCAATTGCAATTTTTTTTTTGTTCGTTATCTAGAGCATGTAAAGCATGACATGTCTTGATGGCATGATGATGTGGTGATGTCAGAAACTATGGCCAACCTAAGATTGCTGCCAATGCTACTTGGTACCAAGTGACAAGTATTTTGAATAAAACGCCTCTAGGCTGGAGTGCTAATCATGAAAGATGTTCAGGAAATGATAAACAAATTAGCTGAACAGATGTTACTTACTGGCACTACCTGCTGGCTTAAATTACAACTTTGAAAATGGGGTATGGGGTGTTTCAGGCCCTAAAAGCCTTGGTGAGGATAGGCCAGTAATTCATGTCTGGGGAAAAGTCAGTATCTCGGTCGGCGATGTCTGATTACATGCAGTAATGATGAATGGAAATTGAGGAAAGTTTCCAGATTAGAGTGAAGATCATGGTTGAAATAGTTGGAAATTTGGGTATTTAAAGTTCTGGCTGTGCAGAGCGTAAAAAACAAGGGAAAGAAATGATGGCATGATTGCCTTTGCCATTGTTGCTTAACTGATGAAAAAAAAAAAAAAAGATGTTTGGTTATGTTAGGTTGAGACAGAAAAGAAATGAAGCCGTGGTGTGTGCCTTTCAGGTGATTGGAAAGATAGGTACCGTTCATCGTGTGACAGAACGAGGGGACATCAGGGTCCAGTACGAGGGTTCCAATAACCGATGGACTTTTCATCCAGATGCGTTAACAAAGGTGGGTACCCTTATTGTTAGCACTAAGCACGCCTCAGTGAACTCAATCCTGAGTTTACTCCTTCTGTTTGTGAATTTGAAATGTGTTAAATATGGTGCATGTTAATACTGTTTTGCAGTCTTTATGAGCAGCAGTAAAATCTCGTTACAAGAGACACTCAAGGGACCTAAAAAAGATGTCTCTTGTAACCAAGGTCTCTTGTAACAAAATGCTTACCAGTTCATATGTGCGGCAGTTCAGATTCCCTTTGCTAAACTTTGTTCCATATCAGTGTCCTCTTTTGTTGCAATATGTCAGAACCGAGAAGGAGCTTCCTCTTGACTGGGAAGTCAAAATGTCCCCGTTGATTTAGCCACTGGCATCGCATTGCTCAAGAGAAGGCACTCCTTCTCGGTTCCTGACATATTGCAACAAAAGAGGACACTGATATGTAACGGAATTTAGTTGAGGGAATCTAAACTGCCGTATAGTATACGAGTTGGTACGAGTCAGCTGCATTGCATAGGCGTACCTGGGTTGTGTCTCTTCTAAATAGTGAAGAATTTACTTTAAGCCTACAAAAGTTGCCCTTAGTAACAGAGTGTTTCTTGTAACCATGTCTCGTGTAATGAAATTTTACCGTATAGAGATTGCCTTCGCTAAATTAAAAGCTAGGGAATGGAATAGCAAGGAACCGCTTTCCACTCCATGCTGGGCTGTTATTAAAATGAAAAACAAAACTGTCCTTCTGTCCTAATCCTAGGGGTGGAAATCAATGTAAACATGAAGTTATCGTTGTGGGCAGTTTAATACTGTCAGGTGCTGCTCGACGAAGCACTGCCATGTCACATTTAACATCCTATCCGCATCTGTTACGGGAGCCATGACAGTTACGCCTTATTTCGAGTGTGTCTGTTTTCTAATGTGCATGTTTTGCTGGCTACCTGGGGGACGTTGCCATGACTCGTTTTATTTTTTTTAATACTGTAACTTTTTGGGGCCCCTGTGATGTACGGTACTTCAAGTCTTGCTGCATTGCTCACGTTAGTCTTATGACTCGAGGATGTTTCATGTCATGCTCTCTGGTGGTGTCCAGGTGGTCATGTTTTCTGTGGGTGACATGGTGAGGATTTGCGATGACCTGCAGAAGCTGAAGGAGTGGCAAGTGGGTCACGGCGAGTACATAGACGCCATGAAAGGGGTGAGTAAGGAGGAGCATCTGGGCGTACGCTCTGCGCGTGCTAGGAAACCGTAACAATGCGAGACTTCTTTCTGTAAGCATGACATTACGTGCCGGTCAGTAATGCAGGAGAGTCAACGGCTGCTGTCGGGTTCAGCAGCTTCGATTTCAGTAACTTTTCTGTGAGGAAAAAAAAGCAAGTGCCTTGAATGACTTTTTTTTTTTTCTTTTTTTGTTTCGCTTGGTGACTTTATGTACCACAGTGGTCATTGCAGCAGCGTTTGCAGTAAAAATGACTTGGCATTTCCCTCTGGCATAGAGTACGCATTTTGTCGTCGTGCAGCCAAGCTGGTTAATAAAAATTATAATTTGAGCAGCATGTTCCGATTTACTCTAAACGTACCACTGGCATCCACTTTTTTCACTAGAGAAATGCTAGTGTCGGCTCTACGTGTGGGGCTTGTAGGAATTGTCCTCGCTTCGCAGTACAGGGAAGTGCAGAACTGGAAATAAGCGTCGTCTGCATTGCCATCTGTTTGGCCGCCTGCCAGGGAGAATGGAAATGTGCCTTCTGCTACAAGTGAATCGCAGTTTCCTGGAGCGCTGCTTTACCATAGCCTTGGTGTTGATTCTCTGCTGAATGTTTCTCCTCTCGGACTTTTTTTCTCCGAGTTCTTTTATTCCCCTTGCTGCCTTTTTTTTCTGTGCCGCTCTTTTGCGTAATTTTGTGGGAGCATTTCGTGGGCAGTGTTTAAGAACTCAGTCGAAGAGTTTGTGCTCATTGGTGGGCAGAACTTGGCCGTGACACTTCGCTGTGGGCCCATGCTATGGCCGTGTAAGAGGATGTCTGGATTGCCATGAGCCATGCGGAGTTTTGGTTGGCAACTGTGGGCAGCGCGGCTCAACAAAGGCAATGCTGTCTTCTTCTGTGCCAGTGCCTGGGCAAGTTGGGCAAAGTGGTCAAGTTGTACTCGGACGGCGACCTGCGGGTGAGCGTGGATGGCCAAACGTGGACATTCAACCCACTCTGCGTGGTTCCTGTGCCCGGGTCGGCCACGGAGATCAGCAACACCATGACTGCCAACACCCGTGAAGAGCATGCCAGTATGTCTTCGACCAGCTTCTGCTCCAGGGGCTGCTGCAATATATTTGAATCGAGAAATGAAAAAAAAATGCATCCTGACTTGCTGTAATGCAAATTTTCATGCGTGAATGTTTCTAGGGAACCTAGAAAAACTTCAAAATACATTTCTTTGGCAGATTTCTCCAAAGCAGACTTATTGTGTAGCATGACTCAGCTCTGTAATTAGTTTTTGCACCAGGCAGTGGTATTTCATGCGTTGTTATGCGGAGCGCATTACCTTTCATCTCTGTAGGTTTCTTGGGGAAAATGCAGCTGTATATAACAAATATGTCTTGAGTTCCCCAAGGGAAATAATTTGTGGTTTTACAGTCTGTTCAGCACAGATGTTGATCTAACCTCAGTATTATGGTCAGAATTCTGGATTCCAGCGAGAAGTTTATATACTTGGCAATAATAAGGTATAGATCTGAAAAATTGATACTATTTGGGTCGTTTCTTGGTCCTTAATACCAGTATCTCCTCTTAGCTGCTCTTCCCCTTGCAGGCTCCTACCACAGGGTATATATAGTGGCTTCGTCAGCAACGACTTAAGTGTTTGTGCCAGTGCTTTCAACTCGCTCGTTGTCCTGTGGCAGCTGTGAACCGCTCGGCTTACTCATTTACTGATGAGCACTGGCGGGCAGACACTGTGTGCTTAGAGCGCAATGTCGTATTAACATAACTATCTGTAAACCAAAGCATCAAGCAATTTTTTGAAAGGGTACTCTACTATCGATCATATCCATACTATCAACCAAGGGATAGAAAAATACTTTAATATAACTAGCCCCTATACATAGCATTCATGGATTACGAGAAAGCATTTGACTCGAAATGTCGGCACTCATGCAGGCATTGCGAAACTAGAGTGTAGATGAGCCATATGCAAAATTACTGAAAAATATACCGTATACACGCGTGTAATGGCCGCACTTTTTTTTCCCAAGATTGGGGTGAAAATCAGGGGGTGCGGCGATTACATGAAAAAAAAGACAGCAAGAAAAATTATTTGCCGTGGTACCTGCCTTTATTATTGTCAAAAAACTCCTCGTCCTCCTCCGAACTCATCGGGACTTCAGGCTCGTCCCCTGCAATCCCCTTGCTGCGTGCAATGTCTAGCGCTTTCATGCGCAACATCTCAGTCGAAACAGCAAAGCCATTGCGCCGCGTCTCCGTCACATACTCTTGAAGTGAGTCTTCAACTTCCGGAAACGTGCTCTGCTTCCCTCGGAAAGCGCGCCTCTGAACATTTGTTTTCCTGAGGGCATCTTCTTGGCAGCACCATTGCCGTACACATTTTTCGTCAACGCCGAACTTCTTTCGCGTAGTGAATCACTTTCAGCTTAAAGTGAGCGGTATAACTAACGTAGTTTCCCATCGAGGAAAAAGAAAATCTTCAGCTCACGAGCGCAGAACAAATCAGGGCAGCGATGCGTTCCGATTGCGAGATTGCACGTGATATGCTTCGGGTAATCGAGGAAATGAAGCAAACAGACTCGGATTGGATTGGATTTGCTGGCCTCACCCTTTGTAACGGGCGGGCATCGCTGCGGCTAGGAGTGCCCCCTTTGTAAAAGAGGTGGTGGCCGCCGCCCCCATGCTCGACTTTTTTTTTCCTCAAATATTTTGTTCTTAATTCTTATTGGCAATTCTACTTCTAACCTTACGCTTTATTTCGGCTTTCACTTGATTTTCGGGCCCCACTTGGCGGCAGTAACCACAAAACGTTTCGTATTTCTTGCACCGCACAGTAGACGGCACTGCCCAACTTCCTGAAACTCATGGTGCGGCATTAACTCAGGAAATTTTTTAAAAGCTTTTTTTCCCAATTTTCTTTCTAAAGTTCGGGGTGCGGCCATTGCATGCGTGCGGCCATTACACGCGTGTATACGGTATATAGTGGCTGCACAGCAACCATTGTTATGCATAAGGAATGTAATAAAATCCCCTTAAATAAAGGCGTTTGGCAAGAAGACACAATCATCCCAGTACTATTTATCACTTGCTTTGAGGAAGTATTCAGAGACTTGGAATGGGACCAGCTAGGGATAAGTGTTGATGGAGAATACTTCAGTAATCCGTGATTTGCTGATGACATTGGCTTGCTAAGTAATTCGGAGGATGAGCTGCAAAAAATGTTTAATGACTTAGACAGGAAAAGCAGAAAGGTGGGCTTAAAAATTAGGACAAAGGTAATGTTCGACAGCTTCGGGAAGGAACAGCAGTTCACACATTGGGAGTAATAGGTGAATACAGTATAAACGCATATAAGGGTCGCACTTTTTTTTTTCCAGATTTGAGGGGCAATTTCAGAGGTGTGACCCATACACGCGACACTCGAAAAAAAAAAAAAAGATTAAGTAAAAACAGACTAATTAGTGAATATGCGGTGTTTATTTTGCATTCAATTGTCAATCATGGAGTCTTCCGGCTCCAAACTGGCACTGTGCTCTGGTGCACGTTCACTCCACAATTCGTTGTCTTTAGTCCCGTCTAAACTCTTTGAAATCCCGGTCACTTTGAAACTCCGGGATAAACGTTAGCAGACACGGAGTTCCACGCGGACAAAATCCAGCCAAGCACAGTCGCGAGCGGTGCCCCCTTGAGTCGCCGGTTGGCGTCTAGTCGTGACTGCCGATTGCCATCCATTCAGAGTACTGCCTTCAAAATTCAACCTTAAAAAGCTGATTGACGCTGGCTTCTAGGTTTGCAGCATGCCGATGAGGCCGCCCGGTATGTCGGCCATGTCAGTGCGGATATTGCGCAGGTGTTGCTTAACTCTTGGAAAAACTCCTTTGGAAAAAGTAAACAGTGAAGTGCTTTTAAAAGTAGTGATTTCAGTTTGATGAAAAACAAGCAGTTAGTATATTATAGTTCACTTTGTACCTTGTGGTACTATTAAAGTAAGAGGGGGGGGGGGGGGGGGGGGGCAATTTTTAAAAGCAGAAGAAAAAACTGCCTACATTGAGGGTTGAACCTCAGCCCTTCATAAAATGAGGAAAAAAGTCTGTGCTTTGTACCAGTGAGGTGGAGTGATGCATTTTGTTTGTTTTTTTATAGTGGACTACTTCTGCACCTTTGGCTGCATTGACTGCTGTGTATGAAACGAAGTATAGTGGAAGTTGAGAACAAGTGCGAAGACAGCATAACCAATGGTCGCTAAGGGTTGCAGGGGACAGCAGAAGGTTAGGAAGTTTGCAGGGGTCAGGTGGATGCAGCTAGCACATGACCGGGTTAATTTGAGGAACATGGAAGAGGCCTTCACTCTGCAGTAGCTATAGTCCTGCTGCTGCTGATGATGATGACCTGTAAAGTGGCAGTTGGGCATGTTGTGTGAGAATGCACGTGCCTCTTTTCTCTGCAGATCCGTTGTTGAGTCACCTGCTAGCCGAACAGCAGAGTGACGCTGGCAGCATGGATCGACTGGTGCGGGATGCAGCTCAGGGCCACCTGGAAGTTGTCCGTGACCACCTTGCAAAGCATCCGGACAGGGTATGGCCACAGCATTGACGGTGCATGTGCACGGCTAGCTGCAGCAAAGAAAGATGGTTGCTTTGTATGCGATAATGATGGGCCTCGCCGCTGGGGTGCAGTAGTTTGGGTGCTCGACTGTTGTACCCAATGAAGCGCGATCGAATCCCGGCCACAGCGGCCGCTTTTCGATGGAGGCGAAAAGTAAGGTTCCCTTGCACTATGCGATGTCAGTGCAGGTTAAAGAAGCCCCAGGTGGTCGAAGTTTCCGGAGCCCTCCGTTACGCCATCTCTCATAGCCTGAGTCGGTTTGGGACGTTAAACCCCACAAACCAAACCAATCTAAAACCGATAATGACATCATGCCCCGGCACAGGAGCCAAGCTGAATATCAAAATCTTGAATTGAATACTGCTGATAAAATACAGTAAGCCCCTATACAGTGAACTTCCATGTTGCATATTCCTCGCTATCATAAAGTCTTTCAATTTCCAACGCTGCTCCCTTTCAAACGTCTGGTTTGATAACTTGCCGTGTAATAAACATACTGCAGTGGTTAAGCTTGATATAATGAGCTCGCTAAACCAGCTATGTCTTAAGCTATTGCCTAATTACTGGAAATTTAGCAGAAGCGTGCAAGTTTCATGGTGATAAAACACGAAATATCATGAGAGGAACGTCTATGATCACAGCTGATACAACGCACTGTATCAGCTGCTCACCAATGGCAGGTGTAAGTGACAAACACAGCATTGTCTGCTGCTCTCTCTTTTGGAACTTGGCACTGCAATAATTCGTGCTTGAGCAGTGAAAAATATTGGAGGGAAAAAAAAAAACGTGGGGTGAGTAATATATGCCCATTGCGGTCACGCGGTTGCTCTCGAGACTCCGGCGCCGATAGCTCTCGCGAGTCAGCAGTTGGAACAGCAGAGTACCAGCGGCGAAGAATTGGCAGTGGCAGGCAGACCAAGAAAAGGAGCATGCATGAAGATGCAGGCATCTCCTTGCCAAGCGGCTGAGTGGCCGTACGTGCTTTCGCCTAGCCTAGCCTAGTCATGGTGCCTAGAGAAGATTCTGACTTCTCCGCTACATCCCCTCTCCCCGCCTCTTTTGTAGTCGCTTCATGCGAGCCGCAGCGTAGGTGGAGGCTGCTGCAGCAGTCACTCCACGCCCTCAGCTTGATCTTGAAATGTTTCACTACATCTATAACTTCGGGTAAGGGGATTTACAGCAAACACTTTCAAGGTGGCGTTTTCTGCATTTAATTTTCATATTGATTTTCGTTCTGCATTTTCCTTGTGAGTTTTAACGCAAAACCTGCATTAACGCAGACCGGAATGTAACAAACAATCGCACATGTTTTACAATTTTGTTATTTAGCCTGGTTTAACTGTGGCAAGAAATGCTTAGTCTGTATTAGGGAGGTCTGAAATTCACATACTCCCACCACCATCCTTTCTTAAACAATGGAACTTGAAGCACTGCTTAAAGGTCCCCAGAAAGGGGTCACCAAGAAGGGTAAACAACGCCATAACGCTGATAGTTATTGAACCACCCATCATTCCCCCGCAAAAATTTTCGATCTAGCTTCTGCAACACCAGAGATATCGGCGATTAAAAATGACCCTTCCAATTTTCCCTCTCAACTCGTACGCCGAAGGGAGCCATAAAAAAAACAAAGAATACAAGCAAGTTCAAAGCTCCGCCCAGACATACGTCACTTCGACGAACTTCCGGTTGCCGCGTGCTCGCTCGCTGGCGTACTCCGCCAAACCCGCCCTCGCTTGCACACGCCTGAGGAGTTCGCCAGTTCGCGCAGCGACGGTTAGTGTAACCACGAACCCGTGGTTATCCTATGTTACACGGCGGACCAAACCATGGTTGCACCACTAACCGCGGTTACCGCAAAGCGAGCTTGACGACCTCGGTTTGCGTCGTTAACCGAGGTTATGACGGCGTCTGTTGACGGAAGCTACTCGTCGGCGCCCGAGTGCGCGAAACGTACGAGCGGGTCTGCTTCACAAAGTTATTCATTTGCCCACTGTATCACGTTTAAGGATCGATGTATAGATTATGGTGCCGCCCGACGTCTTTGATTACGGCCGACAGCGCAGCGACTGCGTACTGAAGCCTTGTCGTGCCTACAGTATCGTTTGAACGGCTTGTTGCTGAGCAGAACGCCAAAAAATACGCGGCCTTAGCTATGAAAGTACACGAGTTTGCAACGCTTGCAGCAGGGGATGCCGCGAGCAGGCTGAGGTACGTTACACAATTACCGCGGGGGTGAAACGTGCGAGCGCGGCGAACGCCAGCGCCGTGCGTGACCGTCCCGAGTCGTCGCTAGGCCTATTGTTTCGCTTCGAAGCCGCGGCGGTCGACGCTTTGGAACATGATCAACGCTGTCGTAAATCGTCTACTTATGAAACTGCCTTATAGTGATTCCTATCCTGCCATAGTAAAATAATTATAGGATTAACTCTGCCGACGCATTAATCGCAGAGCTAGTACGAGCAGATCGGATCAGTCGAAATGCACCAGCGGCAGCTGGCTTGAGCAGAAACTAGCTTGTATCACGGCTATCGCTCTTACCAGCAATTTGCTGCTGGTCAGCGATCCTCACGAGGGCTTCATACTTGGTATTCGGCTCAGTATTCCAGACGCCAACAAATTTTAGCACGCTTTATTTCGGACATCGGTGCTAACGATCCGCCGTGTGGTTCGCAAACGGTATGCGGGAGGAGGGGCCACAGCGGCGATGTTTACGGCGGTCAAGGAGGTGCTGCCATCGTGCGGTGCTTGACCGTGCTGTTGACACCTCGTCTGACGACACTCCGATACTCCTGAAACCACGTTATATAAATAAGATATTTGTAAATGCAGCTTCGTTCTGCCGATCCCTGCGTCACTTCGGTTGTTGCACTTAATGGGCAATGACCACCTAACCGATAAGGGCGGCGAGCTGTAACAGCCCGCACAGAGTTCGAGCAGTGCACGAGCAGACGACTTTCGCAGCTACCGGAAGTGTGTTCGTGACGTCATGGTTGCAGTGACCACAGCAAATGGCAGCTTCTAGCAAGCCTTGCCAGTCAACCGACCCGTGACGTCACGGGATTAGGAAATAGTTCCATGCGACACCGCCAAGAGACATTCCCTCTGCCCGCAAATTTCAAAAAACGCTGTTTTTAAAAATTAATAATAAATCGCTGGCTTTGTTCCAAGGAGTTATACTTTGCGTTAATGCTCAAAAGGATGTGTTCTACACACTGAACATGTTTATCAGTGGTTTCTTGGGGGCCGTTTCCGTGGACCTTTAACATGCCCGATGACAACTCGGCACAAAGAGCACGCACACCTTAGTGGGAAGCATTCCAGTGAGGCCGACGAAGAACGTTCAAGTGTGTCAAGCACGCATATTCAGTGGACGAATTATATGTTAATAATGGGCCTCATTACACAGCCTCATGCAGCACATAGCATTCACAAATGAAGCACAGAGTAAATTTGCTTCAGTTTTTTACCACTGGACTTTCCACTGGCCTTGTGCACTAAGCCAGCAGCTTTGGGCACAGGCAGGCAGTGTGGGTGCCTGTGTACACCCTCTCTCAAATTTAGTTTTTACACCCTTTCTGTAAAGGGTGTACACCCTTTGTCAAAAATCTAGAGCCCTATAGGTTTGCTAAGCTGTGCAGTGGGGCTGCTGTAGCATTCATGAAAATCTTACCTTCAAAACAGTTACAGTATACCAGAGGTGCATTGCAAATTGCAATGTGTGGCTCAGGAGCAGACTTCTTGGGATTCACGCTTTTGATAAAGGGTGTACATGTTACAAGTCAGCTTTGTGGATTTTCTGGGCATGAAGTTTGCTTAACGTTAATCGCTGTGCTACAAGAAAGGCTCCAAACTGTAATAGTTTGGCATTGTATAGAAATTAGCAGAATTTGCCGAAGTGGTAAGAGGCAGCAGTCTGAATTAATATTGGAGTAGTGCACTTTGAAGCAAGAGAAATTTTTTTCGCAATGGCAAGCACTGTACTGAAGCATTCTCGAACTTGTCTAACTTTCCTTGCTCATGTCGATTATACTGGTTCCCAGTAGTTTACTGGCACTCACCCCGGCAGGCATGCTTTGCAGCTACTTTTTCATTTCCATTGTTGCCTAACTTGTGTGTTCTGTGTGCGCTCCAAGCTGAGCTGTTCGGGATTTGCAAACTATCATTACAAATGAATCCATACAATTTAAATGTGTATGCCCTGTTGTAAGAGCTAGGGTGTAAGTACATGAAGGCAAATGGAAGAGAATCTCATATGAATGGGTATAGTGTTGTTCCTCTGATATATTTGTTGTGTAGGTAAAAAAAAATGTCATTATTCTGGGATGAAATTACATGTAATGCACCCCTACTGATTTCATTGTCTATTTAAAGTCGACCCTATGTTTTAAGTGCTCCTTTAAGGGACCCTGGAAGGATACCTATGGTCATATTATAATGCAGAAAATATAAGGGATGTTCTTGGTGAATGTTTTGACTCAAATTTAAAAGCACTACATGAAAACCGTAAGTTGCAACGGAAGGGTACCAGGCTACCTGGCCACACCCAAGTGACATGGGCGGGGCAGTTCTGCACTGGCATTTGTTGGGTTGAGAGGGATGAAGAAGAACATCAGTTCTGATCGCTGACGTCTCCAATGTCGAGGAAGCTAGCTTAAAGATTTTGGCATTATCGTCAAGAGCCGACGGAGCACCACTTGTTTGTGCACATTTTATAGTTGTAGTAAATATACGTTTCTATGATCCCTCTAAAAGATGTGGCAGTGGCTGTGTTAAGCGCAGCAGTTATGGTGGATGAAATGGGCTGTCCCTTCCACGCAGGTGAATCAGAAGAGTTCTGGCAAGACAGCCCTGCAGGTATCCAGCCACCAGGGGCATCGAGAAATCGTGGAGTTACTGCTTCAGTGTGGTGCCGTTGTTGATGCTCAGGATGACGATGGCGACACGGCGTTACACTATGCCGCGTTTGGGTGAGCTCTCATACACAGTGACAGGTGTACCACGTGCAATACCACAGGGCTAGCAGGATGCCACCTCTATGCTTCTGGCCTCGGGCGCTCGTACCGGTAATTAGTGTACCAATAATCAACTTTAAGAGCTACATGTGAGCGAAAAAGGGAGTGACGTGACGAGGCGGCTCGGCGAAAGCAATCATCGTTTGCTTCGTCACCTACTGGGAAAAATATATATGCTCGCGACAGTGCGGAACCAACAGCAACACCAAATGATGACGACGCTGTGTTGCTGGCATAGTGCATCGCAAAACTATTTGTAAACGCAACAAGTCATAACAGTAATAAGAATTGAAGTATTCTGCGATAACAATGTGCAAAATAAAATGAATTTACAACACACCGTATTCAATTTGAGCCGTATAACATTGTTAACTTGCGCTATACAAGTAGTCATGTGACTTTTTTTTTCTTCGTTGTGAATACACGTTTGTGGAATCCTTGGCCGTTCGCCATTGTTCGTACAAAATTTATGCGATTCACAATCACAATGCAACACTTAAGAAAAATGTGTGCGAAATGAGTGGCAGTGGCGTACGCTGAGTGTACATGCTATTGGCTGATCGCACATGCACTTCCAAGCGAAGAGCGACATTTTTTATTTTGGCAGATCCAAGCAACGAGCGAAGTGCACGGACATTTCTGTTTGGTCGAACACTTTGCGTGACGCTTGCTGTTGTCGCGCTCACGTGAGGTTTTGCGTACATGGAACTCGGTCTTTATGCTGTGGGCTGTGCCTAGGCTGCGCATACTGTAGCAGCGGTGAAGAGAGTTTTGACAGACCCGCACCACAGTAGGGGAGCTGGAAACCGGGTCGGATGTTGTTGGCTTTTCCCAACAGATGGCGTCACATATCCTCGTGCACAATTCCTGCTAGCTCATGATTGCACCAAGAATTTGAAATTTTTCCTTCTGTGGCCCGTTTATATCGAGTTGGGCTCAATTGTCTCTGTTCTGCGCACCGCAGCAACCAGCCAGCAATTATGGAGATCCTGCTGAAGGCGGGGGCCAACATCAACGCAATCAACAGGGCCAAGTGCACTGCGCTGCACGTGGCGGTCAACAAGCAGCACACCAACTGCATACGGGTCCTCCTCAAGTTTCGAAGCATCCTCAACATCAACATACAGGTGAGCAGTGCAGTCTCTTCATTACATCATCATCCTCGTGTCCTCATCCTGCCTGTGAAGAACTGCGTGTTCATAAGTACAGGATGGCAGTGGAGCTTGGGGGGCAAATCACGGGTAACTTTCCAAGACGAACTGCTTACTACTGGATAAACCTGTGCTTGCATTTCATATAGAAGTGTAGGCGGCAGTGAGACGAAAGAAGTGATGCGCTTAGTTTTCTTTTCTTTTTTTTTTTTTATACGTCTTACGAGAGTACCTCCTAAGCATGAGGGCAGTATGGCTACAAATAGAACAGAGTTTAATTTCATGTGAAAAACCAACGGCTTGCATGAACGTGGCATCATCTTCTGCTGTGTGTCTTTTAAAAGGCAATAGATGAGAAATGCGCGCGACAGTCAAGCACTGCAAAACCGCACACATTGCACTTCCAGTTCTTGCCACCGCTGCTTCGTGCTTCGCGTTGCACAGTTCTCGGAATGTTCAGCCGTTCCTTCTCTTTCCTATTTCTTGCTGCACTTTTACTCTTTTACTTTTTTGAATGGACAGCGCTGCCTCATTCCCATGTCTGTAGACAGCTTTACTTTTCCTTTTTTTTTTTCCTATGAGTTGCATGCTTTCCCTCACGACTCCAAGGCCTATGTAAAGTTGGCTTTTCCTGGGCAATCGTCTTGTTCTATTTATTTTCTAGGTGACAGCTGTTCATGCCTTAGCCCTGTACACAAAAAGAGTAAACTGAAAGAACCAGTGACTACAAAACAAATGATATGGGTTAGTAAAGGTGACAAAATAGAAAATTTAAAACAATGTTTCATTGTTGTCTCAAGTCAAGCTCCAGATAACTAGTAGGAAACTTGACGTTTAGAAAGTAAGTGTCAAAGAAAACGATTTCTTTGGCCAAATGCAGATGGCTGAGCAGTTAGTTCGGAACAAAGGCAAGCACATGAATAAAAGGCAGCGAGAAGATTAGTGCATATATAGTTTCAGAACACAATGCACTGTTTGATCACACAGTTCCCTTCTCTCTTTTCTTTTTGGGGGCCGGGGATTGAAAATCTTTTAGAGTTTCTGTGTGGGTGAAGCTTATTAAAGGGTGACTTTGTGCGATTTCGAAGACGCACCAGACTTTCTTTGTTCACTGGGCCTCACTTAGGTATATACTATATATTGCTCTGGTTAATAATGCAGGACACATTTGGAGACACGGCACTACATGATGCAATTGGCAAAGATAGTGTGGAGATTATAGACCTGCTGATCAGCGTGCCGGAAATAGACTTCTCTCTGAAGAACAAGCGGGGTTTCAACGTTCTACACCACGCAGCGCTGAAGGGCAACAATTTGTGAGTCTTGGTTGCATTGTGTCTCTTCCTTCCTTTTGTATTTTACAACTTTTGTTTGCTTCTTGTATGGTATTAAGCTGGGCAACAAAAGCACAAATATAGTACTTGTACAGTCGAACCCGGATATATCGAACTCGGAGGGCATCGCGAAATATTTCGATATATCAATAATTCGATATACAGAAATCGGCTTGTGACGGCACTTACGATGCGAAAAAATGATACTGTATTTGTCGCGTAATCAACCCACTCGCATAATGAACCCACCTTCTACTTCTGCACAGAGAATTTGAAAAAAAAAAAAAAATGCGTTAAGGCCAGCTCGCTCACATGCAAGCGATCTCAGCGACGAGCGGCAGCAACAGAGTGAAAAATTTCAAACTTGTTGGAACTGCGTCCCTCTCGCTGCTCGAGCCACCACCGCGGCAGCTCAAAACAAGGTTTCCACGTCGCCGCGGCAGAAATCGCGAGCGTAGCGTTTTCGCTCGCATGTCCATGGCGCGCGTCACTCCGTTTCAGTCCTCTCATCCACAGCACATTTCTTGGCAGCGTGCCAAGATGCTGCGCAGCGATAACGTCGGGGTGCGTTTATCTTTTGATAGCTCCTGCGGTGGCGGGGAGCGAACTTGGCAGGGTGCCCGTGATGGCTTGATTGCATAAGCCTGGTTCGATTTATCACGCCGCGCTTGGGGCGGGCGTCATGATCGCAGCAGCTGATTCATACATGCAAGAATAAACGACTCCCGCAAAAAAAAAAAAATCAAAGCTGCCGCTTTTTAACGTCAGCAGGCGCCATAGAGGGTTCGCAACACACGCTGGAGAAAGCGTCCGACGCCTGTCTGAAAACGGGCTGAGCTGGCTTGGCGCATGCGTAGCGCGAGCTGAAGGAGAGAGATAGCTCAGCAAAAGGATGGGCACACCCACGCACATGGCTTGCAAACGTCACGTGCTGGTGCGCGGGAAGCAATAACTGCAGATGCGCGCGCCTTCGGGGAATGGGCGCGGCGCTGCCCAGACCAGCTGTCGCGAAACTGTCCCCTCTCATTCCTTCTGCGCGTGGCTTGAAAACGTCACACGGCAAACGGCCAAGGGTGATGCGATCGTCTTTGGGGAAGGCACACTTTCCAGTGTGTGGTGCGGAGTTCGATATATCGAACGACCGGTGAAATTAAGTTCGATATATGACGCGGCTTTCCTATACTTTAACATGGGATTTTCAAGGGGATATTCTGCGAGTTCGATATAACCAAAATTCGATATATCCGGGTTCGATATAACCGGGTTCGACTGTAGTAGTGTTAAAGTTGAGCTTTCTTGTTGTTTTTTTAGCCCTTTTAGAATTGGCATTTGTGACCAGTGTTTTTTTTTGTTTGTTTGTTTTTTTACTGAGGTCATTGCAAGAACCATTCAGATATGCCTTCTGCTCTTTAGCGTTTCTTGCCCATTATTTTTATTTTGAGCTTCATTTGTGAACTTCATAAAAGGAAGGCCAGAAGTGGGCTATACCGCATAAGGAAGAACTACAGTGGAACCCCGTTCATACGTTTTTCACGAGACTGGGAAAAGAAAAAACGTAACAGCCGGGAAAACGCAACAGTGAGAAAAGTTCTAAAAATGAATGAAGACAGTGCAGCTCTGACTTCAAACTATTTATTGAGCTTAAAAATGAAAAACCTTGCTTAAAAAATTGAGAATAGTGGATTGCTGTTTCTTTCGCTCGCTGGATAGCGCCACGCATTTCTCTGTAGCCTGGAAGGCCACATTGGTGTCAGTGTCGCTTTGAGGTGCGACATACTTGCGGAGGAGGTCCAGAGCCGTGACGGCTTCTCCAAAGCTTGGTTCTGTCAACTCCTCGGAATCGTGCAACTCGTGCTCCTCGTCATCGCAGTCAGCGCCTTCACTCGTGATCTAATTCGCAATGATCTCGGCAATGCTCTGGCACTCTGACGTCATGATGGCAGCATCCATGGCGACATAGTCATTATATGTGACTCCAGGGGCACCCAGCTCATTCATAGCCTCAGCTAGCTCTTGATCACAATATACTTCAGACTCTTCAGCCTTCATAGCAGTTTCCATTTTCCCGTTTATGCGGAAGCCACACAGAGCGAAGCATTGCTGTGCAGTTGACGCGCCCACTGCAGTCCACGCTGAAGCGATGTAGTGCATAGCGTCAAGTACTGAAATAGTCGTTGGTAGCTGTCCGCGATCAATATGCCTGAGACAGCTCTTCACAATGCATTTCCAGTAGGCATGCTTTAGGTTCTTTATGATGCCGGCATCCAACGGCTGCAAATGACTTGTAGTGTTAGGTGGGAAGAACACAAGCTTCATGTTGTGAAGAAACTGCGGATCTCTCGGGTGGGCAGCATAGTTGTCCAGAAAAAGGAGGCCATTTCTGCACTGGGAACCCGTCTTGTTGTCAGAGAACTAAAAAATTTTTCGAACAAAGAACACGTCATCCATGCACGACTGTTGCTTTTTTTTGTGACATGGCAGCAAGCGAGTGTTCTTCAAGCACTGTGGGTACTGATAATTTCCATTTATCTATGACTTAGCTTTTCCGAGCCGTACATGTTACAACAAAGCAGCACCGTCAATCGGTCTTTGCTGCATGTGCCTCCATGGCATGCTTTGCCTTTCAGGCTTAATGACTTTGATGGTTGCACCCCGGAGAAAAGGCCCGTTTCGTCCGCGTTATAAATGTCAATAGGCTTGTACCCCTCAATTGTAGCCTACAGTGTGGTCTTTCAATCGTCGACTGTTTCTAAGTTGACACTTGCTGCTTCTTCACTTAACATTTTATAAACGATGCTGTGCCTCTTCCGAAAACGGTCGATCAAGCCGTTCGACGCCGCGAAATCTGTGATGCCCCAATCTGTCAGCTATGTCCATCGCCTTCGCACGCAGAATGCTCCCGTCGAAATTGACACCGGCAGCGCAAGCTTGCACCAGGTGAGAAGAACCTTGAGGTTTGCATACTTGGCGCTACGAGCCTGCTTAGCCTTCGGGCCGAAAAGCCTGGCTTTCCCTTCTATTTTGGCATGCTTCGAGATGATGCTGTTAAGCATAGAGGGTGGTAGACCAAGGTCTTTTGCAATACCCACTCTCTTCCGCGCTGGCTGCCTGTTGACTGCGTTCAGTATGGCTAGCTTTTCCTCAGGGGGAAACACCTTCCACTTGTGCGACGCCATTGACGCCATCAAAGCACGACAAAGATGTTACTTTGACTGTTCGACTGGTTTGACTGTGGAAGAAAAAAATATGGGTTTGAGGCTATGGTGGCATAACAAGTTGATGGTATGGCCATCTAGTGCCAGCCTCTCCGACTCGCGGCTTCTTGCCGCCAGCTCCGTAGCCAAGCCTGGCCAAGACTCATCAAAAGTTAAAATGGCGGCTGGCACGCGTTGCTCGGGCCGAGCCAGGTTGCGAATAATCATGGGGGAACATTTCTCAATACTTTGCATCCTATAGAAGCTATGCCGGGACCGGATGAAAACGTCTTGACAGCCAGGAAAATGCAGCAGTAAGGAACGTAACAGGGGGGTTCTACTGTAGTTTGTTCAATGATTGAACGAATCACTGACCAGAACCCTTTTTCCAAGAATTTTGCCTTGGGAGAGCCGAGCACTGGGCAGGCAAAATTTGAATTCTCGAACTTGTGAATTTAGCCAGCTTTACACTGAACTAGGAATTTTAACCCCTCCCCCCCCCCCCCCCCCACACACACACATACACACACACTTTTTTTTTTGCTTAAAGAGACACGTTTTCTCATTGATATGTCCAACTGACAGCTTGTACCTCATTGCCGTCAATCGTTTAGCTGTTCTGATCAACTGACTAGAGGTTTTGAGTTTGACCATCAACATCTCATCCGTGGACATTGCATCCCACTCCTTTTCTTTAGCCCTTCCCCTTTTTTTTTACTAGTACGCCAGTCTTGAAGCATTTCCTCTATAGTTTCTCTCCTTATTGTCAATTGCTGATGTAGATCTGTTGCTCTGCTTTAAAGGAAAACTGGCTGTGCGCAAAGTAACAGTGCTTCCGAGTTGCTGTGTTGTCTTGATGTGCTGCTGTATTTGCTTTTTTTTTTCCTGCGTCAATGAATATGTCCCTGCATTTGTTACCTAGTGCAACAGAGAAGCTGTTGTCCAGAACGCGGCAAATTGTTGACATCAAGAAGGACGATGGGTTTGCCGCACTGCACCTAGCTGCTCTGAACGGCCACTTCTCGGTGGTGGAGACCTTGCTGACACAGGTAGCCCCAGTTACTATCAGTTACTAGTTACAGATTGTTATCAAATAATTGAAAGTAGTATTCGAATTCCAAGCTCTAATTGGTTTTAAAGCTGCTTGTGATAAATATTATTTGTTTAAAAATTGTGTACTCCTAAATGTTTCAGATCTTTGATCTTTATAAGCGTCGTGCTCTTTCTTTTCTTCCTGAACAGGGCCAGTGTGACGTGGACGTGCGTAACAACCGCAAGCAGACACCGCTGCTACTGGCCGTCAGTCAGGGTCAGTGTGGCATTGTCGAGCTGCTCATTGGCATGGGGGCCAACCTTGACGCGCAAGACGAGGACGGTGACACCGCTCTGCATTTGGCCCTGCTGAAGCGGCAGGCGCTGCAAATGCCCGCCGACGCCAGCGAGGCACCTGCCACAGCTTTGGTTCGTTCCTCTTCGCTCGTGACTTGCCATGAACCACAGCCACTTTTGTACAGTCTCTTTCAATATGAAAGGGAACAACCAGTTTCTACTAGACAAATGTTTAACCCAAAAGCCTTGCTTGTGGTGAAAATCGCGTGGGCAAGATTTGTCCACAAGATTCCACATGATATCGGTGGGATTCTGTCTAACCTCTAAGAAAAATAGTCATGGTCAGTGATGGTTAAACATTTTGTTTGATGGTGATAGTGACAATTAATGATGACGATGATCAATGGCAATGATGATGTCAGTGACAATGATGACATTAGTGATGACAATGGCAATAATTATGACAGTGCGGTTGTGTCTGGCAGTCTCTCTCCAGAGAGAGAGAGGGAGACTCTCTTTCTCTGTTGAGGAATCGGAGGTGTTCTTAGGGTAGCAGCAGGGCAGCCAAAAGGCTTTCCGCTTGCTGCACACAAATTAAGTGCTCCCCTCAATATTAAGGCGAAAGCCTTTAATGGCTCATACTCGCTGCCATGATCCTGTCCGTCCGGCCTCAGTCATGTCACACCTTAACTAGTACTAATGGCTAACTAGTCACTAACTAGTACTAACTGATGGCTAACTAGTCATTAATTAGTACTAATTAGTCATCAGTCATGACTGACTATGACATCATCACTTGATGACATCATCGGCCGTAATGTCATGACCAGATGTGTCGTCATCATGACGCCACATCCGGTCATGCCGTTACTAGACAGTTCACGCATATACGAAGCTGATCCCACCGGGCGTCCAATCTAGGCATTCGTATGGCGCCTTTCATTTGGCGCTTCCTCAACGCCGCACCACACAGCATATAGAAGTAAATGCAGTACAGCAGGCATCAGCGGAGTTTCAAATTGGTTTTTACAGGAAAGAAAAGAAGCAGTATCTGTCACAATTCTCCGCGGACATCTGAACCGAGTTGTTAGGAAAAGGAGGAAGGTGGCAGTGAAAGAAGAGAGAGGGGCTGTAGTGGAGGTCTACGGACCACTGCTATAAAGGCTTTCGCCTCATCGCTCTTGAGTTGACCAAAGTGCCCCCTAGCATTTTTTTTATTTTTTAGCTAGAGTTGAAAGTGACTTTTGAATATGTTAAATGCCAAAAGGAAAACTATGCAGAGAACATGAAAAAGTGCTCGTCACTCATAACTATAGAGTAATAATTAATTAAATGAATGCTCAAACTTCGTTCCCTTTCATTTTGAGGTGTGAGGGGGGGATGCAATGAACTCTTGTTAAATAGAGCTCGCCTGAATCAAGCATCCACTTCATTTGAACTGCCATTTTAGGTTCTATCAGTGTCTTGTCTAAAAAGGATCCCCTTAATTTATACTCTGTATAGTTTGTAAAGGAAAAAGGGAGGGAGATGAGTCACTATAACGCAGCCAACGTGGGTAGGATGGGAGTCAACCCTGATCAGCTATGACCTTGAGGACCACCGAGCCTTCATGGAAAATGTGAGGGTGGCAGCCTTAGCCTGCAGAACACAGGTATTAGAGAATTAATGCTATTGTCTGCTCAAATAATAGGGAAAAAAAACTTCAGAAATTAATTTTTTGTTACAAGTAGGTACTATAAGGTGTAAGGAATGCAATGCTGGAAGCATATTTGTTTTTTATTTTCACAATTCTTTTATTTTCGCCTGTAAAATTTTTATATTTTATTTTGAAATTCTTGTATAATTTTATTTTGAAATTCTTATATAGTTGCCGTGGCTGTCAGTGACAAATTCAGTGGGCAGCTAAATCTCTAATATTAGCTCAGTTTTAGGACTGCTTCCAGCATTGCATTTCTTACACCTATATATTATCTGCCTGTGTATTAAAAATAAATTTCTGATGAGCATTTCTTCCCCTGTCGTTTGAGCAGTCAGTAGCAGTAATTTTTTAATTAGAACTAATTGTTATAGAAGAGATTGCAAAATTTTGTGCAGTTTTATAAAGTTTGGGCAATAAATAAAATTAGTTTCAAGACCCATGTCCCACCTTTGAAACTCGACTAAATGATCACTACTTCACATGCTAGGCTCAAGGGCCATGCCTAGAACAGTGCTTCGTTCGCACTGTGCAGTCTCACCGCATTTTTATTATTACGGTATTTCTCTCGGGTCAGTGTGTTTTCTCCAATTCTGATGCACCCGCTTTTTGCGAGGATGTACTCAAAATCTTGATGTGGCCACCTTTTATTCGCGACCTGTGCACAGATTTCCAGTCAGCTGACTTCGTCGGCCTCACCCGACATAGAGAACAGCAGCAGTCTTGCCCTTGCCTGCCTGCTCATCAAAGAAGGGGCGGACCTCCACCGTGCCAACTTGGCAGGGCGCACCCCACTCGACCTTGCCGGTAGCCCAGCCATTCAAGAGCTCCTTCAGCACTGGAGCACTCTGAGAGAGTAAGTCCTGCAGTGGTTTCTCACTCAAGCTTCAATCGGAGCTCCTTAGTGTTTCCCGCAGGATCAGTGCGTTTTGAAAACTAGCATGCTGACATGTTCAAAAAAATTCTAGGAGGCACTTAAGACCTCCTAAGAGCGATAAGGCAAAAGCCTTTTGGCAGCCATCAGTGGCGATGGCGCGGTCTCGTTGCACCGCTTGGCCTTGTGATCAGCTTTCAGTACCTGGGTAATGGTGTGTAGAGACCAGCCATATACGTATTTCCCGTTTTCATTTGCGGCCCACAGAAGTGTGTTCTTCTAGGGGCCTGCATTATGCTTTCTTGTTAGGACCGAAGGCTGTAGTCACATCACAGTCACTGTGCAAAAGTGCAAGCAGCACCTATCATTGGAAATCGAACCTAGACACAAAGCAAGAACTCTCCAATTCCTCAACATTTGCCATGAGACTTTCTTCGCTTCATTCTACGATGTGGTAGCATTGTTTCGGGGAACTGCTTGCAGACTGATGTGTTGTGTTAGATTCTAAGGGTCGTTTTCATGGTGTGTGCAGACAGCTTTTGATTGCTGATGGCATTAGGCATCATCCGAAGTGCGGTGTGAATACTGACGGCCATTCTTGCGTTCACGTGCAGAAGCACGACTGCACTGACGGCGCCTGCATTGGAGCCGGCTAGCTGTGGTGGGTCGTCACCCAGTGAGCTGCTTCCTCGCGGTGCCGAGTGCCAGATCTGCCTCGAGTCGCCAGCTTCGGTGACCTTTGAACCCTGCGGTCACCGGATGGCCTGTGAAGACTGCAGTGTGCGCATGAAGAAGTGCCTCACCTGCAAAGAGGTCATCACCCGCAAGGTCGATGCCGGTGAGTTGCGTCGAACGGCGCAAGTGGGAAAAGGTCATTTCAGCCATGCGAGGAGCAGAGGTTGTATAGTCAAATCTCTATACAACGAATTACACGGGACCGCAAGAAATCGTTTGTTATTTTGAAACGTAGTTTCAATGAAAATTCTGCCATTATAAGCCAGTGGTCAAACCTAGGTATGAAAATGGCGGGCCTTGGCAGTTGGCGTGTGTGTAGACGCCCAAAATCTCAAATGAAAATGTGCCACTAACTTTAAAGCTGATTTATTTGAGGGAATTGGTTATTTTCTTCTGCCGCGTGGAGCACACACGACCACACACGAAATTACACCACTACAGCACATACACCTTCCACTTTGCACAACACCTCAGGTACGTAATTGCACCGAGCGATGGAAGTGCAGACTTTGTCCACAGACAAGAAAACATCAGAGTTCGATATGACCTCATCTTCAGTGTTCCCTGAAGTTTGAAAAATCTTGTCTCGGTCTTTCCCCTGCATCAATTTCTTGCAGCGAAAGCTACTCTCTTATCTTCTTGGCACCTTCACTGGCTACAATCGTCGTCAAATCGCGCACAAGCTTTGCAATAAGATAATCTGCACATGCAAATGGCAGGAGTGACCGAGTGGTGAACGACACACAATACAAAGAAAAAAGGCCGGCGGCTAGGCCTGCTGGCTATATTAAACCACAGTTTCGTGGTGGCGCTAGTAGCTGGCACTAGACATGTTGGTGATGATAGCTACTGCCTGCGGACAATACACATAGAAACAGCAATTTCTGTTTCACTCGAGAGTTGCGAGCTGCGGCGCTGTTAATTTTGGCCGTATTCGTAATACTGATGTTCCTAGATTACAGAAGAAAAAATAAAATATGTACATTATTTTGAAATATTTTAACATCAAAAACAGAAGAAATCTGTTGGGGATATTTAAAATGTTAATGCGGTGGAAATTTGATCACAAGGTTGCATGGTAGGAAAGGAATGGCACCAAGATGGGCGCCTGATTATTTCAACAGGGGAAAATAAGGCTATGTGTGCGTAAGTGATAGAGTTTTGGTAAGTGAGAGGCGACTTAGCTTGCATGATAGGGGCTGTGTGCAAGCTGAAGTCGCCTCTCACTCCGTGACTCACTTTGCCCATGTACTTTGTGATTTGTGTTATTGCAGAATAAAGAACCCCAAGTGGTTTAAGTTATCCGTAGCCCTCGACTACAGTATCTTATAACTGTCTGACTCACTTTGGAACGTTAAACTTGGCATAATTAGCTAAGTCAAGCCAAACCAAACTGCATTGCAAGGATTGATCAGATACCATGCAGGCTTGTGTCGCATCTGCCTGATTCTCCTTACTCTCTGAGGGTTGGGGGCATTGTTTATTCTTTGAACACTCATCTTATAGTATGAGCAAACATGTTTCTTGACGGCATTGGTACTCTTAAAGCAGTTTTGTTACATGAAATAAATTGTTAGACTTTCAGCTGTGTAAACCCAAAAGGCGGTCCTCATCGAATGTCTCATCGTGACTGATCATGGTATAAATACAGTAAATCCTTGTTTGTTAAAATTCATTGGAACCATGAAAATTCTTCGAATCAACCAAGTCTCTGAATAAACTGATTGCAGGAACCAAATTCAAGGAAAAAAAAATGTCATTGTGAGAATACGCCGTGCATATCTGCCGCTTCGTGCCACCGCTGCACTTTGTTTTGTAGTTTCTCACGTGATTCCATCGCAGCATGTGCACTACCTAAGGCAATAAAACTAGCCGATTTGCATACGTACGAATTTAGCTGCTCTTCTTGATGTTGGCAACGGACACAGTCATGGGGCGCGTCCTACCCGCCACTCGTCGAAAGCTACCTGATACGCTGAAAATGAATGGGCCTTCTTTCTTTTTTTTTTTTTTTTCCAGGAATTGTTCACAGGTGACAGCACTTTAAAATAACCATGGTGGCAGTGATCTAGCCTTCTAAGCCATGGGGCATAATAAAAAAAAAAGAGAAGAGATTTTTTTCCTCTGTCTATGATAGGGCTCTCAAATATTGCTGCGTTGTGGGCCACATTAAGAAAGTGTCCTCGCTCATGGGCAAATGAAGCAAAATAACGATAGAAATTGTAAATAAAATGGCTTAAAAATACCAATGAAATAAATATGTATTAGCCAATATGTATCATTCCCAGACCACGGTCGCCCAGTCAATGTGGGAATGAAAAGTATCCCATGCCCCCTAGTTCCTGAACGACAGACGGTCGCCCCTTCATGATGTCTCGCAGACAACTACTGATAAATTAGAACAGTTCATATACTAGCCACTTTATACTCGAAAGGAAAAAAAGAAGAAATCTAGACTTGAAGATGAGAGAGGGCTGGTTGTCCAGCGCCGCACTTTTTTAGATAGCCGACATCTGTCTGCAGTTCACGCAAATAAGGGACAATGTCTCTAATCGTTTTCATGAAAACCTTTATTTGCGCCGCATATATGTATGCTACGCTACTAAAGGTATCATTATTATAATCCATATAGTTTGGGGGGTGAGGCTTCTTAGGTTATTTTAGATGGGAAGAGAGCCTGACAATGAAGGTGATTTGTGAAGCTGGCGCGCATTTTTGTAACGAGCTCTGAAATTTTTCTTGCACATGTTATAAGAAGGTTGACAGAGGCTGTTCCGCTAGCTGTCTAGTATTTCCTCAGTGTCTCCATGGGGAAGTGGGTCCATCCAGTTTAGCTTAACCTGGCAAAGCAGTTAACACGCATACTTTGTATTAGATTGACCGTGCTAATAGGTGGTAGTTATTTATTTGTTTATTTATTTTTTGTGCTAGGAGTTGTGGTTGGGGCGCTATCACATATCAGGCATCAGTATCACTTTGTGGCGTTGCCTCCATGGGGCCGTTGCACCATTAGTTTGCCGCAAAATTATGACCTGGCATTCCAGCATAACACCCAAAATCATCTGAATTAACCGGGCTGATGCAGGCCACTGCTTCTAACTATGTGGTCAGATTTACATTATAAATTAGGGCCCTGCAGAAATTCTTCAAATTATCTGGGATTTCGCATTAGTGGCATTCGAATTACTGAGGTTTTACTGTAGCTCTCCTGTGTTTGGTGAATGTGGTCTTAGTTAACATTAGATTTTTAGAACACAGTTGTTAAGCACCCATTCCTGGCTTTTGCCCCGCCACAGTGGTGCAGTGTGGTTATTGCGCTCAACTACCGTGCCCAAGGATGCGGGATCGAATCCCGGCCATGGCGGCTGCTTTTCAATGAAGGCAAAAAGCAAGGCGCCCATGTGCTGTGTGATGCCAGTGCGTGTTTCTTTATCAATTGACTGGCCTTTCATTAATTTTTTTTATCAATTGACTGGTCTTTCATTGGCCAGTCAAACGATTAAAAAAATTAACGAAGGGCCAGACAATTGATAAAAAAAATTAATGAAAAGAACCTAGGTAGTCGAAATTTCTGGAGCCTTCCACTACAGCATCTCTCATAGCCTGAGTCGCTTTGGGACGTTAAACCCCACAAACCAAACCAAGCCATTCATGGTGTCGGTGTGACAGGGGTGTTAAGTGCCGCAAGTGTACCTGTGTTGTAGAGTGAAACACCACCATTCATCTGCCTGCCACCTGCCAGGGGCTAGCAGATGGCAAAGTGGGGAATTGGAGAGAGGCAATGGGTGGCTTAATGGCCTCAAGGATATGGTGAGAACGGTGGCCCCAGCAGAAGGTGGCTTCAATGCAGGAAAAAACCGGATGGTGGCTACCATGGAAAAAAAAAAAAGAGTATGACTAGCTGCGAACACTGCGCAACCATAGGGTGGTGCTTCGAGAAGGAGCAGAAGCGTGATTCCCTTCTCTCAACGGTAGGGTTTCTGAGCAGCGTCACCTGGCAACAAATATAGTGGAAAATATTGTCAAAACGAATAGGAGCGCATTTAAAGGCAGCCACTTCCGTCGCTTCTGTGGCGCAATGTATCAACACTACTTATCTGAGAACTGAAACATCTGTTTGATTCCTCTGAGTGCAGTTTTTTTAATGCGAAAGCATTACTTCACTACGTTCACAGATTTCTGTCCGCAGACCGCATCCGCAGGCCGGGTCCACAAACCTCGTCAGCAAAATCGTATCTGCAGTAGTTGTGAATAATTGAGAAGTGATAGAGGTTAATGAGTGGTGCCAATCGATAGAGGGTGATGTAATGTTGTGTCCAAAAATATAATTAGACCAATAAGTTAATTAGGTAATTAATTAGAGGCAAAATGCAAAATCGTTTCTGCAGCAGTTGTGAGTAATTGAGAAGTAATAGAGGTTAATGAGTGATGTCAATCGGTAAAGGGTGACGTAATGTGTCTGAAAAATAATTAGGCCAATAAATTAATTAGGTAATTAATTAAGAGCGAAAATGTAAAAGTAAAGGCGAAAATGGTCTCATTAGCCAATGGCTTGGCGCCACATTTGAATGTATCAAATACTAAAATAGTTAATTAAATCAGTCAATTAAGGTGGTGCCAAGGGTGTGATGTCACGCAACCGGAAGTAGAGCCAAAAAAGGGCATAGGAAGGGATTGGCGCGCAATTTGAAAGTACCAAAGACTAAAATGGGTAAACAAGAAGTGAATTAAACAACTAGAAGCAACCAGAAGCAACCAACAGCAGCATCCGTGCATTCGCATTACTCCAATGCAGATTCTGCAGTGCACTTTTCTTTTTGTTTTTGAATTTTTCTTTCTACAATTCGCAACATTCGAATAAATGACATCTTTCCTGGGGTGTGTTCCCCTTTAGTTTGCATAATCTGATGTTTTTGATTCTTAATAGCCAGGAAAACCAGCTGTAAACAGCCAGGAGTGAGGTTATGACAATGGTTACATTATGCAGTTACTGTCACCGTAATCAATTCCTGCCTTCAGTGAGTGCATATTGCCTTTTGGTTGCGTTCAGAGACACCTCTTGGCAACAATCGCCGTTGAACTCGCTGAGAGACAACCAGTGAGGAGAAAGAAGTTGCGGGACCTTACCGTTGAGAGGATGGAATTACGCAGTGAAGGGTGACTACCATAAGAACTTTTGTTTATGGTGAGAACGGAAGAAATGGAAGGAGGAATGTAATCACAGACCTTCTTTGTAACAATCAAAAATTGTGATAGGAGTTTCAACTTTAGGTTGATTGTGTGGGGAAACTAATGGGTTGTGATTTAAAGGCACATATATACGTGTCTCTCAATTTGTTTACATGAGTATGGGGAAAAACAAGAATATGTTATGAGCTGCATTGAATTATACATTACCGAGCACCGTGAATGTGTGGCACTTTTAAGCCCTAAAGTTCAGCCACTAATACTACTGTGGAGTTATAACCGAGCCTTTTGCCACACTTGGGAATTTCCGCCAGCCGGCAAGGTTGTGGTGCGTGGCGGCGGCCGGCAGCTGGGGGGCGGAGCCTCTGTGAGCCTGGAGCGCCTGCGACAACTGGAGTCGCGGCTCCAGGAAATGGAGGAGTGGCAGGGCTGCAGCATCTGCCTGGAGCGGCGTCGAAATGTGGCCTTCCTTTGTGGGCACGGGGCGTGCTCGGTGTGCGCCCACACCCTGCGCCAGTGCCACATGTGCCGGAGAGCCATCACCCGCAAGATCTTCCTCTACTGAAGACACTGCACTGCACACAAACCTCACGCAATGCACTTGCATTTGGCCGGGCTCGGCTGGTTCTGAGGTATGTTTCTCTTTGACGAACTCGAGAAAGTTAATGAAGTTTGATGAAGTGAATGTCAGATCGATGCAATGAGCAGCAGTTTTGTTTCGGAAAATCACTCAGATTACCGACTAGGTGCCGTGGTGGAGGTTCGGGCAAGTTAGTACATCGTGTTAAAGAAAGGTAAACCAGTGCAGAACATGGGGTGAAGAACGAAGAAAGAACATGAAAGAAAGAGAAGAACACAGTGGATTGTGTGCAGTGTTCTTTCTTCGTACCGTGTTCTGAGCTGGTTTTCACCTCTATTTAATGCTGATTACAAAGAGACAGATGCAAGCTTTTTTTTCTTTTGTCGGAGACTTTGTCATTGCGGAGGATTTCTCGCTCAATGTTACAAGACGTGGTAACGATGTCACAGTTAGCACTATGCTTCATGACTTGGTGTTTGTGGCATTGTACTTCCTGTATCACTTCGTGTTAGTGACTGGTAATTTCTCTCTTTGTCCTTTCCAGATTACACTTATCACTTCTTCTGCGTGAAAGCGTCAAAAGCATTGGTAGACTTGCCAGAGGAAGAAGAGCCTACAGCCTACACACACTGCCTGCACCGCAAGCTTGTGCACTTGTTCTTGTTTCTTTGAACGCGGCATTCGAGATTGAGATTTTCGCTTAGCGACGGTCTAGTGTTCGACAGACCCCACGTGCACCTCTGCTCCTTCTCCTGTCTTGTGGCTTGGTCATCGAAGCCTCTCCCGAAGACTGTTCGTGTCGCACGTGTCACATTGTACACCATTAGACAGTTCGTTCAGGCCACGACCGCTCTGCTGTGACCACAAGTGCTGCTCCGACAAACGTGGAAACAAGTTTTCAGATCTCTCGAGTGCTAGGTAGGAAAGTGCATCTGTGTTCATTTGCGGAAGATGTGAAATACACGGAATGCAAGAACTTAGTATTGGTTTGCATGGCCATGCTCTGTCCTTGAACGGGAGCTCTGCACGACGAAGAAAGAAGACCCTCACCCTTTGGAATTTCAAGGTCACTGATGGGAGCTTAAGCAGCATGTTATGTGTGGTTGTGCATGTATGTTATGTGTAGTGAAATATTTGCTGCTTGAGTGACTGTATTTAATTTTGTTTCTTTTTTTACTGAAGATCTGATTTCTTCTCATTGTGTATATATATAAGTATGGTACGGTAGCTTTGAAACGATGTTTGATTTTGCCAAGTCTTCTGCATGCTAGGAATATTGTCCAGCTGAAAAAGTTTGCAGTGTAAAAAGGTTGACGTAAATTTGTTACAAATATGCTTCATGAACTTTTCTTTTTAGGTGTTTAGCAATTTGCGCTGATTGTTATGGCTTTTATCACTGCTGTTCTACAACTGCTCTTTCTCATCCGGTATTTCTTCACCTTGTTTTCCTTTTTTTCTTTCTGTGTCTCTCATAGCCTGAGTCACTTTCAGACGTTAAATCCCACAAACCATCGTTTTCTATTTATGGGGCGCTATTTGCTCATAGTCTTTTATGTCTTGTAATGGTTAACATGACATTTTTATCCTGTGGCACACTTTATTTTATAACTATACTCCAGTGCAGCCCTTTTCTTTTTTCTTTTTTGTTTGGAATGAAATTTTGTGGATGGAGATGATTCTCCATCAGTTGTGATTTGCTTTTTATCTGCAGACGCATGGAAGCCGATATTGGAAAGATAAAAGTCTTGTTGATTTTTGATGGAGCAGAGTAGGGACGATGTCATGCCGACTTGTTCTGATACGATAACAGCGCATGTTTCCCATCTGCTTTTCTCTAGCTTTAGTACCACAAGCAGCTATGGGATAGGAATGTGCCATTACCAGGAGCAGACGAGTTGATTCAAGGCGTGTAGCGCTGTTAGCTTTTGCAGGACCTTGCTATTTCACTGCCCGCCTTTTGATTCGAAGTGGCATCTAGTAGGCACCGTTTTTTCGAGTCTTGGCTTACAAGTAGCTGAGGTTTGTCTTTCATCAATTCTTTAGCTTACAGCAGCAGTATAGTCAGTTGCTAACCATCGTAATGTGCCGTGCTTGATTGCCGACTGTAAGCGCGTTTCCAGCTGACAGGTTTGTCCTACAACTACCCTATCCCATTAATCTTCCGGGACACACATTGAGATTCACTATATATGCAGAGTTAATGTACAGCTTACTTATCTCTCTTTTCTTTTCTCTCGGTTTTGGAAGTTTCACAGTAGTCTGGGAACGCCTTGCTGTGTAAAGGAGAAACATCAGAAACGGTAATGTAGTTTTCACTGCGAAACAAAAGAGAAGTTTGAAGTTCTCTTTTGTATACTCTAAAATTTGCTGTTCTATCTATTTTTTTTGGAGCTGTCAGTCATTAACCAGGTGCCCTGTTATAAACTCGTACTTGGATAGTGAAAGCAGATGAGTCTTTTGCTTCCCTTTGTGCTTTGGCACTCGTTTTTCTACGAAGCTCTTAAGAAAGAAAAAAAAACCTGCATGAAAGATCGGTCTAGTCAGCATCAAGTCTTCCACAACTTCTCGGTTTTGCCTGTCTGCCATAGGCGTTACGCTTTGCTCCTGCTTAACTTCAGCAACGAGCATTTAGTGTCGGAAGTTAACGAGCTAGCTGTGTTAATTTCGCCAACGAGCACATTTAGTGTCAGAAGCTAACGAGCTAGCTGTGATGCCATGAAAGCTTTTCTGCCGTGCCACGTGACATCGTTTATCGTGCTTATATTTCTTTTTACACGAACGGTGTGTGGAACGCTGTACTGATGGGCAGGCAGTATTGTCGTGAGCGTTTTGCTGAGGACACGTTTATCATTTTCTTTCTTTAGAGGACGACCTAGGATAGATTTATTGCTCAAGATGGAATAATAGCACTTAGTCTGGTTTGGAAAGAGTTACTGGCCAAACAGTAGCGGTTGAAGTCATTTTCACAGCATGCTGCGTAATACTGCATCTATACATCCAAGAGGAGTTGCTGTTTAAAAAAAAGTTCTTTGCCGATCATTTTCCGAGTCATATCCCGTTTACTTGCACTTTCATAACCTTCAGCAGTAAAGCATTCATTAGCAGTAGTTTCTTCTGTTCTTTGCGGCAAAGTCAGTGACAGCAGCTATCATCCTGCCACTGATCTTACATCACTATTGGTGGCCACTGGCTGAAAGTGATTGCGTTTAGTTAGTTTAAGTGTTTGGAGGAGGAGTCCCTACAGCGCTAGAATCTCATACTTACACCATGTTTCGTTTTCACAATATTCAAGGAAATTTTGACTATTCATCTGGGGGCTTCGGGAAGGCGGGGGGGTGGCAAGTTTTTGTGTTGATTTCATAATTTAATCGTATGCTAATCATGTGGCAATATCTCACAGATGGTAGATTTTCCAGTAAAGTACCGTGGCTAATTGAGTTCGAGAGGATGCCATGTTATGTCAGCGCATTACTGGAAATTGTGTGTTTACGGTTTGTGTTCGCATGAATTGCACAAAAGGAAATGTGCATGGGTTAAAATGAATTGTGCATAGACACCATGTTCTCTGATTGAATTATCTACTTTAATCCTGCTGTTATGGTACAGTTACATGTATCGAAAATATAACATAGTAATTGGACTTCTAAGGAGTGTTACTGCCCGCGAAAAGAGCGCTTCTTTCCTAAACATTAAGGCCTGCTTACAAAGCCTTTTAGTGTGCGTCGTGTAACACTATATTTAGTTGCGATGTTTCAGGAGCTGCAATTTTGTTAATTTATTTCAGTTTGATTGTGTCACACCAATATACCTCACACTAGATAGCGCACTTTCTTTTATGACTATTTCTCATGAGTAACTGAAGAGAAGGGGTTTGCGGAGCCTCTTCCAAGCGCACAAGCGCACACCCCTGTGAGAGCCGGGCGCCAGGCCGGGGGACGCTTGTACCCATTTTTACCAGTGGGTGTCTGGCCTATAGCAGCTGTCAGATTTATAAACATCTTTTGTGCGTACTCTGCCTGCTTTATTTAATTTTGTTTATCCCGGTAATGCCCAGGCAGCGAATTATGAAGTTATGAAGTTTGGTGTTTTGTCACTATTGGTGTATTGTCTCAACACTCTAGAGATTGCATACTGGCCAATTTAGTTATAAAAATATAAATATGCTTCATAAGTGAGCAAACTCTAATTTCTCACTGTCTAAGAAAAATATTTAACTGCTCAATGCTGCCATTACAGCAGTAATCACGTTAGAATTTCAGGCTGTGTTGCGATTAGGGTTAGGTTTAGCAGTTATAAGCCAGGAGGACTTGTCGCAGTGGCTTAGTAGCTTTGGCGTTCAACTGCTCATCCCAAAATCACACAATGAAATCCCAGTTGTCACGTTGAAATGCAAAAATGCCCGAGTAATGCTCGACATTGGCACACTTTAATGAATCCCGGCTGGTTTAGGTTAATTCAGATCCCCCCCCACTAAGGAATTTATAGCAGCCTGTTGGTTGCCTTGCGACATTAAGCCCTGCATACCTCGTACCAATACGATATACCTGGAGTTCTCCAAAGTACCTGATGGCTACTACTTTAGTACTTTGACCATTAAAAAGTATCTTGGCAAAGGCTGTTTTAGTCATGAAAGGAGGGATTTATATAGCTCTGCGCAACATGAATGAAAACTGGTCATAACAGCTTATATCATGCATCGTGCGCTGGGCATTACAGAGACAGTTTTGTTTTAAGAGTTGCTTTTTCCTCAACCCTTTTCCTTTTCATTTTCAGTGCTCAAGGAGACGTAAATGTTTTAAAGTTAAAAGCAGGCGTAGGTTTTGTTGAGCTACCAGAGCCAAGAAAACTTGTTGGCCACTTTGAAAACAAGTTGGCATATTGCATATTGAATTTCTCATCAGAGCTTATACATGCCTTATTGCGTGGAAGGATTGAGCATTATGGCGCACGAGAGAAAAGACTACTTTAACTATGGTCATGGGAAGACCCACGGCCAAAACATTTTGCAAGGTATGTGAAGTCTTAGTGTAGATGAAGATGGGAAAAAGGTGTGATACAGTTTAGCACAGGAGCAGAACTCCCTGTGCTGTTCGTTTGTGGCTAGCATAAATTTGTCCCGCTCAATAAGGGATGCGTATGTAAACCACCTCAACTGCTGCTTCA
This sequence comes from Amblyomma maculatum, assembly GCF_055883805.1. Taxonomy (NCBI): domain Eukaryota; kingdom Metazoa; phylum Arthropoda; class Arachnida; order Ixodida; family Ixodidae; genus Amblyomma; species Amblyomma maculatum. The sequence continues at coordinate 167,478,597 of NC_139346.1, read as the reverse complement.
AAAAGGAAAAGTGGGGATGTGCAGCTCGCCTTTTGCAATTAGGACCTTTGTCGGTATGTACACGTATACAAGCCTCCGGCAGGCTTTTTTCTAGTGGAATGAGTGGTTTATTGACTAGGTTAGAATTCGACGGCTGGCATGCACAACTCCATGTCACATTTTAAGCAGTGCTAAGTTGCTCCAGGCCACAAAAAAAAAAAGATGGTCACACCAACGAGGCGTAATCTGCATTGTTTGATTACGTATTGCGCGTGTCCAGTCACATTGGACCACAAAATAATGGTATGTAATGGATATTGCTCAAGTTCTCTCTGTTAGAAGGTCAAACATTGCTTTTTATGTCTTAAATTGTTTTAAGCTACTGGTGTATTAAGCCGTTTTCAATCGGTCTAGCGTCAATTCTCATCCTCAGAGCGAGCCTTTGGAGCGTGCTATCGCTGTATCATTTAGCGTGCCCAGACATTTTTCTAGCGTATAAAGTCTGTTCAGCTTAGGCCTTTACAAAGTATATAATACTTGTATGCGTGGCGCAGCCTACGCATGCCAGTAACGATAGCTTCGTGGAGTCTGCACGATTTTCTAGTATCGAAGCGAGGATCATATCATGTATAGAACGAGAGCACAGTCCTGTTGTTTGCTCAGTAGAATGTACAAGAGTTTGCGGATAAAGTAGAGCGTGGTCATCTGTCCTACTTGCAGTGTCTGTCTACAACACTAGCCTAAGCCACGATTGGAGCCTTATATGAGTAGACAGTAGCTGGTAACAGAACAGGCCGTTCAACATATTTTCCTCTACGTGGCCTCAGCGGGTTAGAAGAGAGAGCAGGTTCCTGCACATATCTTACTCTCGCTTAGCTTTTTTGCAAAGGCCACTTACGCGAGGCACGTTCCTGCTAGGTGTCTCGTTTTTTGTTTTTTTTTAATGTGCCGTAATTATTATTTTAGCTTTAGCGGGCGTGTTGTACTTTATGCAGTTTTTAGCAGTATTTTAACACTTTTGAAGTATCGTGTGGTAAGAGTTTCTGCGGCTTGTTTATGCTTGCTTTGCGCATAGTTAGCCGTATTCTGGGAGCACGACAGCTCTTGGCACACCTCTACAGTGACGTGGTGACAGTTTTTTTTTTCTCCTTGGCACCTAGTTCTTATCTTTCTGTCTGTAAATAGGAAAGTTTTAACATAAATAAGAGACGTGGTGACAGAATCATCAGCAGTGTTTGTTGTGTGAATGTTGTAGCTGTCGTAAACTGACCCCTTCGGCTTAGCTTCATTTTGTATGCAAGAATTTTAGTGCCTGCCTGTGTTTTGTGGCAACATATTTGTGTGTATGTTTGTCAATGTTTGCACGCTTTTGATGGTTGTTTTCACACTTGCTGAAGTAACGCTGGATTTGTGTTAATCTTTCCATCAGTGTTTACTCCTGCGTATTTGGCAACTCTACCTATAGGCAAAACTGAAGCAAGATCATCATTGGCATGTTCGGTGGTTAATATGTGGGTTGTTTGGCAAGTTAGGCAAGTGCTGAATTAGGTGCAAGATTGTGCTTCATGACTGAGGGTTCAGTATTTTTGGCATTACACTCCACAATGCCTTCTGGCAATGGAGTGAAGGCTACAGGCACGAACCACACCCTCTCTTCCTAAGCGGCAGAATACGGTTTCTGCTTGCCATATTATTAGTGTTCAATTAATACATTGTGTATTGTCAGTATCCATTATTCAAAGCACATTTCTAAAACAGCTACCCATTTTCAATGATGAAAGTCACGTTAAAACCAGTTTTCTTAATTATAATGCATTTATTAGGCACATCTATTTTTTTACTTTGGGGAAGGCAATGCACCAGGCAGCTAGGTAGAGCATCATGCATTTGAACTGTCAAGAATAACGGTTTTGGATGCTTATTCTCCCTTGTAGCCTTCCCTTCGTTGCCAGAAAGAGCTGTCGCCAAATGTAATACTAGTGATGGCTTGATTATACATTGTTGTAAACTTCCACTTATTCTTTTTTGTTTTGCTGTTGTTTTGGCAAAATGAAAAAAAATTTTTACGCTTTAATACATTTTTAAATATTCGTCTTGAACTGAGTGCACAGATTCCCCACTGCATGAAAAACAAATGCAGTAAGCTCTTGTAATGGACTCACTGCACATATGTTGGTAGGAAACGGGCACACTGCCAGCAAAAGTTTCGTCAACAGTATCTACAGTGCTGCATTTCTGTCGGAGTGTCTTGCAGCACTTCTTGCTGTTTGTAGTGTTTAGAGAGCACAACTGTTGCTGCAAAATTATATTTGGAGCCTGATGAAGTTGTCTTTGTGGAACATTTTTGCTATCGTTGAGTTGTTGTGGTAATTTGAGCCGATGATTGTACTCGTTTCTTGGCTGTTTGCCTTTCTCATTCCTGTCATGTCAAAGCACTGGAACAGCGTGTTTTAGTCTACAGTGTTCCGTTGTACACAAGCACCGTCTGTTCTTGCAATGCACCGAATGCTCTTGCTTCGCCGTTTGCGTAAAGTTGACATTTTATCGAGGCAGGTTGAGCCATATTTCATGCCCAGACATGTGCCGTTTAGCTTCAAATTATCCAATAATCGTTTCCGAACTATGAAAACAAAGCCCAACGTATATGTGTTTTCCGATTATGAAACGCTTCTTTTTAACGGAGGTCACTGAAAGAATTTGGTTTAAGCTAGGGCGGTCTTATAGCTGCCACTTGGTTCAAACTCTTGATGTCAATTAAAGGGACACTAAAGAGAAAAATGAAGTGGGCTTGCATCGGTAGAATGCCAGCCCCTGGTTACAAAAAAGCCACTCTTACTGAAAACAGAGCTATTATAAGGTAGTAAAGAGGAAGAACAGGAATACAGGTATCGCCACCACAGCCGAAACGGCCGAGGCACGAAACTACAAATCACATGACGCGCAAGGGATCCCGGATGCTGACAAATGCGAATTACGTTGACCGTTTGAATGCAGTAGTCAGCTTTGTCTTGAATATGATATGCTTTTATCACATGTAAACGACGGCGAAAAGACGAAAAGACAACGTAAATGTTGCAAGGCAAATATAAAAATGTACTCATTTCGTCCGCTTGTCGGTAGATGCCGCTAGTCTCTCAACTAACACGGCGCAAAGGCATCCACTTCAGTTTCGGTCATGTTCCGGCTTAGGCACTTCGTGCGTGCTCAGGTAGTTTGGTTTGGGCCTGCGGCGCCTGAAATACGAGCTCGGAGCAGCAGATGCGCCTACCCTAAATGCGTATCGAACGAAGATCATGACTTGGCACGCACCTGCGAACTATTCTCTGCTCCCCGTGCACCAGCAATCACGGAGTCTCCTCTTGCGTCATAGTGTGCGTCATCCTACCCTACTACGTAGTAGGAGAAAACAGTTTGAATTCGACAGGTGGGAACAAAAAAAAACTCAAGTTCTTATCGCAATATCTCGGCAATAATTCGATTTTTTGCTGCCAAATATGTGGCGACAGTGTCACCAAATGTTGTTTATTAGATTTTGATAGCATATTTGGGTGTCCTTAGTGTCCCTTTAAGGCTTAAAAACTCCATGACCATTATCTTAAAATTAGTGGTTGTTCAGCCTGGGCTTAAAGATCTGCTACAAAAATACTGCACTGACATGCAGCAGTTTGCTTGTGATGACAGCTAGTGGCGGTAATACCCGTTTCATTTTCTTTTTTACCCTTTCTGGCCTACAAAAGCTCCATTATCAGTGGGAGCGGCACTTGTTTCTTTTTTTTAATTACAAAGAGTTTGTCAATAGAAGGCCAACTTCAGCCCTTCAAGTTTATTTTGCATACTAAGCTACCCACTCGAACCAAAACCGGCGTGAAAATATTTGAAAGAGAGTTGTGTGCATGTGTTTGTGTGCATTTTGTTGTCACAAAAGACTTGTGCGTACTAGCCTATTTAAGCGACACCCATGTGATATCCAGTGGTAAACGATCACCTTTGCGACGACGACCATTTGTACTTTGTGTAGAAGTGTACCAGTGGCTAGACCCAATTAGCCCTCGCCCCCATTTTGAGGGTTCTCTCAGGTTGTCCCCCTGCCCCCCCCCCCCCCCCCCCCGTCCTCCTGTCAGACTTTGTCACACACATATAATATTCGACAGGCCCTTATTTAATGCATAATAAACCTCAAATTACAAACTTCCTTTTGTTTCACTTCATTTGCTAATTGATGGCCTTGAAGGTTGGTGCGTGTTCGAAATTTCACGCACGAATGACTGTTGGCTGAGTCGTATTTATTACCTCAATTTGATGCCTTTCAGGCGACAGACTGTCAACCAGCCGTTACATCTTCACTGGAAAAGAGCCTCTCCTGATGTGAATAGGCACATCTCTAGTTGCATGCATCATATTTCAGAGCATTTTCAATTCTTTTCGGTGAAGGAAAATTCGCTGTAAATGTCTGGTCAAGGCGAGTATCGAGCAAGCTGACAAAGCGTTTAAGTAAAACCCCGCTATAGTAAACTTGGATATAGTAAAGTGAAACTGAAGTCCCAGTTCATTTTCCATAGACAACTGTACATTTTCCCTATTTATAGTAAAGACATTTCGGTGAAAATTGGTTAAAGTGCGCCTGGCCGCGGCGACGACTCCCATGATACGACACCGCCGCCCGCGCACTGCCAAGAATCGCGAGTGGCTTTACCACCTGGCTTAGCAGCTTTCAGGAGAAGCCCACTTTACGAAGGCCTTGGAGCCATGAAGGAAAGCAGGCAGCGCGTAGGGAAAACAAAAGTAAAGCTGTCTACAAACATGGAAAGTAGGCGGCGCAGTCTATTCAGAAAGTAAAGGAGAGTAAATGTGCAGCAACAAGAAACGGGAGAACGTTCACAGCACTGTGCAGCACGAAGCATGAGGCAGCGGAGGTGCAGCGTGTGTGGTCTTGCAGTACTTGATTGCCATGCGCATTTATCATTTATTGCCTTTTAAAAGACAGAAACGGCAAAAAGTAACACTGTTAATGTGAAGCTTTGGTTTTCACATGAAATCAAACTTGGTTGTATTTGTAGCCACAGTGTCCATGCTTAAGAAGATGTAAATAATTTTTATAGCTGAAAAAAATTGCACAAAGTGATAAGAGAGAGATGAAAGGTATTTCAGTGTTTTTTTCGTTAAGCAACAAGACATATTCAGGTAGTAGGCATTTTAATTACCAGAAAGCATCTTCAGGACCATGTCATCACCAACAACTGATATAGTAAAGACTCTGATTATAGTAAAAAAAAAAAAAAAAAAAAAAAGATTTTTGCTTGACTTTGGAGTTTAACTGACACTTGGGCTTGTCGACAAACTGCAGTTTTAATTACCGAGCGTAGACTGTAAAATACACCTTGCTGATGGAAAAAATGGGAAATGCAAGACCTAGAGTAAGAATGATTTGAAACTTCAAAATGCTAGGATTCTCAACAGGATGCGTTAAGCACTTTGTTGCAAGATGTGTCGCTGATATGACGAATGACGTGCAGTATTATTGTAGCATTACTACACAACATTTGCAGTTTTTTCTGGACTGTTGCAAGGGCAAGCTTATGCAACAAAGCGACGAGTGCTTTGCACTGAAAATTAGCAATGCTTGAAAAAAAAAAAAATTGAAGCAAACGTGCACAAGTCTGCAGCAAAGCAGCTCGTCTAGTCGCGACACTTTTGTATTACTCAAAGTGCAGATTGCAAAAAACCTTCCATGCCTATGCTATGACGGGCCATTAAAGCACTGTTGCAGGAATGCTAAATATTGCTGCATTAAAATACTAGAATGCTGGAGTACTATTACCAAGGAAAAATATCACAGCAATGTACAAAACCGCACTAGCATTGTTCAAGCGGACAAGTGGCGTGAAGCGCACGACTGAACAGTTCTTAGATCCAATAAGCCTACAATGCTAATGGACCAAGGCTAGGGGGGAAAAAAAGGGAAACTACGGGGCCGGTTTATTACAAGCACTGCCAAGGAGTGTATGCTAAGGTATATTTGCTAACTACAACCCTACACAGAAATGAGTGAATAGTGGGATTATGGCACTACGGATTAACCACATTTTAAGTCGTGCATGAATATAGTTTGACAATAACACCGTGTTTCATTCATGTTTTGAGCTATCATTTAAATGCATAAAAAAAGCTAAAGTAAGCATTTCTACAATGGAAGAATGCTCTGAAAAACCCAACTCTACACACAGGAAACGTGCAGCAAAGTGTAAAGAAGGCAACTGGTATTTCAGCTCCACTTTTTCAGTGCGACGACGGTGCATTGGAAGTTGATACAATGCGACATAGAGAAAACAGCATCGACGCAGGATGAAAGTGGAGATTACAGAATATGAATGCTCTACTGTGTCTGCCTCTCTTGATATGTCCCACCATTTGCTTGACATGAATCACCTGCATTTTACAGACAGCATTCACACTTGCGACTTGCAAAGTTGTGCGAACATTTTGATCAAAAAGCTACTGTCGAAAACGGTTGAAAAGCAACAGTCTCAGCCAATCGCGTGTTGATATTCCGGCCTAATGGCTGTTGGTCGCAAGCCACTAACCGATCAGCGGCACGGGTTAAGTGAATGGAGGTTAGTTTTACGTCCGGCTTCTTGTTGCTTGTGAACAGTCAAGATCGAAAAGCCTTGCCCCAAACAAGATTGCTCTAGTTAACCCACGCAACAATTTTAATTTGTTATGATGACAGCTGCCACAAGCCACATCTTTTACTTTCATCTAGTTGTGCTTAGTGCATAAAAAATGATTTATGAAAGAATACCTGAATTGACACAGTGGGACAAAAACTTTCCAGGGGCATTTTACTTCGAACTGTACGCTTCTCTTGCGCCTTGTAACGCCATCTCATACTCCATACACTTGAATAAGTAGCCTTAGTCCAAAATATACTCTGTTCTAATATTTTTACCAAAATAGGCTTGCTTCAAGCAATGCACAAGCGTCTTCTGTAATTAGAAAGCTATGCTGCTGCCACTCCTAGCACTGAGAGCAAAATAATTTGGCCTTTATGAATAGGGTACCATGTTCTAATTGGATAGAGACCACTGTCACCACAAACAAAGCTTTTATGGGCAAGAACAGACCTCAAAACGAAATACAGGTCTCAATACTATCTGCTTTCTTAGCAAGTGTAATGCTCGAGTTGACAACACTCTTTTGGTGTTGGTTCCAGAGACAGTCATTCACTCCAAAACGCTGTCAATCTGTGCTTTTGATTCGAATGGCGGCAAGTATGTCTCTTGCTGCTGGATGAACATCCATTGCGAAAATGAGCCAGAGAATAAATTTTTGGTGCGAGCAATGACTGGATAGACTTTTCTCATGTCAAATTAAAAACAGCATGAATCTATGGACATCGTGATTGGACTTTATTTTTATGCTGTAACTCCATTTGCTCCTTACTCAGTACATACCATCCTGTTATACTTCAGTTGCGAACACAGGCTTTAAAGAAGCTAGGTTGATGTGAACTATAAGTGTTAGTAGCTGATGAAATAACTTTACAGCGGCTTAACCACTCTCAGAATTAACCATTACTCTTGACAGTATTCAGACAACACAAGGTATTAAAAGCCAGTTTCCAAGTTGAACACATTTCTTGCTGGCATGCAACTAATATATGGTTGGTTGGTTGGTTTATGGTGTTTGTCATTTCATAGCGACTCAGGTTATGAGACGCGCCGTTGTGAAAGGCTCCGGGAATTTCGACCACCTGGAGTTCTTTAACGTGCAGTGACATCACACAGCACACCTTTTTAGGGCGCCTTGCTTTTTGCCCTATCGGAAAGCAACCGTTGTAGCCGGAATTCGATCCCACATCCTTAGGCACAGTAACCGAGTGCCCTAACCACTGCACCACTGCGGTGGGGCGCAACTAATATATGGACATTCAACAAGGCAGTTATGTGCACGAAATCACCAGAGCAAAAATGACCCAATCAATTACTTAATAAAAGGCCTTGGCAACATCGGTTCAAATAATTAAGGCACAAGGGCACTCTTTATATGCAATCTTATCAAAAGTACATTCAGCATTTTTTTTCCCCAATAACCCTCAAAATTCCTCTACCTTCTGGAAAACGACCTTATGCTATCATGTACCTGCACATTTCTTAAGGAGGTTAAGTTCATAAATCAAATGTGAATATCATAATTCTAGGCACCTCATAACTTGTATTCAACCTTATTTTGCTCAATACGCAATTTTTTTGCTGTGCTATGCCAACAGCGATATAAATTTAGTCAATGAAAATTTCCTCTTGAAACCTTTATTCATTTATTAAATACCATATTGTGGCCTGTAATCCATGCGTGTAATTCATGTTGTGGCCTGTAATCCAATATCCATGCTTGCAGAAAACAAATTTTTTTTTATGCTTTCATTTTTTGCAATAATTGCCTGCAGATTTATCACAACATTCTAGTTCATTGCACAGATAGATTAACAAAAATAACGGAGCAACACATTGTTCTTTAGTTCTCAAGTTAGCCCTGTTAGTGTGATAAGCAAAATAACTTCTGGAGGAGAGACAGTATGTTTAAAAAATTTACAGAAAAATTTTTAAGCTTTCACTAAAGCCATCACCTAACAAAATAAAATAAACATTTTTCCTTCGTGACTTGTATCACATGAGAAGATGCTGCTGAAAACAATACTCAGCTACACACATCCATGCCAACGAAAACAATATACTCATGGTCGTGTTCAGCTCAAACTACAGTGGCTAAGAGTCCACTGACTAGACAGAATATCACCATGAAAATGAACAATCAGTCGATCTCACTAGTAAACCCAATTACAACATGAAAACCAGGAACGCTATTGCTACAGCAGTATAAATATATGGTAAACGCCCTTTTTTTATTTTATTGTCAGGCCTTTCAGGACTTGTGATAGTTGATAAAACCAACAAGGGCTATTCCATCACATTGACAAGAATCTGAACAGACAACTGAAAAGGCTATTACCACCTCAAACCTCATGCTTTCAGCACAAACACAGAAACACATTATTTTCTTTTTGTACTGTGCAGAAAAGTCGGCACATGAAAACAACAAAATGACAAAGTTTTATTCTACTTCAAAGGTTGCTCTTCTGAACATCACATTCACCTTTACCCGCCCTTAAACATGACTCGAGAGTCGAATCTGGCAATGTACAAGCAATCTCCACCAACTCTCAGCTATTCAGACTATTTTATTCAATACCCACACAGTCTTGTTAACCTCCTTCGTGTTGTGAGCACAACATGAAATTATACACTGTGTATAGGCTTTTAAAGTGCTCTAAGCTTCTCAAACACCACCCATGCACTCGCGCAATGTTGTGACATTTCTTGTGCACAGCCCCGCCGTGTTTCTTTGCACCAGTCAACTTCAGCAGCATCTGAGTTATTACAAGCAAGATGCTTCACTTCTTGAGGATCCGTTTGATCTGGCTGTTCTGATGCACCACCGTTCCTTCAGCCAGGTCTGTCTTGTCGGTCAGCTTGTCCAATAGCTCATTTTGGTCATCAAGCTCCTTGCCAAGGCCTCGTGCCAGGAACTTCAGTCTCCCGAGACCGCTGTCCAGCTCAGCTGAAACAAAATGACAAACCTTCAGCAACCGCATTATCATTCATGAAGTGTCACTCCAATGTTATTTTCAAACATATTATACGGCCCCTGTTTTACTCAGTAACAGTAGTGCTGGTGTCATAAGTGCGAAGCCTCCATCCTCTAGGAAGAGTCATCCCAGAGTTGTCCGCTCAAGTTTCAACCCATATAATGCTGCAGTGGCGAAAAATGCACCAGCAAAGAAGTCAAATTCAAGGACGCAAGAAAGCCAGTTTAGAGGCATGCATGGGCCGAAATTCTGAGCCCAAGTCCGATGCTGCAAACCCGAGCCCTGCTCGACTCTGAAAAGGCCCGAGTCCAGCCCGGCACTCAGATTCAAGGCCCAGGCTCGGACCAGCCTGGCATGCTAGAATTGCAGCTGAAGCCATGATACAGAAGAAAATAATTTCAGAATAAGTTTATCCAAAATCTTGAAATGCTTGGTTCTCACTTTTGAAATGACAAACTTCCTGAATATATAGAGGCACAGCACATACATAGAACCAACTTATTCTGCAAAAACAAGTTATGCATTGAGCTGAGGCATTTCCGGCGCTCCTGGATAATGAACCCGGTATCGCTGAAGTTTCTTTCGGTGCTATAACTTGTGGCTGGAATGATTACAAGGGGTTGATTTTGCGGCTAAGTATTTGGTGAGCTCGCCTGGCTCACCGTACGCCTTTCATGTGAACTTTTCGCTACACAAGAAAGAAGAGGAAACTTTTGCACTGCAGATGGTTTGAGCTATGTCCCGCTTCAAACGAGGCCATGTCGAGGCAGGAGTAAGCCACAACAGAGCCATTTGATAGGAAACAGCATGGCGCGAATCTTTAAACGGAACCAGGGTCATCCAAGTGGAGATGTGAAACTTGAAACTAAAAAGCCCACAAGTGGCCCTCTACTCAGTCACTGACGGCTAACAAAAATCCGTTCGCGGCGAGGAAGCATGGTGGAAAGGTGGGTCGACTCCGGGAAAAAACCATGATGCTTTTGCGCGGAGAGGATGTGGGAAAATATGCATTCTAGATGCTTATCACGCTATGGCTGTATTCGCACTTTCGCAAAAGTTGCATGCGTTTGTTACTGAGTATCCAGCCTGGCCCGGTCGACCCGAGACAGATATACCTTAGCCCGGACCCGTCCTGAGTCTTAGAGAGGGCTGCGAGCAGCCCGAACCCGGCCAGATACGGGCCAGCCCAAGCCTGTGCACAGCACTAAGCCAACTGCTCGCTCATCCATCACCATCCTCGACCTGACGACCCACCCAACCTCCACGCACACACTTTACCCTCCAGAAAAACTCAATTGTGTCTTTGATGTCTTGGCTTAGAGTAAAAGCATCAAAGTAACCAACAAAGAATACAAATACCATCACAGCTTTCTCGCATCAAGTTTCACCGTCGTCATGCCAATCTGCTTTGTCCTCGGTCTCACCAAAAAAATGACATTGTACTGAAGTAGCAAGATTAAAACACACACTCAAGGTTTCAGGGTATAAAGCCTGAGCCCACTCAGCAGCATCAAATGAATCAGGCCTGAAAATTCACCCGCAAACCAATGTTTCCATGCAAGAAAGCACATTGTACGGTACCTTTGAACAACATGATCACCTCAATGAAACATAATGTGTGCTTGTTATCATATGAAGCCACATTGATTGAGCTGCAGCTGTTGACAATGAAGTGTAGAATGCAAAAGATTTTTGAAACTGAGTGAGGTGTTCAAAATAGCAGACTGCTTTATCTATGGTGGAAGCTAACTGAAACCTGAGCTTAATGGGCAGTTTCATGTGTTGTCCTATGGGTACTATTTTTGGCTAGTGCTCTTCTACATGAGCAGGCTAATATTTCCTGATTGCAATGGCAACAACCACATATCCCATTAAATGTAAGGATTACAGGAGGGAGTTTCAATGCTCAAGTTTCCTTCAGCGTAAATGGTTACTGTGACTGCTGCAGTAAGCCTTTGCGAAAAACTAAGGAATTGAAAACGTAACAAAATTTCAAACAGCGAATATCATCCTATTCGATTATTCAAACAAAATAAATAGTGCTGATTCAAAATTACTGAAAATGAGCTGGATACACTCTCAATTTTTCGAGTAGTTCTCAAATAATTGGCACAAATTTCACGAGGCCTGGCACAGTTTCTTTCAATGACGAAGGGTTTGGTGCAGCAGCGAGGTCCATTCACGTTATGCCTTTAATTCTCATGCATGACTTCTCAGATCAAAGTACATGGCAGGCCTCAGGCAAGTTCAAAAAATTCTGCCTTGATGCCCTAGAAGGCCATAGCTCATTTGTAGCTGTTTACCTGTCTCACATCCAGGTATGTGCCTCTAGTTTGTTGTCTTTTGTCAATAGCAAAAGGTAATTTTTTTCCAAGTGTAATTTGATGGCAATACAATTAATATGCTGACCAGTTGCAAACTCTCAGCATAGATTAATGCTCCAATCTTAACAGTCGTAGCTTTAACTTCATAAGTTAGCACCGTGCCGCAATTACGCCACTGGCACTTCAGTGTTTCGCACGATTGCTCATTTTGACACGACAGCGCTGAGGATCCTGCGTCACAGAAAATTTGGCAGCAACGGCTTCGTTAGCGTCCAGCGAAAAATCCAGATGTTACAATAAAAATTAGGAACAGGTCACGGATATTTGGATTGATGCCAAATTTTTTAGGGAGGTCCCTGTAAGCTGAGGAAAGTAAATAAGCTTAAAGAAAAATTCAGTCAATTTGGATGGTGAGAATCAAAGCCTTCGGACCATGCAATGGGCACAATACTCCTAAGCCACAAAGAGCCGGTGGTTTAAGTTGAATAAAGGTGAAACTGGTGAATGCATGATGTGAACTGGCCCTGATAACTGAACTGTGTTCTATATTTAAAGGTGAAGCATAACTGTCCCCCAAATTTCCATACAAATATTTTCTTCGTACTTAGTGCTATCAACCTTCAATCCAGTTTTTAGCTATGCTATTCATGTTTCATTCAGCAGTGAATTCACACTGTGCGTATTTGAGTTTGTTTGGAAAAGGTATCACTGACACCACAACATGCAGTGGTAAATTACTTGCGATTAACATAAAACAAAAATAAAGCTCCAAATCTTCAATGGTTTAAACCTCGTCAGCCAACCATGATAACACATATGTATGCACCACCAAAACAAAAATGGATTTTCCATACCAAGGTTAGAGTCCAGCTTCTGCTCAATTTCAGCTGTGCGACTTTTGTATGGTGCTTGTCGAGTAGGAGCCGCAAAGTCCTCTTTCTCATCTTCAAAGCCAGCCCCGAACCCAGAGGTGTCCAAGCCTCGAACCCGGAATGCAGGGTGAGTGGATGGCCTTGAGGCACTGCCGTCCTGTTTCACTTTGTCCAGTGTCTTCTCAAGCTCCGTTGTAGGCCTCTCTTCTTCCTCATCTCCAAAACCAGCAGTGGCACCCGCATTTCGGGAGGCATCGGCACTGTTGCCACCACGAAAGTAGCTCTTGATGCTTCCGAAAATGCTCTATGGACAATACAAATCAAAGCAGTAGAATCGTGAATTCACTGATAGCCTCTATATTAATAGCTATATTAATAGTATATGCAGACAATGTTTCAAACTATGTTCCTGCAGAGTGATAAAAGCTGCCAAAATTACCGCAGCCCATGTCACAATAGGGCACAGCCTCGGTGAGAATACTACTACATGCATTACACCGTGTTCACATTCACAAAACAATATGCACAGAGAATGTATCCGTTACGCACTGTCGGTTTATGTTGTGTCAGTTAATGTTTTTCTTTGTGTGCCACGGCAGTTATGTCGTTATACTGCAAGTGGATCCATATTACTGTGGTAAGGTCGCTGCAACGCCACTCACCTTCATAGAATTCAGGTGCTTCTGGCTGACTTTGAGATTCGTGTTGATGGTGTCGAGCTTGCGGTCAACATTCCTCAGCTGTTCACCCTGGTGCGCTAATTCCTATCGAAAGAAAAAGGTCAAAAAGGAAGAAAAAAGGCGGCAGAATGCTGTTAGAGTAAATCAGGAACACCGCTGTGCAGAGGAAGATGACGAACACACTTCATGTAACCTGAAACCGTCTCGATGGGTGGTTTAGCCATGAAGCAGAGGCGTACTTCGAAACGCTAGCTCTCTGGGAGTAGCCTTTTGTTAAGAACCCAGCGAAATCACCCATGAGCGCACAGCACTGGTTCCCGAGTACACAGTAAGCACTGAAGGCATTCGCACAGTGAAATCTGCGCTGTGACACGGGCAAGCCACAGTATTTCAGCAGCGCCAATAAAAGACGGCAGCACCTAACCACAACACACTTCTTAAGCCGGCACATAAAAATGCCACAGTGAGTGTGCGTGGCATAATGGAATGAAACACCCAACACGAAAGAATGATTCATAAGGTGTTTACAAATGCAAATGAACAGCTGACGAACATCTGCGATTGACAGCGACCGCTCCGTTCCGCCGCTCCGCCGCCTATTGTTAAACTAGATCTCAGAACAGGTGCCAACATAAGGAAATCTCACCTCAGCGGTGGCTATGCCAACTTGTTCCGTGTCGTAGAGTACACGCACGGCGGAGTTGGAGCTTTGTAGGATGCTGTCTTCCAGCTGCTGACGTTCAAGCAACAATTGATCCCTTTGCTGTTCCCACTGGCTATTCCGCGCATTTTGCTCAGCACCAAGAGAGTAAGGGGAACTAGCTTTCTTGGCGCTGTTGAGAAAAGTAAAGTCGTCCACATCTTCTTCCGTTTCATCGTCTAAAAACGGGTTTGCAGCCACCTTGCCTCGTCCAACGTTCGCCATCTTGGAGTGCACTAATCACGTGACCAATTGGCACGTGACGTTACAGCAGCGTAGCCAGCATGCCAGCTCATCATCAGGTTTCCCGACAATTCTGACGCAAACCGTTCTGAAAGATTTCTCAAGACGCGCGGAATGTCGACAGTATGTATATAGTATGTATCAAGTTCTGTGGAGTCCAGAATATTGACGTGCATATTAAACGCACACTAAGGCTTTAGCATGAAGTGCATCCTTATTAAACCTAAATTGCGCTCGTGATCAAGTGGCTTTATGCTATTTTACTTTCTACTAGAGGAAAGAGGGGTGTCCCAAAAGTAAAAAGGAAACTGGGGTGCCATTTTGTGAAGGTCTGCGGATTATTTTAGATTGCGCTGGCGGTGCGCGCTCTACACGTTTGTAATGGTTATGCCTGTGAAAAGCACACGTGCTTTGCATTATTTCAAACCTCATGCACGCCCGGGCGGAAAAAAAAGACGCATACATTTCCAGCTGGAGACCACGCTTTTCCACCTGGGAACAGGTATAATACCTGTTAAATTTCCAGCTGGGTGATTGAACCGGAAATCATCTTACAGTTTCCAGTTGGAAAACTCAAACTCCCAGTATAGCTCGAGCTATGACCCCCCCCCATGCTCTTTCAGGTTATTCCTTGTGGTGGAGTGATTCGGCGACCGTGGAATTAAATCCAAGATTGCCAAGGGAATCAATTACATGAGCAGCTTTTAAACAACACTTGTACGTAATTTACTTCAGAACGAATTGACGATGCAATCTACGATGCAAGAACAGCGGCAGGCGCCGGTTGCGACTGAGGCAGCTGTGTCGGTCGGCACGTCTGGGCAGGCTGGGGTCCACTTTTAGGCACCGCATTTTGAACGACGACCACAGCTTGCTGAAACGGCACCAACGGGTTGAGCAAAAAGATAGGCCCCCTTGTAGGCGGGTTAATCTTGCATTCTTGGTAGAAGAGGTAGATATGATACAGGATGAATCCCTGCAACAATGGAAGAAGTTCGAAACTGAAGGTCGAGAAGGGGAGCAAACGGGAAGAGTTGGTGCACGTTCAATTCACACACCGAAAAAACGATAACGCGGAAATAAACATCCCAGATGACGCAATCGACGATGTTATTTAGCTTAAAGAAAAAGAAAATGAAGAGCTCGACCCTAAGAAATGCAAGAGGTTTCGGAAAAGGGTTAGAAACGTGAATCCAGACGAAGCACTGGACGGACACCGACCATCTTCACAAAGCTAGGCCCTGCATTAAGGCCAAAACATGTTTCTAAAACTTGTAGCTGCCCGGCGAGCCTCCTGCATGTCCATGTGTTCTCTTTCCGCCTTACTACTACTACTACTACTACTACTACTAATACTACTACTACTACTACTACTACTACTACTACTACTACTACTACTACTACTACTACTAATAATAATAATAATAATAATAATAATAATAATAATAATAATAATAATAATAATAATAATAATAATAATAATAATAATAATAATAATAATAATAATAATAATGTCAAGGGGCGACGAGGAAGCTCTGTGCTCACGTGTGGAATGTGGGGAGCGCAAGGACGACTTAATTAACTGGTTCAGAGGAAGGGAAAGGCGCAGTATCTGCCACACTTGTGTCTGTGGACACCTGAACCGCGCCGTAAGGGAAGGGAGGAAGGTGGGAATGAAAATGGAAAGAGAGAAAGAGGAGCCGTAGTGGAGGGCTGCGGGGTAATTTCGACAACCTGGGGATCTTTAACGTGCGCTGACATCGCACAGCACACGGACGCCTCTTCGTTTCGCCTCCATCGAAATGCAGCCGCCGAGGTCGGGTTCGAGCTCGGGTATTCCGGACAGTAGTCAGGCGTCTTACCACTACCACCCCGGGCCCAAGGACGACGAAGTGTGTGTAATTCGTGATGGGCGCCGCTGGATGCCGCTGGCCTGAAGTTGTTCGTCTGGTCAGCTACCCCTTTGTAAATATCTGTAAGTACATCTACTCTGTGTGCGTGTATCTACGCTAATAATAATAATAATAATAATAATAATAATAATAATAATAATAATAATAACAATAATAATAATAATAATAATAATAATAATAATAATAATAATAATAATAATAATAATAATAATAATAATAATAATAATAATAATATTTCGTTCACAACGAAGGAAAGGCGTAGTATCTGTCACACGTTCTGTGGACACCTGAACCGCGCCGTAAGGGAAGGGAGGAAGGTGGGAGTGAAAGCGGAAAGAGAGAAAGGGGCGCTGTAGTGGAGGGCTCCGGAGTAATTTCGACCACCTGGGGATCTTTAACGTGCGCTGACATCGCACAGCGCACGGACGATGTCAGTGCTCAAGATGAATTCATACTAAGAAGCTGAGTACTAAGTAGCAGCGGTGGCGTAGCGGTAGAACATCCGCCTCACATGCAAGAGGACCGGGGCTCAAATCCCGGTGCCGCGCAATTCTCCACCGGATGAAAAAAAAAAAAGAAAAAAATCCGCGTGTCGATGGAATTGCATAAATAGGTTTGGGGTGCGACCTGATGCCGGTGAACACCTCCGGCAATGCACTCCCTCACCAGAACAGGAGTTGGCCACCCTGGTGCAGTAATTGGCCCCAACCTCCTATGATAAGCTCCATAAAACCCCGGCCCTCAATCACCAGCGGCTGCGGAACAACTGACCACGGCGGCGGTCAGACCTGTGACGCAGCAGGGGGTGCTAAGAAAGCCTGGCTCCGCTGGACAGGCCGCCATTGGAAACTGACCCTGGCAACGTTTAATGCTAGAACCCTAGCTAGTGAATCTAGCTTAGCAGTGCTGTTAGAGGAACTATAGAGGGCATGAAATGGGATGTCATAGGGCTTAGTGAGGCATATACTGTACTGAAGGATGGGCATGTACTGTGTTATCGAGGCTTACCAGAGAGGCGACAACTAGGAGTAGGTTTCCTTGTCAATAAGTATATAGCGGGCAATATAGATGAATTCTATAGTAATAATGAGAGGGTTGCAGGCATCGTAATTAGGCCTAATAAGCGGTATAAACTGAAGGTTGTACAGGCCTATGCACCTACATGTAGTTATGATGACCAGGCAGTTGAGAGCTTCTATGAAGATGTAGAATCGGCAATGCGAAAAGTAAAAACGCAGCATACTGTACTAATGGGCGATTTCAATGCCAAGGTCGGGAAAAAAACAGGCAGGAGACAAAGCAGTAGGTGACATGGCATTGGTTCTAGGAATAGCAGGGGGGAGTTACTAGTTGAGTTTGCAGAGCGCAATAACTTACGAATCATGAATACCTCCTTCAGCAAACGGAAGAACCGGAAATGGACATGAAAAAGTCCTAACGGAGAGACTAAAAATGAAATCGACTTCATAATGTGTTCGACCCCCGCCATTATGCAAGATGTAGAGGTAATCGGGAAAGTGCGATGCAGTGACCACAGGATGGTGAGGTCCCGAATTAGCCTAAATCTGAAGAAGGAACGCAACATATTAGTAAGAAAGAAACCCATCAACGAATTAGCGGTGAGGGGGAGGGCAGCAGAGTTTAGGATCTCGCTACAGAATAGGTTTTCAGCTCTAACTGAGGATGGCGACATTACCCTAGAGGCAAGGAACAATAATTTCAGAGATATCACTACTGAGTGCGCGGTAGAAGTAGGCGGTAGGATAGTTAGAGAGGATACCGGCAAGCTGTTTAAGGAGACGAAAGATTTGATTAAGAAACGCCAGAGCATGAAAGCTTCCAATCCAACAGACCAGATCGAATTGGCCGAGATATCAAAGCTAATCAATAAGCGCAAGGTGGCCGATATAAGGAAGTATAACATGGAGAAAATTGAGCATGCTGTAAAGAACGGGGGAAGCCTTAAAGCGGTAATGAAGAAATTGGGCATAGGCAAAAACCAGATGTATGCGATAAGGGAAAAGGCGGGCAACGTCATCACTATAATGGAAAAGATAGTCAAAGTAGCCGAGGAGTTCTATACAGATCTCTACAGTAGCCAAAGTAGTCAGGACCGTAATGAGATTGGCGGTAGGGAAAAACAGTCAGACGTTCCACCAGTGACGAAGGACGAGGTCAAGAAAGCACTAGAAACTATGAAAAGGGGGAAATCAGCTGGAGAGGATCAGATAACTACAGATTTGCTGAAGGACGGGGGGGATATCGTGCTAGAAAAACTGGCCACCCTGTATACGCAGTGCCTGGTGTCATTGACGGTACCGGAACCATGGAAGAATGCAAACATTATCCTCATTCACAAGAAAGGGGACTCTAAGGACCTTAAAAATTACAGACCAATCAGCTTATTGTCTGTTACGTATAAGGCATTTACTAAGGTAATCGCTAATAGAATCAGGACAACCTTAGACTGCAATCAAGCAAAGGATCAAGCAGGGTTCCGGAAACGGTACTCTACTATCGATCATATTCATACCATCAATCAGGTGATAGAAAAATGCTCGGAATATAACCAGCCCTTATACATAGCATTCATTGATTACGAAAAAGCATTTGACTCAGTTGAAACCTCGGCGGTGATGCAGGCATTGCGAAATCAGGGGGTAGACGAGCCGTACATGAAAGTGCTGGAAGATATATATAGTGGCTGCACAGCAACCATAGTTCTGCATAAAGAAAGTAACAAAATTTCCATAAAGAAAGGTGTTAGGCTAGGAGACACAATCTCCCCAGTACTATTCACAGCTTGTTTAGAGGAAGTATTCAGAGACTTGGAATGGGAGCAGTTAGGGATAAGGGTAGATGGAGAATACCTCAGTAATCTGCGATTTGCTGATGACATTGCCTTGCTAAGCAACTCGGGGGATGAACTGCAAATAATGATTGATGACCTAGACAGGAAAAGTAGAAAGGTAGGCTTGACAATCAATATGCAGAAGACTAAGGTAATGTTCAACAGCCTCGGGAAGGAACAGCAGTTTACATTAGGTAGCGAAATACTGGAAGTAGTAGGCGAATATGTCTATTTAGGACAGGTAGTAACCGCAGATCCGGACCACGAAAAGGAAATAACAAGAAGAATACGATTGGGATGGAGCGCATTTGGCAAGCACTCGCAGATTATGACTAGCAGCTTACCGGTATCGCTCAAGAGGAAAGTATACAACAGTTGCATCTTGCCTGTACTCACCTATGGGGCTGAAACGTGGAGGCTAACCAAGAGAGTTCTACTTAAGTTGAGGACAACCCAGAGGGCTATGGAACGAAAAATGGTAGGGGTAACATTAAGAGATAGAAAGCGTGCAGAATTGGTCAGAGAAATAACTCAAGTTACCGACATTCTAGTAGAAATTAAGAAGAAGAAATGGACATGGGCAGGACATGTAGTGCGAAGAGAGGATAACCGATGGTCGCTGAGGGTAACAAACTGGATTCCAAGGGAAGGAAAGCGTAGCAGGGGGCGGCAGAAAGTTAGGTGGGGGGATGAGATTAAGAAGTTTGCAGGGGTCAAGTGGATGCAGCTAGCACAGAACCGGGTTAAGTGGAGAAATATGGGAGAGGCCTTCGCCCTGCAGTGGGTATAATCAGGTTGATGATGATGATGATGAATTAGCTGAACGTCCCACCTTGGTGTGAGTGAGCAGAGTACTGTGTAATAAATTGCTTTCAATGAGTCAACAGAGACTGATACAAGGGATCTCTGGGCGCCACGGAGAAATTTGAAACGTGTCAGTTGGCATGCACGATCCTCCCTTGAATTTACTATACTGGAATTCTGACTCACCTTCACGGCGGCAATAATGATGTACAAGAGGGCCATCTGCAGGAACGACTGATTCTGTGAATCCAAAAAAAAAAAAAAAAAAAAGACCGAGTAGTGTTCGTGCGAATTGAAATGAAGCCTATTGCCTGTAGTGGGTGCGAAGTAAAATTTTTCTCTTCACCCCTTCTTCAGCCCATTAGCCGAAAGCCTTGCGTACAGGCCTATTCGACGCAGAATTAACACAGCTGCCCGTGCTTATAGTAAAAGTTCTCTGTTGCTCTCAGACCCCGCACAGACACATACAAGGGGGGATGTAGAAATCCTCCATTTCCAATCCCCCTCCACCTCGTTTAGAATGTAGGGACTGCATGAATATGAAACAGCTGACAACGTTCGGACTAATGTTTACTGAGCATATCGTGAACTCTCGCCGTTTACGCTGGTTCGATTTCACTCAGCCAATCGTCCGCTAGAGATTTAAAAATTGGAAATCTTTACTTATAGCCTGCCAAGCAGACCAATCTTACCGTTCAAATATTTTTGTTTCATCAACTTGCGGTGCAGTTTTATTCTTCATTATCTTTCCTGTGCTTCCATGATCGCTTGCTTCAAGTGTAATTAAAACTCGCGCTTCTTGTATAAAGTGTGATGGAAGTAAATTTCGTTGCAAACGATTTATTTACATTTGTTTACTTCTACCGAGTAACCATCGCGACAGTCCGTTCAGATTTGTTCAGAACGCTACCTTATTTGTCCTCGATGTCAACAAGTACTGTAAAATAGTACTTTCGCGTAATATCATATACTTTAGAAATTCACAGTTCCCTCCGGACTTTTCAGTGGAGCGGACACACGCGCTCGCTTTTCTACGACTCGGCCGTCCCAGCTCGCATCGATCGCCAAGTACCTCCTCCCCCTCCCATACAACATAGTGACCAGAGAGAGAGAGAGAGTTCCGATGCTTAAGCCGATTGTAAATAATTTGACATCACATGACATCCAGCACACTGCCATAGCGTGTGGATTGCTTTTTTTTTTTTCAGGTCCGTAACGAGAGCAAAAAAAAACAAAAAAAAACAAGGCATTTTAAAGTGATTTATACACCCCATACACAAAACGATGTGGAAAACAAGCAGCGGTTTCTCTTTCCCCCTCTACGTTTCCTACTTCACCCGTGCCCAGTTCACTAGAGAGCCCACTTTGATGGAGCTAAACATTAAGCACTAGCTGATAGTGGCGCCATCTAAGCCGTCCCTAAAGTTTTCACTACCGCATCATTGAATGTCCAGTAAATTTTTTTCTGCTGTACTATACTGAGACCATAGTCACTTGCCCCAAACAAATGAAGTCACTGCATTGTCAAACACGATAAAAGCGTCAAATATGCTATCAGGCTCAACATGCCATCCCCCTCCCCCTTTTTTTTCTCCCGCGGCGTGTGCATGCACTACCGTGTTGTGCAACGCTATATAGCCTTATCACTCACGCGCAGGGCCCATGCTTGGTCGGTATCCTGCGCTCCTTCCACGCGTACCTGAAAAAAGATGCGCCCATGTACGACTGGCAGGCATCAATGTATCTCAGTGAAACTGGCTAGATTAGGTATAGGTTTACCCAGTTCAACGTTCCAAAGCCACTGGGGCTCCGAGAGACACCGTAATGGAGGGCTCCGGATATTTAGACCACCCGGAGTTCTTTAACGTGAACTGACATTGCACAGCACACGAGCGCTTTGTTATTTATTCGCGTTAGCGCACAAAACCGCGACTATTCGACAAAGATATATGTAGCGGAGTGATAATTCCGCATTTCCCCCAACCTGCCGCTTTTCGTGTAGGTTTCATAAAACCGCATTTCACTCTTAGTATGCCTGCTAGCAGATATGATAGAGGATTGAAAATATTACAGACTGTTAGATTAAAATAACTCGAGCAGGCAAGTTCGAGGTTAAAAAGATTTGGCGATAGATTGCTTCGCTGATAAAGATGTCAATCTGTGCGCTCCTGACCACCGCGTCTATCTGTGCCGATATATGAACAATGCTTACTCACAGTGCCTTTATGCCGTCTCTCAGATCATTGAAGTCGCAGCGCCTTATAGAATGGTTTCATAGGGTGACAGGCGTATTATAAATTGCGATCGCGCTACGAAGTTATCATCTGTGACCACTTAAGTTTAGCACTCCTGCAACTGATCTTTGCAAGGCACTGAACATATGCACTGTTGTGTAACTAAACTTTGGTTTTAGTTCCACATTAGCAGATGTGAGTTCGAAATACGAACGGGCAATTTGGACTTACGTTAGTGGAAACGTAGCGAGCGGCCGCCAAATGGCCCGCACAGCAGACTGCGATGGTTCCGATATTCACCATTATGAATTTGCGCAGGGTATCCACCACTTTTTCCTGCAGATAAGGGGTAACGACAGGAAGCGTCTGTTGGATTCTACGAAGAGAAGAAATTCTCCTGATTCACCAATTTTTCCTTGTTACTCTCGGTTACCTAAATGGTTAAATAATATAAAAAGGAGAATACAGGGATTGGTGACTTTCGTCTTGCTTTTCATTATTGAACCGGACCACTACAGCAGTGCGGCAATCTGTTGAGGCGCTGAGTTCCATGTTGCAGTTTGGTTTATAATTACTTTTTTTTATTATCTTTTTTTTTTGTGTGTGTGTGTGTGGGGGGGGGGGGGGGGGGGGTTAACGTCCCAAAGCAACTCAGGGCACGAGAGACGCCGTAGTGGAGGACCCCGGAAATTTCGTCCACCTGGGGTTCTTTAACGTACTCTGACATCGCACAGCACACGGGCGCTTAGCTTTTCGCCCCCATCGAAAAGCGGCCGCCGAGGCCAGGATTCGATCCCGCGCCCTAACCACTACGCCACTCCAGCGGGGCTGTTGCAGTTTCGTTTTGCTGAGCTTTCCTTTTTGTGTCATTGTAGCTAACCCTAGTCTAACCAGTTGGGTTAACCTTTTATATGTTCATTTTAGTGACACCTGCTTAGCAATCTCGGCCTCGGCGGCAGCTTTTCGATGGAGGCGAAAAGCAAGGCACCCGTGTGCTGTGCGATGTCAGTGCACGTTAAAGAACCCCAGGTGGTCGAAATTTCCGGAGCCCTCCACTACGGCGTCTCTCGTAGCCTGAGTTGCTTTGGGACGTTAAACCCCATAAACCAATCAACCAACCAACCAAGCCAGCCACTTGAGCGTCAAACCTTTCGTGCTAAACAACCTTTTCAGAGCCCACGCTGTTAACCTGGCACCGCTGTGGTGCCATCGCGCGTCTCACGGAAGGTGAATACATTACATATACTGCGCAGCTAAGAATCCGAAATTCGGGCGTTTGCTTGCCAATAACTGTAAACGTCCAAATTATTCTTTTTTTTAGGTTTGTACTGGCTCTGTTCGTTTTACGAAATTATTGTGAATTTGCGTCGATTTTCGCCTGGCTGTCTTGGATTTCTTTAGCGCCCACATATCCGGCCAGAGCCGAGCACCATGCGACTGAGACACGCGCATTTGCGCAATACTTTGCCCTTTTGTCCACAAAATCCAACCAATGTCTCTCACAAGGATATATATCAGGGCAGCTGCGCGACCTATTTAACAGCTAGGGCATGTATATTAGTTGGTTAAGTTAACCGAAGAACACACAGGAGTGATACAGTAGTTTAACATGGAAGCACGCGCAGTCAAACGCTACTCAATTCCCCATTTTACAGCAATTTTTTTTCGCTAAAGAATCTCGTCAATGACTGAGAGAAAATGCGGCTATCAGCGAAAGGTATACAACAAGAAAGGAGGCAATAACATAATTCTATTCAAGCACTTACAGGAGTTGGACCAGCAAGCGCGGTGTCCGCCTGCGAAAAAAAGAAAAAGAAAAATTATTTCAGGTAATCAGTTCACTAGCACGAACTGCCTCGTGTTCATAAAGTTTTGCTTCAACATTTTCGTTGAAGGTGATAAGAAAAAGAAACAGCAGCCGATTCTTGGGTCATGAATATTATTAGCGGAGCCTACGCACCTCCCTATTTTTCTCTAAACAAAAAAAAAAAAAAAAAGAAATTAGTGATAAGCTCCCACTAACCACAAGTTTCTAGATGAGGAAAGTAGATGATGCACAAATACCCCCCCCCCCCCCCCCCCGTTTATTTTCTCTCTTTCTTCTTGGCATCCAGACTTGCAGCTCAAAAGTGGCCGTGAATCTCTTCCTGTTTGCAACTGACTGCAAAAGATAAAGTCTCGATTTACTGCTTCTAACATTTCATGGCCTTGTCAGACACCTTGCCTCGAAGCTCGCCCAAGAGTAAGTATGGTTAAGCTAGGAAGCGAGAATGACAGATTGTGTCATCGAATACCCTTCAGGACGTTTAGTGTTCGTTCGTACCCAAAACAAGCTATAAATAGTAATATCTGCGGGCGGGCAATGAGCACGCTTTTAGACGCGGACGCCTTCAGGCACAGCTATGGCTTTCTAAAAGCTTCTGAAATTTTTTATACATTAGCGCCGTCATTAATTCACCTTCTGAGAGAGAGAGCAGTTGCGACATTTATTTTTATGTTGGTTATGCCTTCTGCCGTCAACTCGCGCGTCTTGCTTCCTTTGGTATACGTACTGGCACTTGGAGCACGTTGAACAAAATGACGTCAGATGCCAGACTCACGGCCGACTCGGCGCCGAGCAGTAAGTCGTAAAAGAACCCCGCGCCTGCACGATTCACAGAGATAAAAATGAGCAGCCGAGAAAACGTACAGCATCAGAGCACGGAACAAGCACAAACAATTAAATATCACTGTGGACTCGGTACATAGCGACAGCTCTTGTCAGTGCTCATATTGTATTGGTTATTGATATTTATCTTCGCTGATAGAGCCCATGTGGCGTCACTGTAGTGACGCCACTGTGTTCGGACTACTCAGCGTTGAACATTGCATTGACGTAACTACACGATGGCCAATGAGCTTAGGTGAAAACGATACGCGAAATGCCTGCCTAACATCTGTCTCTATGAGAAATTGGCTAATGCTTATCGGCAGACATAATTGTGCAGCGATGAGATTTGCGAGACTATGGAGTCGAGGATGCCGTCACAAGAGGGAACACATTGTTGTCTCTGCCGTCAAATGTCAAGGTCGAAGGTAAAAGGTCAAGTTGTGGCACACCAGAGGTGGTACCATATGGCTAAGCTGTATATACCACAACTGTGACCTCTGGCTCGTTGAAGGATAAACGAACGCCCAGGTTAACATTGGCGATACATGCCTTATAGTGAAGCTTTTGCCTCAAAATCATTACGTGTTGAAGGAATATTTAAAGCTACACCAACTGCAATGATCCGATTGATATGAAGTGAAGAGTAATGCGAAATAATTGTGGGCAAGTTAAAAAAATATTGATACGAATTCCTCCCGATCGATACGGTTCTCCCCAGGAATCGTTCTCTATCTTCAGTAGCCAGCACAGCTAGTCTGTCTTTCACTGTCTGAACACGACCGGCAAGATTAGTCATATAGTGTGTGAAGTGTAATGTCGTCTCGCTGTCTCGAAGGACGTCTCGTACGGGTAGGCGGGACTTGAGTGTGCTAATCAGACTATGTATCTTTTTACTGGAGCAAACGAAAAAAACAAAAAAACAGCGAGATTCTAGAGTTGAAGGAAGCCACCCTCATTCCTCCTCTCTGGACGCCCATGGTTGGCTGCATAAATGGTAAGCATTAAGGAAGCTCTATAATGCATGAGAAAAAGAGCACCACTATTGCATCACAGGCGCTTGTCATTCTACCCATGTCTAACGGGAATAGATAAATTGCTGTCACCAGCATAACCTGACAGCCTGCACTTCAAAAAAAGAAGAAAAAAAAAAAAAGAAATCAAACAACAAGAAATAGTTGAGGGCCTTTTAGTATCAATTTTACGCTTTAATACTTGGTGTCACGTCCTCATGATACCTTTCTCCATTGTCTGTGTGATAAGGAAGCGTACGGGGCAACCATCTTGCCGCTTAATGCGTACTTTGGTCGACTAATATATAGGTTTTCAATCCTAGATGTGACATTACTTCCACACAATCTTAATTTTCGATACCGCATATTGATTGAGTTAATTCTTTTTCCATCCAGAAAGAAATATAGTAAGTGCAGTGACTGATGTGGTTTGGGTTTTTGTATGGGATGTTTGCCGCTTAAAGAGGAGGAGGTCTCCATGCCACTCCTAGCATTCCTCAAGACCATTCCTGGCCCTGTGTGCGATACAAAAAGAGAAGCTTGTCGTACAGCGCGATCACTCCTACTTTAGCTGTTGTTACTGCAGGCGGACGGGGGGTATTCAAGCTGAATTCAAGCAATCATTAATTTTATCACTGTGGAAACGAAGGGCATTTATGGTACCATTTTACCTGAGTGGAGGTGCCTTGAGCTCATGTGCGTTTATGTCCAGTTTCGTACGCACTCAGTGTGCTCATGGTTTAAATGATGCGCAAAAACAACAGCAACAGAAATTCTGCAAAGTTTAATCAACAAAACAGCAGCGAGTGCTTATTGTCCTATGTAGGCCATGCATTATACGTACCCGACATATTCCTGTAGTAGCCGAAGACGTAGAACGTGATGGAAAAGAAATTGATCCCCTGTAGGGATAATACCAAGGAAATAATAACAGCGGTCAAGAGGAACAGGTATAATCACTAAAAACCCTCATCAGGTTTCGGCTCTTTCGTAAAAAAAGTATGTGACTCGCGCTCAGGCAATGGTTGTCAGGCGGGCACTTAGGCATAGTGATCACTGTGCTAGCTCAAAGGCGGGAAAATATGCCTACCGAAGCAACAAAATGACTTGAAAGGTCCAATCCTGAAATCCGTTAAAACAATGCAGCAACGAAAAGAAAAAAAAAAAATGCTTGATCACCTGCTTTCGAGCTCATTGGTTGAACGTTATACTTTTGGGCTGGCGTGAAGTGACGAATCAGAAGCAAAAGAGAGAAAGAAATTGAAGTGAGCGACCTCGAAAACACGATCCTTCGAAAAAAATTTCTCAGCCCTGTAATGTCTGTGCAACGCAAATGTTGCTCGGAATAGCAGCTGGAACTCCATGATCTGGTTTATATGTCTCATATAAAGGCGTATTGATAAATTATAAATTCAGCAGTGTGTCGACTCATTCTTCCTTGTAACGGCCAGTTCACGCTTTTACGAGTGTAATGATAAATAATGAGTCGCACTTTACTGCACCAAGACAAGTTGCGTAGAGAAACACTGTGGAGCACGGCCTTATGTTCATGTTTTGTTGGTAGTGTGCACACTGTTCGAAATCTACCCAGCTATATCCTAACCAAGACTGGCATGCACCTGCGATAGCACCAATGAGTGTAAGTACTCGGTGCATACACTTACCATGCATATGACTAGAAGCCAGACAACGTGCTCTCTAGTGAGTCTCCGGGCGGTGATGTTGTTCACGACGTCTTTGATACTGCGCCCTTGAAGATTGTTCATGGTGTCTTACCGGCAGAGACGGCCCGTTTGGTTTCTTCTACGTCTTCGTCATATAACCACGCACAAGAAAAAAGCCAGCCACGCAAGTGTAGTTTCTGGAAAAAAACTGTTTGCCTGCTTTTCTATAGTATGCCTTATGAGAAGTTTGCGAAAAAAAAAAAAAGCATAGTACAATCGGAAGAAACAAATCCCTAAGTGTTCGGGATGAACAAAATGGGGCTTCACGTAAAGGTTGCCAAGAGTGCTGGCGACCGTTTCTTTTCTGGGTTGTCTGCGAGTACGTTCAGCAACATTATCAGCTTTTTTAGAATGAAGTAGGGTGTCTTTCTAGAATGACGGGTGCTGAAAAGGAAAAACAAAATGCCCTAAGAGAAATAGATGACAAGAAAGTTTCTTATCACCCACGTAATAGGAGCACTCGTCAAATCTACAGGGTCGACTTCGAGCTTCGTTTATTCTTGTTTCGGAATTTTCCCTCCTCCTTTTATGCTCCAGAACTACAGCGAACACAATAAAATTTCGGTACATACACGAGACTGCTTAACGTGTGAGAATGCGAAAGCATTAACAACTGAGTTATAGCAACGTGTAATGTTTGTGCCCACTCTATACCTTACCGTACGTTAGAAGTAATGCAATGTAAAGGGCTGAGTATCGCTACGTTGCACAAACTATATGACTCCTGAGTCATGACTGTTTAAAGCGTTATGTTTCACCGTTCTTGAGTATACATTTCCTTTAACATACGTTCTGGTGCCGTGCACCTGCGTGGTGACGTAATCCGAATTAGTGACACGGACGGGCGCCTCGGGCCCATCAATCAGCGCCCAACTGTGTCATATGCCAACAAAATAACCACCTAACAGACGCATGCGTGTGTGGAAGACCACGATATACGCTGCCCAACTTGGCAGGAGCGACATAGACATCAAGCTCCGCATTAACCCTGAGCTCTTCAATACTACCAGTTGCGAAACTTCCCATAGGGCCCGTGTATAAAAACACGGAGGTTTGATTGGTCAAAATTCAGGCGTATACGAAGAGTGGCGGCACTCGCGGCCATTAAACGAAACTGCATATAAGTTGCAAATTTTCGGATTGATTATAAATGCACAATGACCGGAAAAAAATAAATATGTTCAAGGGTTTCAGTAGACCGAATTCTTAGACATAACAGCCGTAGGGGTAATTAAGGTGAAAAAGAAGAAAGAAAAAGCGTAATTTCCAGAAGGCAATGCATTCATTCACTCATAAACCTTTGTTCATGAGGATGACCTGAGACCTAGAGGGGAAGAGGGTGGGTTAGGTGAGGATGAGGGCGCCAGACTATGACATGAATATATAGGAGCGTTGTGTAGCGTTCCACTTGGAGCTGCAGGCTATTTCTTCCATACAGCCAGGACCTGAAGGACATTCATTGATATGTAAAAGGAACCTAAATGTAAAAGGTACGCGCGTACGTACTTCGGAGGCAAGAAGAAGTAGATTGCTTAAAGTTTAGCTACAACAGTTACGATTCATGCGATGAGGCACGGGGCGTACGTATGCTATTAGAGCCAACTGCCATGACAGACAGTGCGGAGACAGGAAGAATTGTGACAATAAAGTATTACCTGAAAACTCCTTCGAAAAAGCGTCGCCTGACGTAACCCACAATTCAAAAAAGGGTATAAAAAAACTACGCTTGCGCTTGGTGTTGGTATTGGGGGCTGTCCAGTCTTCGTAAGTCTGAATGGGGTGAGCAGATGTGTAGCGTGCGCGGAGGCCAGCCGTGCCAAGACAGGTCCAGATCAAGTGCTGCAGGTCAACGGAGTCAGCAGGGCAGTTGGGGCAGCTGATCTTGGTTCGGCGCTATTGACTCAGGATGTCCGGTGTGTACGCTGCACCGGCTCGCGCCTTGTGAGTTAGAACTTGGGCAGGACGAGATAGGCGGGAAGGGATCGTAGGAGTAATATCGGGGACAAGGTCCCGCAACAAACTTCTCCGCTCATGTTTAACCCGCGTGATGACAGAGTCCGGTATAATGAGGGAGACGGGAGAACAGTAAGGGTGGTCGCAGTTGGACGGGCCCACATTAAAAGTTATGCCGCCGGTCTTCCTCTAGCTGCGCGCCAGCGGCCTCGTGAGCCGTCCTGTTTCCGGTTCCTTGTGCGTAATGTCCAGGTGTCCAATGAATCCGCACCGAGACTTGTGAGGTCTCTCGCAGGTAGCGGCAGCGCTGTTTGATGCGGTGTTGCATTGAGGTCTTGTAAGAACGGGTTTGCAGAGTTTTTATAGCCTCTTGACTGTCGGTGTAGATGTGGATGAAACGATCTGTTCCTTTGGTGTAGTGTTGAAGGGCCTCGTCGATGGTCGGTAACTAGAGTTCAGTTGCGGACCAGTACCTGCGACCACTGTGGCTAGTAGTGTGCAGCAGTGAACCCTCCTGGTAGTAGGCGGTGGTTGCAAACGTGATGCCGGTGTCATCATCATGGTATAGGGCGGCGTAGGTATAAATGCGGAGACCGATTTGCTGGTCTTGTGTATCAATTATCTGGCGTTGTCGGTGATATCTTCCTGGCCCTTTGGTGTTGGTTGGAAGGGATTTTGGATCCGTTCCTAATGTTTCTGTCCATGGTGCTGTAAGGTCGTCCAGTATGGGCAAGTGAAGGTTTGCTTCGTCAAAGATTGGAGTAAGAAGGCGGTGCCCGTTGGGTGTGTCGCAGTTGGAGAACTCCGCTTAAAAATGTGACTGGTTTTAGTACACATCTTTCGGATTTCTGTGAATTGTCGCCCCATCTAGAAGTGGTCAACAGACCCTTTCTGCTATTGCCATTATTGTCTTCCGATGCGCAGCAATAAGTGCATCCACGCGGTGCTAGTGGATGCACTTATTGCTACGCATCGGAAGGTAATGATGGCAAAAGCAGAAAGGTTCTATTGACCACTTCTAGATGGGGCGACAATTCATAAGAATTCGAAAGATGTGTACTAGAACCAGTCACATTTTTAAGCGGTGTTTTCCAACTTCACGCGCCAAAGCCCTCGCTGCGGACGCGGCACAGTTCCCCGACCAGACAGCTTTCGTGGATGCAGCGTACATACCGGGAAAGCATGCCTACTCGGTAGCAGTAGTCGACGGACACGGGCGTACGCGCAACTGACTCACACTTTACACCAAGAAGCCAGAAGTAGCTGAACAAGCAGCGATAGCACTAGCTCTAAAAGACTCGGACTTCACAACTGTATACAGCGACTCTAGAGCAGCCACTCGAGCTTTCGCCAAGGGTGGGATAGACAAGACGACGCTACGGATCTTAGGCGGAAGTAACATCACCGATCACTCCATCGTATGGTTCCCGGCACACATGGGCAGCTTAGGGGGCGGCCTGCGGAATCTCAGTGAGATCGCACACGAGGCGGCGTGAGGACTCATCGAACGCGTCCCTCCGGTTTCCCCTGCTACTCCACATACCGAGTACAGAGATCAATTATTCACGTACAACGAGCTCACTAAGCACTTTTATCTAGGCAGACGACCATTTCCCCTCCCGGATAAGATAATAAATTAACCCGCAGCCAATCAGTCACGTTACGCTTGCTCCAAACGAACTCATACCCCAACCCTGGCGCATGAAGCACATCGACCCAGACTACGACGGACAACATGTGTGTGAACGGTGCAGTGACCGTGTAGACTTAAACCATATGCTGTGTGGTTGTGCATCGAGCGACGCCTACGCCAAGAACAAGGAACGTTGGGACAAAGTTATAAAAAGGGCTTCACTACATGATCAGCTTCGGGCTGTCCAGGAGGCCCGCGCGGCGGCGGAGAGCTTCGGGCTCTCTGTGCCGACGTGGGAGCTGCCCTCTACACCTGGCGCCTAGCCGAGTGTCCTCCAGGACCCCTACTGTGGGAAATAAAGTTTTACCAAACCAAACCAAACCAACTTGTATGATCTAAAAGCTCTGGCTTTAACCAAGACACACTAACGTGCCTTCTAGTCTAGGGACAGCGTGTTTGACTGGGATCATAAGGGTCCTGGTGTGTTCGATGCCCATCTCAGAGCTGATCTCGTGACTTCACACAAACATTCAAGCAATAAGTGTCCAAGCCGTCATTTCATCTGCTCACTATCTCCTGCTGGAGGCTTGCTCGGGAGGGCGTCCAGACATACTGCCACCCAGACATGCCGGTGACAGGCTATGACATGTCACCGGCCAGACACCATCTGCCTGGCGCACGTTGTGGATTTTCTCCAGCTGCTCCAGCGGCGGAGCTAGTTACGAGGGACAACGGCGACGACGACGCGAAACGCAGGAACAGGCGCCAATGTGCTGCGCTCTAAAAGAGGTGCCGTAGTTGAAGGCTGCGGAGCAATTTCGACCATCTGGGGATCTTTAACGTGCACTGACAGCGCACAGCACACGGACGCCTCTCCGTTTCGCTTCCATCGAAAAGCAGCCGCCGGCGGTCGGGTTCCAACATAGGTACTCCGGAACGGTAGCTGGGCATCGTAAGGGAATGATAGGTAACATTAAAAAGTTTGTTTTTTCAATTTTGTCATTAAAAATAATACATCTTAACAACATGCCATTGAAATTACCGGCTGAAATGAGCAACAGATGCGGTTTAAAAGTCGCGCCAAACATACCCGTCGCCTTTGTAAAGGTGGGCTGGCTGAAAGTATAGTTTTTTTTTTCTTTAAACGATTTGCACGTAAAATTGTTATTTTGGTCCGACATTAATGAACTATACTTCTTTTGCCTAGTCCTTAATTTTGCTAGCAGACATTCTTTGAAGCATTTCAAACCTATTCAAACCGTGCTCCTGCGCTTTTCTAGCGGGCTTTCCAAGTGAGTGGGTGAGTCAACATTATTGTCCGACAGAAAAGGCTCTTTTCTACCCCAGGTACTCCCCTCTAGAGGAGAGGCGCCTTGGGGAAGGTGAGAGTCCGCTTCAGATGCTGGCCAAAATCTCCTGTATCTCGACGGCCTCTTCAGCCAATCGAACCGCTAGCAGCTGGTGTTCCGGGGTTGGGCTTTCCAGCAATGCCTCCTAGGTTTCTCTACTATCAATTTTGTTTGCCCTGCCTGGGAAATGCAAACACTCCCATAACATATGGTTCAGGGTGCCCCTCTGCCCGCAAATCCTGCAGCCCTCATCTTCAAAATTTGGGAATATATATTTATTTAACACCGGATTTGGATAAACATCTGCTTGCAGACGCCTCTATGCCGTCATCTGTTTCCCACCTAGAGTCTCGTCTGGAGGGGGCAGTTTCAAACGCTGATTGGTTGGCTGCA
This sequence comes from Amblyomma maculatum, assembly GCF_055883805.1. Taxonomy (NCBI): domain Eukaryota; kingdom Metazoa; phylum Arthropoda; class Arachnida; order Ixodida; family Ixodidae; genus Amblyomma; species Amblyomma maculatum. The sequence continues at coordinate 167,445,642 of NC_139346.1, read as the reverse complement.
CAACTTTTATTTCCATCGGAAATGGGCCTCCTCTTCTCCGCCCCCGGCACGCGTACCGGGGAAGACGGGGAGCCGTGCGCCCGCGGATTAGAGGCCGGCAGGTAGTTTTATAATACTGCGTCACATCATAATACGACAGCAGACGCCCTTCTCTGTTGTAGCCTTTCTCAGCTTGCTTATTCTGACCTGTATTACCTGTATTACCACTCTGTAGGCCTGTATTACCACTCCCACTACCAAAATTTTGAATTGCGGTTTTACTGTCGCTCAACACATACGTGGCCTTTGTGTCGACGCAAGCAAGAGCTATTGCAACCTCCTCTGCCACATCAATATCATCACTCTCAATCGATAGTGCCGAGATCGAGCCCCCTCTCCCGTCAACCACAACCGCTAATGTGCCTTCTCCCCTTTTTCCGCCCGCCGCATCTACAAATACGACTTGCTACCTCAGCTTCTTTGAATATATGCGTTCCAGAGCCTCAGCCCCTTTTCAGCCTTCTCTCTTTATTGTACTCCGGGTGCATGTTTCTTGGCAATGGGGGGACTCGAATACACTCTCGTGCTTTCCATCCTATGGTGGCCTTCCATGCTCCTTCCTCTAACCGGATTCAGCCCCGCTTTTTCCAAAATTACCCTCCCCAGCCTTGTGGTGCTGAGCCTTCCTAGCTGCGAGACATTTACCGCCTCAATCAGTTCCGCAAAAGTATTATGCATTCCCATAGCCAACAATCTCTCTGTGGATGCCGCCATAGGCAGAACCAAAGCCCTCTTGATGCACTTTCTGATACGCGCATCAATTTTGCTCCTTTATGCCGTCTTTAAGTTCAAGTTAGGTGTCGCATAGCTCACTCTACTCGTAATAAAGGCCTGAACCAATTTAATCAAATTTTTCTCTCTAAGATCCCCCTGTCTTAATATTCTCCTAAAGAGACCCAAAGTCTCAAAATGCATTCACGATACCGTTGTACACATATATCCACTGTGCGCCAGCTTTTCAAGTTTGGGCTTATTCTACCTATTCCTGCCCCGCCGGGGTGGTGCAGTGGTAAGACCGCCGACTACTGTGCCGCAGTACCCGGGTTCGATCCCGACCGCGGCGGCTGCGTTTCGATGGAAGCGAAACGGAGTGACGTCCGTGTGCTGTGCGATGCCAGTGCACGTTAAAGAACCCCAGATGGTCGAAATTTCCGGAGTCCTCCACTACGGCGTCTCTCATAGCCAGTCGCTTTGGGACGTTAAACCCTACAAACCAAACCAATTTGTTGCCTTACAAATATTAGAAATTTTTTAAAGTAAAATGTGGTCATTATAACTCAATAAATGTCGGTGTTCTTGATGCCTGCCCAATCATAAAACACATAGCCAAGTTTCAAGATTCCTGTCTTAGCACTAACTGAGAAACGTTAAATCATGACTACGAATGGGTTACAAATTGCCAAGTGGGAGCGATGGCAGCCGTGCAGCAATAAGACAGATGAAGACTTGCAGAGAAAAATATATTGAGGAATCCCATGTCTTGAAACGAGCAGAATTCGGCGGCACCGACAGCGGGGAATACTATAGGCGACCATCGAAGGTCAGACTGGCCTTTGCATTTGACAGCGCTGAATTTGAAAGGTGATGAAGAACCTTCGAGATAAGGCGTCTAACAACGCCTACGAGTCTCGGACATCGCAAAAAGGGTGCGAGAGGAAAACCTTTGTGGTGACATAAAAAAATCGTAAGACACGTTCCTGCAGCTTTTAGTACAAGGAACATAAAAAAGAAACAGGAAAACTTTGAGACAATAGCTTGGCAGAAAATAATTTACTACCCTTCAACCGATTTGGTAAATTTTTAGCCTTATGAAGCAACCGATAAAGTCTTTCAAACCGAAATCATGAATCTTTTTTTTTTTTTTTGCGATAGGCAACGTGAAATTTTATTCTGAAACTATAGATTTACTCGAAAGTTCATTGTCGACCCGCCGGGCATTTTGTGCCCACTGCACGTCTTTCTCTGCACAGTAGCGATGAAAAAGAGAGCTCCTTAACACACGGTTTTTACCTTGTTTTACAGCCAGCCATAAAGCGTTCGTTCTTCAGATGACGTCGATTATTTGGGAGTTTGTTGCTAGTTCACACTACTTACCGACTGTACCGCAGAGCATAATCTCACATTTGTACATATCTCCGTCGAGAGGAGCACCCTTCGCGCGCCAACTTCGGACTAATACTTTCCCTCAACAGGCACTCGTTAAGGCGCAAATTTGACTAATCTCCTTGCCTTTTTGTGGCGACAGGAAAAATTCCCAATCCCTGCCATTCTGCACAAGAATGCTCCAATCCCACCGCATTAAACTTCAAAGTCCACTCATCCCTGTCGCAGTGGGAAGTCACGCAGACTAACGCGGATCTGGATGACCATGGTGAATTGATCATCCGACACGTCCGGTTCGCCACGGCAAGTGGGACCCTAGGCTAAGAGCTCCATCCCCTGGGGCCCTTCGACCTAAAATCATAAAAGTTCTTTTCGGTATCTCGGTCTGTACAACTGAACGTTGAAAACGATTACTTTTTTTACAGGTTCTGTGGTGGTGACATTAGGGACACTTACGCCAATGTGATGCAATACTCTACAGGACAACTCAGCCTGTCTCTCTTGACCTTGACACCAGAAAGTGAGTGCCCCTCCCCTCTCCCATCTCTTAAACAATGCGAATCACGTGGCTCACAATTGTACGAACAGCATTAGAGCAGAGCAGAGAGCTCACTGTGAGAAGAATTTTAATTATTTAATGTCAGTTCGTCAGCAGCTAACCGCCTCTCGAGAAATGAAAACGATATCAGGAATTGTTATACTAAATTATATATCAGGGTGACTACTGCCCGCGAGTCGCGCGCAACTCATCGCTGGTCCAAGAGCGACTGGAGACTCTCTGCGATTTGCACACTCCCCTTCACCATCTTCTGACTTAGTTGCTTCCTACTGCAATCATCTCATTGGAGCCAAATCTCAAGCTGTTCACGAATAGGGCAGCGCAATTGAGAGGTACAGTCACTGCATGAGCTCCTGTAAGTGCGACCAAAAATTTTTCTCCAAGGATTGCTTTTTATGGGTCTTTGCGTATGCCTGTGTGGTCATCCCTGCTTATATAAGGCTCTGGCGCAGCTTCGGAAAATTGAACCTTTGTGCCATGCTGCGCTACGCAATAACGAACCGTGCCGAACAGTACTGAACCGAAATGGACATGCCGCGCCGCGCCGCAGGGCAGCGCACCTCAACACGCTGCTCGGCGCCCCACCACACTGCTGCACATCACTAATGGCCGTGCCACGCACCGCATCGGACCGATCTACAATACCACATCACTCGGCGACGGTCTGCACCACACACTGCATGCATCTCCATTCCAGAGCGACTACGGGGATAACCCTCTATAGGGTCCTGGCACTCCCCTGATGGGGCTGGGACAGGTAGGTCACCGCCGCTTGCGGCGGGGGCTAGCCTGCCCTAGAATTTTTATCTGTTATAGGCCGTCATTGCACCCGCCACCGTTTCGGTGGTGGACGACGGCTGTTGTTGCGGCGTGCGTATTTCTCTCCCTCTTCCTTTTCTTTCTTCTCTATTTTCTCTTCTGTCTGCACGAGGCAGCGGAGGTAGCTCAGCTGTTGTTGTTGTTGTTGTTGTCCAAATAACTTATGGCACATACCCACAGAGGGGGATCGGCCAAGAATTGGGTAGCAAAGAATTTTTTTTTTTAATATACTTGCATAAAAAAAAAAATGATTTGAGGGGTAGAGCAAAGGAAACAAAACGGGAGATAAGTGAAATATAAAATGAAAAGTGGTAACACTCACGGGAGATTGACACTACAATTTTAGAGCAAGTGATGTTTAAATATTTAGCAAGGCAAACGATTTGAGTCCAGTAAAAAATTTTGCATGGCAGTTAACACAGACCTGTGACTGTGCCCAAGGATTGTGGCGCCAAATGATAACAATGTCGGGCTGCTTAAACTAAGGCCAAGCTGTTGCAATGGCCTTTCCATCAACTGCTTTCTCAGCGTAGTAAAGCGGCGGCAAAACAATAAAAAGTGATCTAATGTTTCTTGTTCACCGCAAAATGCGCAGACGGGAGACAGTGCCAAACCAGACCTGTAAAGATAGAAATTTAAAGGTGGGATACGGCATCGCAGCCTTGTTAGTGAAATCTCAAGTTGCCGTGAATGACATAATTTTCTATTCCAAGAATAATTTAGATGCAGGTAGTCATCAGATCTTAAAAGATGTCCATTTTTCATATTTAATAGGACGTTTCTTCGAAACCTCGCTGCGGTGATGTACGCGTTCGCCGGAAGGATAGATAATACGGGGCCATTAAGGGACTCTTTTGCCAAATTGTCAGCATATTCATTTAAAGTCACATTGCTGTGGCCTGGAACCCATACCATATGTACAATTTTCAAATGTCTAGGGATCAGGGAGACAAAGGTTTTTACTATTGCAGAATCCACCGACGAAGAGAGAGATGAACACAAGGATAGAGAGTCGGAAATTACTGCCACTTTAGAAAAAGAGGAGTCTAATTTTCGTAAAGCGAGTACCACCGCCAGAAACTCTGCCTCAAAAATTGGGGTGAAGTCCGGAAGCCGGACAGAAAAAGACCAGTCTAAATGTGGACAATATATACCCACACCCGCCTTTTCATTACTTTGAGATGCGTCAGTAGCTACAACTAAACTAGCAGAAAGACTTCTTAAATGGTCTTCTAATAATCCGTTTAGAATAACGGATGATAAGTTTTTAGCATTATTCGGGAATATGTCGTCAAAGACAATTTTAATAGATGAACCGATGGTTTGTATGGGTAGAATACTAGGAAGGGAAACATTTAAAGGGTCCAGCAAATTTTTTGACCATAACAACCTGCGGGGTGTGAAATTTAGACCAATGGACACCGAAAAAGGAGGTCGGTTGACAGCAAAAAATAGACATAGATCGGTGAAACTCTGATTCATATATCCTTAAGTACGTCTGAACGGTTAGAATTTGTAATCTATATATCAAGGGTGGAATCCGGGCTTCAAGGTAGAGCACATTGTTGGCAACAAATTTTGGAAGTCCCAGACACAACCTAAGTGCTTCTCGCTCCAACAGAACTAGCGGTCGAATTTTATAAGTTGCTGATCCAGAAAACAAGACTGAACCAAACTCTAAAATTGGACGCACATACATAATATAAATCATTAAAAGGACATCTCTCCGCATTCCAGACCTGGGACGACTAATTCGGCGCAACATGCCCACGGCCCGAGCTCCTTTCGTAGCAATATGGTTAATGTGGGGCTGCCATGAAAGATTATCATCATAAGTGACCCCTAAATACTTTAATGATTTAACCTGTGGTATTATTTGCTGCTGATACATTACAGGCAGACTTACAGAATCTTTTATGTTAAATACGAGGACTGCGCTTTTGTTGACATTTAATGTGAGACGCAAGCCACACAACCAATTCTCAATAGAGTTTAGGTACGTTTGCAAGTGGAGATAAAGGGATTGAATATCCGATGCAGTTGCAAAAAACGCAATATCATCCGCATATACGTAAGTGCGAACGTCATAATTAACTGGTATTGAGCTGAGTAGTATGTTGAAAAGGACTGGTGAAAGGACTGCTCCTTGCGGCACTCCCCTGGCTTGCTTATATCTGCCAGAATGGACGCCATTTAGTGCACAGTAAAACTCTCGGTTTTGGAGGAATTCAGATATCCAGGCTACTAAATAATGTGGAAACTGAAGAGATTTCATTTTTTGCAATAGAATGCTATGCTCAACGCTATCATAGGCCTTGGCTATATCTAGCGTTATCAAGGCAGCGTACATTTTTTGGCGTCGCGCTAAAAGAACTCGACTTTCGAGATCAGCATGCGCATTCCAGATGGAACACTTTTGACGGAAACCAATTTGGCAAGGGCTGAGGATATTTTCTTTATTCATGAATTCCGAAACACGTATAAGTATGACTCTTTCAATTAATTTTACAATGTTTGATGTTAATGCAATTGGTCTAATATTATCAATGGACAAGGCACCGCCTTTATTCTTAAGTAAAGGAATTATTTTGGCAACTTTCCATTCTGGGTGTATCCAAGCATGTTTAATGGAATAATTTACTAGCTCTAATAACGTCTGAGGTGACTCGTCAAAAAGAATTCTTAACATTTTTGAAGTTACTTTATCAGGACCGGGAGCAGCGGCTGGTAATCTCATAACTATAGGAGAAAGCTCAGAAACGGAAATTTGGGGATCATAATTAACTGGTTCCATTGGCATTACAGGTATCGAGCCCGAAGGAAGTGCAGACGAGAAACGCTTCTCCAGTCCTTTGGCAATTGTTTCAATTGTGTCTATTGCTTCATGTGGAGTCAAAATGAAGGAATGTAGATTTTGTGCGTGCGGAATCTTTTTCCGCGAGCGTAAAAAACCAAAAAGAGCAGTTCGATTGCCAGATTTAGAAAGGAAATCAAAATGCTTAGCATCATACTCGTCCTTCGCTTTTGCAACTGTACGTTTAAAAGTAGCAGCAATGAACTTGTAATCCTGCCAGTTTTTCGGGCACTGGTTGTGGAGAAGCTTTTTCCATGCCGCCTTTCTACGTCTGTAATCTCGGGAACAATCAGCATTCCACCAAACAGCTGAAGTATTCCCCTTTGAGCTCCGTACCAAGATCTCAGACTTCTTACGGCAATCCTCAATCACCGAGCATAGGCGTTTTGATTTTTCTTCTTCATCCGTGTTAGTCAATGACTCAAGATTAGAGCGTAACGTTGACTGAAAGTTATTATAGTTGATAAATGACTTCAACTGAGAAGTCGCTGGAGTTACAGGGTGATTAACCTCAAACGCAATCGGTATGTGGTCACTAGAGGTGCCACAATCAAGTGTCGACCAATTATTAACGAAGAGACTGGGAGAGGTAAAAGTTAAATCTAACACAGATTTACTGTGTTTTCTTATAAATGTGGCCGAACCCGAATTTCTAGAGGAAAAGTTATTATTTGTTATCCAATCCCAAAGACGCTTGCCACAACTATCTGTCTTGTAGCCCCATGACACATGATGCGAATTAAAATCACCAGCCAGAAGAACTGAGTTTCGACAATTAACTAATAGTAGATCTAGAGGTTTTGTATCTTGTACACCGCTAGGGAAATAAGCATTCACTAAGGAAAACGGACAGTGCCCTGGAATTTCAAAGTCTAGGGCCAATAACTCACAATCTATAGAAGATAACTGGAAAGAAATCTTAGCCCTGTGACAGAATTTTGTACAGACAAATATAATTAAACCTCCTCCTTTTGATTGGCGATCTTGTCGGAATGAATGATAATTTTGTAAATAGAAATGCTTTTCGGCTGTTAGCCAAGTTTCTTGCAAAATAATTATGTGTGGATTATATTGAGAAGAAATGTAAACTAAATCTGTTGAAGCTGTTAGAATTGAACGACAGTTCCACTGGATAACTCTTAGTGCCCCTATGATTGTGGAATCTTGGCAGCCGCAACTGCCTGCCCCAAAATATTATCCTTTGGCTTTAATGTATGCTGATGTTTCTTTGATTTTGGTTGGGACCGCGGAGAAGAATGATTGGACATGGGAGACCCACACCGTTTTAGAATTCTCACATCTGATTCTACCATCTCTGCGTCATCAATGTTTTCATCGTCATCTGGGAGAGCAGCCTTGTTAGGCGAAGCAACAGTAGTGCTTTCAAGCAGTTGAGAGCTTTCAGAGGGCATATTTGCTATGAAAGGGGCTGTTCCTGATTGCAGGGCTTGCGTTAGCTGAACTGCCAGAACGTTAGAAAAACACTCTGTGACAGTAGCAACTATTCGGTCGACCATTTTATTCATTGATGCTTCCACTGCAGTCATTATCGCCTTTGAGATTGATGCATCCATAGGCACACCTGATCGGGCTGACACACCTGCATAACCGTGTAATCGGTCCTTAACTTCTATTACAGCGTCACGACGCGAACAGCGTTTTCTATCTATTACCTCTAGAATTTGCAGCTCCTGTTTTCGAGATGGACACTCCAAGGAGTTTGCAGCGTGGGCTCCACCGCAAAGGCAGCATTTGTCGTGTTGTTGTGAACATGATGACGAATGATGACCATCGCCACATTTTGAACACCGCACGGAGGACTTACAACCACGAGCACTGTGACCATATCGCCAGCAATTAGTGCACTGCAGTGGCTTAGAATCAAGAGGATCCACACGGAAGATCAATGGCCATGCTTTTATCTCTGACGGGCATGAAGTTCCCGCAAATGTGGCAATCACCGACTCTGTTGGTACCCGCGTATTATTAACCTCCCGGCTGCAACGGTACACCGCTACCACACCAGCCGCCGAGAGAAGGTCGAGGGTCTCAGCTGGAGTTAAAGAAGAGTCTACTCCTCGGACTAATCCCTTTGTGCATGCAAGATGAGTAGGGATAAAGCTGCTCACCTGAAGTGATCCAAATGAATTGCATTTAAGCAGATCCTTCACGCAATTGAGGTCTGGAGATCGGCACAGTATCCCGCCACGCCCAAACTGCCTCACTTCTGTGATCGAGTCATACAGGGTAGAGGCTGCCTGGAGAGCAGCTCGAACAGTCCCAGGGTTATTCATTTTAATAAATCCGCCATCCTTGGGCACCAGCGCCACAGGAATGTTTGGAACGCCAGATCGTTGGAACGTTTCCAGAGGTAGATCGTGAGGAGTAATGAAAGCCGACCAGGGGGAGCGCCCCTGGCCGGGAGACTGCGTAGACATCACTTTATAGTTACAATCTCTCTGCGAGCGTTATATCAACACGGTGAAAAGCGCAAATGCGCAGGGGAAAACAGAAAAAAGAGGACTAGCCGCCCGATTCACGCCTTCTGCTCGTAGCGGTGCCCTAATACTAAGCCTGGTGGTGGGCTTATGTTGCAGATCACCTGCAACAGGAGCTCCTGCAATCGGCGATGGGGATATTCTTCTTCCTCTATTTGAGACGCGAGGCGCCTGTTGAGCCACCAATATTCAATAGCTCAGCTACAGAGCCAGTAGCAGGCCAGTGCATTTTCTTTTCCTTCTTCCTACAGCCACAACAACAACAACCACATTGCTCGGCGCCGCTCCGCACTACACTGCATCATAGCGCTTCGCTCCATGATAACGTTCATCACTGGTCCATTTTTCTGCCTATACTAATGACAAGAAAGCTGAGACACATTCCTTGAAGTTTTCAAGCTCGTAAAAGCTCTTTTTGCAACAAAACAGAGCAACTCATAGATGCAGATGGATGAAAATTGGTCCTCGGCGCCTGCTTAATACACTTGTCTTACGTTTTAACTTTCGTCCTGCAGTCCAGTTGCTGATTATCAGATGTTTAGACTATAGAGCTGTGCGAAAAAGCTGTGCACAATCGCGAAAAAGAAATTTACCGACTGCCCTTTGCGACTCCTGTGCCAGAATGGTGTGTCTACAAAGATTTAAACATAGCATTTGCCTATAAAATTTGTTCCATACGCATGACTATTCGAAAAGAGATAGGTACATTTACTAACCACATAAAAATTTATCAACCACAAAACACTTTCTTCTTTAGCACAGTCATCGACTTGATTCATTGCGGTTCAAATGCAGCTTCCGAGCCGCAGCCACTCATGCAGTCTGCCAGAGAGTTCACCGTAAGTGTGGTTTCAAGCACGGCTGAGGTCACATTTTCACGCGTGTAGAAATTGACAGTCGTCACTGGGTCTTTGAGGACGAATCCGTTGTCGGAGAAGTGGCCGCTAATGTTGCGCGCACTCAGCCACACAAAGAGGGCGGTGCTGTTCGTCTCCACCTGCACGCTGAATAGTTTGAAGCCATGCTCCGACGCCGAAGTGTCGGGTCCGACGACAGACGTGACCTGAGAAAAGAAGTTGGTAAAGTACATCAGTCTATTCGCATTTAATCTATGTTGCGAATAAGACTGTTATTCGTTTGTTTCTTTGTAACACAAGTAGTGAAAACGGAAACGAGAAAGTGAAGAAAAGATGAAAAATTAGAAACTTTGTACGGGGCCGGTCGTCAGGTTTCATTGTGCCAGTGTCCCCATGGTTTCGTTTTTCCTTTGTTTGATGGATGAATGCAAAGAGCACTTCATTCGGACCACTTTATCTCCCACCAAGCTACCGAAAAGAACCAGAACAAAACAAAATAAGTATGAAATTGCTCTTTAGCCGCGAACTGGCGTGAGTGGTGGCTTCTATGTCATCTTTGAGTTGCGTCAATCTTTTTTGAATACATATTCGATTGATTTCTATGTCTGACGGCTGGCCTGCTTTTGAGCCACCAATATTCAAATCACCTTTGATACCGTCTATCGCCAGCATCTATCCAGGGGCATGAGAAGGAGGGGAGGGGGAGGTATAGATGTGCACGAATTGACGTCTGAGTAGATGCCGCTACAATGGGCGCTGTTGAGCTCAAATATGCGTTATTATATTACAGCTCACTCTTCTTGTGGCGGCGACCTCTATGCTTGCCGCCCCGCGCTTGTGGTACCGCTTCCAGTTCCTGCGCCTATCGCCAAAGCATAACCTCTTGCCGCCACTCCCACCTCTGTGCTTTCTACGCAGAATATGCTTTTATTTTTTCGTTTCATCGAGCACATGCCGTCTCGCCTCTTCCTTTACATGTGTCCCTTTCTGTCTTTTGTTTCTATGGCCCACACACCCCGCCCAAGACACTAGCCTGTGCTCGGTGTTCATGGCTTGCGCTTGTAACGAATACGGGTGAAGTAGGTTATACCATCTCCTGCTGTAAAAGCAGGACATTTCAAGCCTTGTACGGAGACCATGAAATGATACGAGGAGTAAGATGTGTTCAGTACCAACTGAGGACAAAGAGAGCGTTAGCACATAGGTCGTCCACGCGTTGTTGCTACAGTTTTGGTTGTGACTAGTTGCTTCAAAGAAAGGGTTACTGATCCCATATGTAGATGAGGAAATAACCCCTTTTCGGTGACCAGCAGGTTGCTTTCAAAGTTCTAGTCAATAAAACGCATTGGCAACTGGAACATTAGGTATTTTAAACTCTGCAAGGGTACCTTTGTGACATAAACATTTCTGTAGGGTCCGAAATTTTCGCCTGTTAAATACTTCTTTTGTCTTTTGAAGTCTAATTTCACAGGCAACTTTAAACCACGCCGATGAGTGCTTTGTTCGTGGCTTTGAACTCGGTTGAACGCCATGCTCTTGCAACTTCCATATCGCCATAAATATGTTTTAGTTATCTGGGCTACTACGTTTGCCTGATAGTTATAGTTAACGGCACTTTAGTCTGTTTTTGCTTAATTTCATTATAGTTGGAAAAATATAAGCTTCATTACTAAAAAGAGGCGAATGATGTGCTGCCTTTTCTCGACATCATAGTTGAATGCATCAGCAGCAGCAAGAGCCCGTGTTTATATAAATTTCGACTATTCAGTTGGACCTTCGAGGTGCCTCTAAGTGATTACTGTCACAGAGAGGAGTAAAAAAAAAAGAACTGAATTCCAGCGCTATTAATGCACACAGCATCACAATTAACCTGCCACAACATCGACTTATGGAAGGCCGCAGCGCTATTAATGTACACAGCATCACAATTAACCTGCCACAACATCGACCCATGGAAGGCCGCAGAGATAGAAAGCTTTGTAAGGAAGGCGCACGTGACAACATTGAGAGAAAGTCGTTTCACCTACTTCACCTGGAGACTTCAGAAACCTAAGTTACGAATCGCTCCTTGTCACTACTTATTTTATTTCACTGGAAGCATGACTGACTTACGGGAATCTAACCATTTTGTTTCTGTTTGCTCTTTATTTCGTGGTTGGTACCCGGTTTTTAACAGATGCATGCTACTTGTACGGTCTCACTCACCTGACTGATATTAGAAGGAATTAAATTATGTAATCATCTGAACTGCATAAACGAACAAACGCGACGAGAGAAAAGAACCAGAACAAAACAAAACAAGTATAAAATTGCTCTTTAGCCGCGAACTGGCGTGAGAGGTGGATTCTATGTCATCTTTGAGTTGCGTGAATTACCTCCGTGCGTAGTCGCCACGAATATCTGCAAACCTTCGTGTATATATGAACTCATCATAATGCATGTATCCACTTCTCGTGCCTATAAATTTTCAGGTCATGATTCATGGTTATGATTGTCTGAGCAATCGAACTCTTCAACGCCAAGGACAGTTCAGTTCAGGCGTTCAGTCGTGTCCGACTCTTCGTGACCCTATGGACCATGTCACGCCACGCTTTCCGGTCTCTCACTATCTTCTTAACATCACATAGCTTCATCTGCAATGCCTCGAGAATGCCATCTAACCATCGCGTTCGCTGCCTACCCCTTCTCCGGCGACCCTCAACTTTTCCCAACATCAAATCTTTCTCCAGCGACTCCTCTCTTCTCATCAGATGACCAAAGTAGCTGAGCTTTAACTTTAGAATTTGACCCTCCAATGAGCAGTCAGGGTTTATGGTCGACAATATCGACTGATTTGATCTTCTGGCAGTCCAAGGAACTCTTAAGAGTCTTCGCCAGCACCACAATTCAAACGCGTCAATTTTTCGGCGGTCAGCCTTTTTCACAGTCCCACTCTCGCATCCATACATCACAACTGGAAAGACCATAGCACGGGTTATACGGATCTTGGTTGGCAGACTAATGTCTCTGCTCTTTACTAGGCGGTCAAGGCTAACCATTGCTCTCTTTCCCAGAAGCAGGCGTCTCCTAATTTCATGGCTGCAGTCTCCTTCCGAGGTAATCTTGGCGCCCAAGAACAGAAAATCTGTCACAGCTTCCACTTCTTGTCCATTGATGCTCCAGGACTTGGTAGGGCAAGACGCCATGATCTTCGTCTTTTTAATGTTCAGTTTAAGCCCAAACTTCTCACTCTCTTCTTGTACGCGCATCAGAAATCTCTTGAGATCCACTTCACTTTCTGCCATTAAAGTGGTATCATCCGCATATCTAAGGTTGTTGATGCGTTTTCCAGCGATCTTCACTCCAGCTGAAGACTCGTCCAGACCGGCCTTCCTCATGATGCACTCTGCATATAGGTTAAATAGGCAGGGCGACAGTATGCAGCCTTGCCTCACCCCTTTTTCAATCGGAAACCAATCAGTAAGACCATGCCCAGTTCTGACTGTGGCCTCTTGCCCTTCATAAAGGTTCCTGAGGAGACAGATGAGGTGAATTGGAACTCCCATCTCTTGGAGAGCTTGCCACAATCTGCTGTGATCTACGCAGTCAAACGCTTTCGCATAATCAATAAAGCAGAAGTAAATGGGTTTCTGGAACTCTCTTGCTTTTTCCATGATCCAGCGAAGGTTGGAAATTTGGTCTCTAGTTCCTCTGCCCTTGCGAAACCCAGCTTGCACGTCCGGAAGCTCCCGATCCACATACTGCTGCAGCCTACCTTGCAGGATTTTTAACATCACCTTGCTAGCATGCGAAATAAGCGCGATCGTGCGGTAGTTGGAACAATCTTTGGCACTGCCTTTCTTTGGAATGGGGATGTAAACTGACCTCCTCCAATCCTGTGGCCACTGCAGGGTTGTCCAAATCTTTTGACATAATGTATGCAGTGTGTTAACAGCGTCGTGGTTGAGGTTTTGAAGCAACTCAGCTGGAATACATTAATTCCGCTAGCTTTGTTCTTAGCAAGGCTGGCTAAGGCCCATTCAACTTCACTCTTCAGGATGCCCGGCTCGAGATCAGTAATCACAACCGTCCTATGTTGGGTTTGCACATCCGGGTCCTTCTTGTACAGTTCTTCTGTGTATTCCTGCCACCTCTTCTTTATCTCTGAGGCTTCAGTGAGGTCCTTGCCTCGTTTGTCCTTTATCACGCCCAGCTTAGCACAGAAGCTTCCTTTGATATCTTTGATTGTCTTATACAGAGCTCTTGTGTTCCTTAATTGGCTGTTGTCCTCAACTGCTTGACACTGTATGTTCAAGAAGGCATTCTTATCTCTCCTTGCTATTTTCTGAAAATCCGCATTGAGAACCTTGTATCTTTCTCTTTCCCTCATACCTTTTGCCATCCTCCTTTCCTCAGCTATTTGCAAAGCCTCTTCAGATAACCAGTTTGCTTTTTTGCATTTCTTTTGCTTTGGAACTACCTTAGTAGCAACTTCTTGTATTATATCACGAACATCAGTCCACATCTCTTCGGGCTCTTTGTCTTCTAGATCTAATTCTTGAAATCGATTGCTCACTTCCACAGCATATTCTAATGGAATCTGATCCAGATCATACCTGAAAGGCCTTCTAGTTTTCTGCGTTTTCCTCAATCGAAGCTTAATTTTGGCAACAAGAAGCTGATGATCGGTGCCACAATCGGCCCCAGGCCTTGTTTTTACTGCTTGTATAGCGCTTCTCCATCTCTGCCGGCAAATAATATAATCGATCAGATTCCTGTACAGACCATCCGGTGAAATCCATGTGTACAGGCGCCTCTTGTGCTGTTGAAAATGAGTATTCGCTATGGTCAGGTTGTTTTCTTGACAGAATTCTACTAGCCTCTGCCCATCTTCATTTGGCTCACCAAGACCGAACTTGCCTGTAATTCCGGATATTTCTTCACTCCCGACCTTAGCATTCCAGTCTCCTATGAGAAAAACGACGTCTGATGATGGGGTGCGGTCTAAAATGCATTGTAGGTCCGCATAAAATCTCTCAACGTCAGCTTCTTCAGCAGCAGTGGTCGGTGCATAGACTTGGATAACTGTTATGTTGAAAGGGTGACCTTGGATCCGAAGTGAAATCATTCGGTCGTTTTTGGGGTTGTACCCTAGCACTGCTTTGCCCATTCTTCTGTTTACTATGAGAGCGACCCCATTCCTTCTCTTGGATTCGTGCCCACAATAAAAGACATAATGGTCGCCGGAGTTAAATTCTCCCATTCCGGTCCACTTGAGCACGCTGATACCCAAGATATCAATGTTCAATCTGTCCATTTCTCGCTTGACGATATCCAGTTTACCTTGCGTCATAGATCTTACATTCCATGTTGCTATGTGATATATCTCCTTGCAACATCGGACTTTCCGGTCGCTTCCCGACACATCCACAACTGAGCGTCCTTTTGGCTTTAGCCCAGCCGCTTCATTCGTCCTGGAGCTACTAGGAATCGCCCTTTGTTCATCCCCAGTAACATGTGGGACGCCTTCCAACCTGGGGGGCTCATTTTCCGGCGCCATATCGATAATGGTATTGTGACTGGCCATAGGGTTTTCTTGGCAGGAAATACTGGAGTGGGTTGCCATTACCTTCTCCAGTGAATCACATTTTGTCAGAACTCTCTGCCGTGACCTGTCTATCTTGGGTGGCCCTACACAGCAGAGCTCACGACTTCATCGAGTTTCGCAAGCCCCTCCGCCACGACAAGGCAGTGATCCATGAAGGGGAACGCCAAGGACGGTGGTTGCTATATTTGACGCCTACTTTTTAAAGTTGTTGTTTGTTTCTTTGTTTGTTTGAGAGGTCAAATAAAATTGGTAAACATGGACACCACTCGAAGTTTGCCTTGAGCTGTGTGAATTCCCTGTTTAAAATTTTTTCAATTTGAAGTTACCACTGATGGCAAATTTTGGGCGATGTCCACTTACTGAGGCCTGCATGGACGTTTTGAGACAACTAGCCTTATCACGGCAGCGAATAGATCTATCTCCAGTGGCATTCTCATAGAAGAAAGAAAAGAAGATAAAAAACAAGTGTTTCTGTCTTCCTAACTGCCTGAGTTGTGTAAAACAACCTTTTCTCCATGTTCTGCTACGCTATGCCCTATGTAAGTGACATATAAGGAAGTAGATTCCTTTACACGTTTGCAGCGCTATTTTTTTCTTCTAGAGCTGTGAGCGAACATTACCATTCACTGCTACAATTCGTCTATATTTACAAAATGTTTGCTGCGCTGTCGAACCCACGGTAATCTGAGGCAGTCAGAACGGCACCCTGCACAAATGTGTTCCTCCGCTCCCGTCATTCAACGACTGGTGTCTCTGCTGTGCGTACGAGACATCACTCGAATGAATGGACTGATGCCATAATTGTAAATGGCGGGCTGTGCTTTGCAGCAGGCCCCCGGGGTGCTGTTTTCGTACTGTGGAACGCTTGATGTACTTACTTTCCATAGAAGGCAAAATTATTTTTACAGCTGCCTAAATAATAGCTTCAAAGATGCTTCAACACCGCCTAACTCTCTGAGGGACTGCATACACTGTGCTTCTGCAGATTTTATTGGATGAGATAATTGTTGGTTCCGCATTGCTGCAAACAATTTGTTAGAGTACAGAATTGCTCTGCCAGAACCGCAGAACCAGAAAGATCTACGGCTAGATGAATTAGGTCTCTACCAAGTAGGAGGAAATCATATCATGAGAAGAAGACAGAGTTCAGCGATGTGGCTATAGTTCGAAGGCAGTAAATTTCGTTTTTCGTATGTCTTCGCACCCGAATATATTTGCTAAAAGTATCCTCACAATGCACGAACATTTTGCTTTTCCGTGAAACTTTTATGAATTAATGAATCACAATAAAAAGTAATGCTTTACTCGTCACTATACATATAATTTGTCGCCCCTTTTCTTTCGCTCGCGTTCTTTAAATGTCGGGGTCTTGCCATTTACTGATTCTTTTTTTTTTTTTCGCCTACGCATGTTGCTTCCCACTTAGGTTTACAGCTTTTGTAACCATGCTCTGCACAGGACAACGTCTCTTGAATCTGGTATAAAAGTTACGTTGCAGAAATGTCTTTGCATCAACGAACAAGAAAAATCAGATATATTCTGAGTCTAAGAGGCCTTGCTTCCGTACTTGGAGAGATGGGTTCGGCAAGCAGATATGTTTTAAGTCGGTCGGAAGCAGAAACGTGTCCGGCGCCAGTCGAAGCCCGCTCTCAGGATCGGTGAGCGTGAACCAGAGGAAGCAGGCGGATTGGTTGCAGGTGGGCTGCATCCAGAGGTCGGTCATGCTGTCGTCATAGACGCCCAGCGAGGCTGCCTGGGGCTGCGTAGGAAACGAAAAAAAAAATCAATATACAGGCTCGGTACCACATGCCAGTGCGCAGTTAACGCTGCGTAACCTAGATTTGAACTTCCTTTAAGTAGGGTAAAAGCCATTTGTGCCGAGAACTTCTTTTTCGGCGAGCCCAGACAAAGATTGCAGATGTGACTGTGGGTGCATATTTTTGATTTTCGTGCAATAGGCGTTTTTGGGACATTTATCAAAGATCCCGCAGTCGAAAAAAACTAGAGACCCGTTTCAAAAATACAAAACATTCAGTAGTTCTGTCGTAAACGTTAGATTCTTCTGTAGTTCTTTAGAACTTTTCTGTAATGGTGTAGTTTTATCTGTAGTAGTTTTCGGTTGTCCGTAATTCTGTAGCACTTTTCTGTTGTAACTGCAGAAAATTCTTATGTTACTAAAGAAAGTTGTGCTGTGACAACAGGTTTCTTGTACAAACCGCACAAAAATTGTGTCGTAACAACAAAAAAATTATGTAGTTTTTTTTTTCCGACTGGGCCGCACTGCTTTATACGGTTTAGTCACAGGACACGTGACCTGACTTGGTACGTTCAAAGAGAGCCATCTCATTCCAAAGAGAGCCATTCGCGAAGAGTGCTGCCTATCTACGCACGAACGATAAGATGTCAAGCCTCACACTTAATATCGGCGAAAGACTGGAACTCGTTGTCTAATAGTGCAGTTACCCAACCTGATTTGGGTAATATTCAGACAAAACTCTCAGCACAATTCGGTTGCCTATGGTCACCTTCTGTCCTTTAAATATGGTGTAGTTTGGTTTCTGGGGTTTTAACGTCCCAAAGCAACTCAGGCTATGAGAGATGCCCTAGTGGAGGACGCCGGCAATTTGGACCACCTGGGGTTCTTTCCGTGCACTGACATCGCACATCACACGGGCGCCTTGCTTTTCGCCTCCACCGAAAAGCGGCCTCCGAGGCCGAATTCGATCCCGCATCCTTGGGAACAGTAGTCAAGCGCCGTAACCACTGTGCCAGCCAGGCGGGGCAATCAGGTAAACATGTGCCTGATGTAGGGTTTAGGAACACCGCTGAACTATTTAAAACGCATTTTTTTTCTACTGAATGTCGCTTTCGACGTGTGGAAATCATTACACTAAGTGCGCGATATCCGTCTCCAGTCGCACAGGATAAAAATAGACTGTGATTTAGCTCCGGCTAACCCTAGTGTGAAGCGATAGCTCCGGCTCCTCTGGCTCCTCGATAGCTCCTCTATATATAATTGAGATGGACGTCAGCGACCATGTGTCTCGCCCCGAAGCTGCTCACGCGTTAAGCTACTTTCCACGTCAGCTGACCTTTGACCTTTCACCTCGACCTTTGGTGGGAACATAGCTACCCAACGTGGTTGGGACTGAAGTTCCAACTTGACCTCGAAACTGTTTGAAGGTCATCGGAAGCACAAGGTGACCTTGGCTTTACCTCGCGTAGTGAAGAAAAAACGAGCGTGGCAGCATTGATTGGACTTTCTTATAGAAGTAAAATATTAAGAACTACGGCTGTTTCAAATGCAGTGGAAGAAATAAGCATGGCGGTATCTGTTACATGTATCCGAGAATGTGTCTGGAAACAGCGGTGCCGGTGGCAGCATATATATTTTAAGAGGTAATAAAAAAAGCAGTGCACAGCATTGCAGGAAGCTGCGAGTTCTGCACAAGGAATTCTTACTTTTTAAATTATGCGCTGTATAACGTTGAGTCCAATTTAAAAAAATGCTGTACATGCACTTCAGTGACATTTACGTCTCTGGCCTCCCTTCAATTCATCTGCAGCAAGAACCCGCCGTGGCGGTGCAGTGGTCACGGCACTCGACTACTGTGCCCAAGGATGCGGGATCGAAGCCCATGGCTGCGCGGCCGCCGCTTTTCGATGGAGGCGAAAAGCAACGCGCCAGTGTGCTGTGCGATGTCTGTGCACGCTAAAGAACCTCAGGTGGTCGAACTATCGGGAGCCCTCCACTACGGCGTCTCTCATAGCCTGAGTTGCTTTGGGACGTTCATCTCCATAAACCAAAGGTTGGGAAGGTGGTAAAGGGTGGCAGTTCTTGATTCTACGGGGCGGGACGGTAGGTCAACGCCGCTTGTGGCGGGGGCTAGCCAGCCATCGAATTATATCTGTTGTAGGCCGTCTTTTCACCCGCCACTGCTTCGGTGGTGGACGACGGCTGTTGTTGCGGCGCACGTATTTGTATCCCTCTTCTTTTTCCTTTCTTCTCTATTTTCTCTTCTGTCCGCACGAGGCAGCGGAGGAGGCTCAGCTACAGTGCCAGTAGCACGCCCGTGCCTTTTCTTTTCCTTCTTCTTACAGCCACAACAACAACAACGACGACGACGACGACGACGACAACGACAACAACAACAACAACAACAACAACAACAACAACAACAACAACAACAACAACAACAACAACAACAACAACAACAACAACAACAACAACAACAACAACAACAACAACAACAACAACAACAACAACAACAACAACATAAACCAAACCAAACCAAACCAAACCAATCATCTACAGCAAGCTTTGCACGTCTTCAGAATTTTTCGCGTGCGACATGCCATACTGATGTATTTGGCGCATAAGGTCAATGTCCTATTATTGGAAAGGGCTGACAACTCACCACTGTAACGCTGATAAACGTAGTTTGAAGCGGTGTGAACGACGACCATTCATACTGCATTATGGATAACTGTGCCTGCTTGACCGCCATCACGTTGTCGTTGACAAGGAATACTCTCAGCGTGTCAGTCCCTTCCACGTACGGAGACACGATGGTGGGGCTGAAGAACTTCTTGGCGAAGTAGTGAACCATCTTCCACCGGCCCCCGTATTCTTGCCGAAAAACAAACATACGAAATAATTAGCTGCTCAGCAGATCCACTCAAATGTGAAAAAGTAGTAAGTGCTAATTTTTAGTACTACAAAGCCTAGCTTGGTGTTCCAGAAATTTTACGCGAAGAGTTAATACAGCTCGTTCCACCGTAGAGCTGCTGGCATAAAAATGGGATTTAAAATTAATTAAATTGGTTCACAGGAAAGGAAAGGTGCAGTATCTGTCACACTTGTTCTGTGGACACCTGAACCACGCCGTAAGGAATAGGAGTTGTTGTGGCTACATACCGGCGAGAAAGTCGGCGCTGTAGACAATGTAAGAAGTGCTCTGGACCGTAGGACCTGGTGCTCAGCGAAGGGGAATGAGGATTCGGCACGTATATCGCTTCCACTTATCCGCCGAACATATACAACGTTGTTCATCTTTCAGTAGGCGAGCAGAAACCGGCGCAATACAAGCCCGAAGCGAACAAACGTAGACGCTGGCTTGGTCTTCTTACCACAGCTTCCAATAAGCCTCCTCGTAATGATGGTCAAACATTTTTTTATCAGTTACAAACCGCCATAGTACAGGTGTCCGGAGAACCAGGTATGAGCTTCTCACCGATGGAGGACCAGGAAGGAGCCTGCCATATGTCATTCAGTTGCCAGTACAGAAAGCCCATGTTGTGGCCCTTGCCGTCGGAGAGGTAGCTCCTCCAACGGCGAAACGTCTCGGCGGCGGTGCGAATTGACATCGCCTGGTTGATCTGCGCATGTCCGGTGAACACCTCCCTTGAGGGTAAGCGTCTCAGCTTTAGAAAGGTTAACATGCGATGTCAGTTACATAAGCGCACGCTGTATTCTCATATGCCACCGACATAACTCAATGCCAACTTACGCCCTCGCACCTTAACCTGCTTTTCTACAGACACATAAGATGAACACAAAAAAGACACGGTTGATGGTACACTTAACACGGCCCAATCTGATCTTAGTCTTCCTTTGTCCGCGTCTTTTTCGCAGCAGTCTCTTATGTTTCGACTATGGGCCAACTGGCCCGAATTGAAATTTTCGCTAGAAAGTCATGAGGATTACTTACCGCGTCAGAACGACTGCAGGTGGGTGCGCTAACGCAAAAAATAAAGTAAATAAAATTGAAGCCTATCCTTTTGTTGAATGTAGATTTGAACCTAAATTCCGGTAAAAGAGAGGGCTCCCAGGTTTTGAAAAGTCTCACAGAATTAAATTTAAGTGAGAGCCGCAATTGATCATTATTATAGCTCGTTCCTTTAGTTTGTGGGTGTGTTTGCGCCTACTATAACAGCTTCTGTTCTTCGATCTTGGCAGCGTACACAGTATCTCTCTGGAGCGCTTTGGCTGCTTGAGGAGCTCCCGCCAGCAGTATTTTTTTATAAGTAGACTGCGCCCTCCGATTCCCAAGTTGTGTTCAATGAGTTACGTGCCACATAGTTCAGTCCTATACCAATAGGGTATATGATTCAACTATGTGGTAGTTCGTGCAGCGCCTCTCATTGCTTCAGTGCTTTACACGTGCCTTAGGATTAGTCCGTTCTCCTTCGGCCTTGGGGACAATCTCGGAAGTCCTTATTACCTTCTCCGTTCGTGCGCAGCTACATAAATCTACCGCTTACAACATGGCGAGCAATTTTCTTCCTGAACGAATCCAATGCATTGCACAGACAGCTACGCCGGAAGCAGTATTGCCTCCGAGCGCTTTGAGAGTGGGATAATGCTGATGTCCAGGATATAGCCTGCTCTCAACAATAGCTAAGCATAACTTTAACATAACATTTAGAGGCGCTGAAAGTACCAATGGAAGAACATGAAAGTAGTGATTTAGCTCCTGTCAAGCGTATCATCATCATCATCATCATCATCATCATCATCATCATCATCATCATCATCATCATCATCATCATCATCATCATCATCACCACCACCACCAGCCTGACACTAGCCACTGCAGGGCGAAGGCCTCTCCCATATTTTTCCGGTTAACCCGGTCCTGTGCTATCTGCATCCACTTGACTCCTGCGAAATTCTTCACATCATCCACCCACCTTACTTTCTGCCGCTCCCTGCTACGCTTTCCTTCCCTTGGAATCCAGTTTGTTACCCTAAGCGACCATCGGTTATCCTCTCCTCGCACTACATGTCCTGCCCATGCCCATTTCATCTTCCTGATTTTCACTAGAATGTCAGTAACTTCAGTTATTTCTCTGATCCACTGTGCACGCTTCCTATCTCTTAAAGTTACCCCTATCATTTTTCGTTCCATAAACCTCTGCGTTCTCTTCAACTTAAGTAGACCCTCTTTGTTTGCCTCCACGTTTAAGCCCCACAGGTGAGTACAGGCAAGATGCAACTATTGTATACTTTCCTTTTGAGCGATACTGATAAGTTGCTATTCATAATCTGTGAGTGCTTGCCAAATGCGCTCCATCCAAATTTTATTCTTTTTGTTATTTCCTTTTCATGGTCCGAATCTGCGGTTACTACCTGCCCTAAGTAGACATATTCGCTTACTACTTCCAGTACTTTGCTACCTAACGTATAAACTGCTGTTCTTTCCCGAAGCTGTTGAACATTACCTTAGTCTCTGCATAAAGTGTATAAGGGTCTCAGAATAGACGCTACGGGCATGAGAGAGAGTTCTGAGACATCGGGAAAATAAGCTTTTCTGCTTGCGATAGTGCTGGCGCGAATGGCGCCGGAGTTGTTACATGGCAAAATTATAGCGCGAAAGCGCTAAACAGGATGCTCAGAGCCTGTAGCAAAGCCCTCTAACATCATCTAACGTTTTCGTGTCCACAAACTGGCCGCGTGCAGTGGCAGCGGCGCCCTCTCGGTCTCGCGTGCGCCTGGGCAAGTACACCAGCTCCCGAAAGAGAGTACCCGTCCAACCGATGTTGCGGAGACAACATACAAATATCGCAGCTGATGTTTTCGCTCGTTGTAATCAGATTTAACTACGTTTAACCTCCGCGATTTGTTTGTGCTGCATACCATTAGGACGGAAAGTTTCGCGTAGTTTTGGGTAATCATCGCTCTGTGTTCGGGCTTAAGATTTTCCTTCAGGCGTTTCCTTCCCATGCTAGCGATCTGTGCGCTCGGTGTGACGGACATTTTTTTTTTCGGCGTCATTTAAAAACTTGGCGTGCACGTCCCTTCGGTCGAAATGGTACCTAATCAAACATCCAGTGTTGCACAGCCATTGGTTTGCTGTACAGCTACGGTGGTGTCCGGTAACCAGACGTAGGGAACGAACAGGCGCCAGACGGCAGCTCAGGGTAGACTGTTTATTTGCAACAGAGTGTGAGCGTAGGGGTTCGAGAGAAGAGAGAGAAAAGTGGTGATGATGATAGCACGGGCCGAAGGAAAAACGAAACTGAAACTTGTGCAGGATACAACAGCTACCCTTTCCCCCTTTATTGGTCCTGTGCGAAGGCGCACATGAGATACCATTTTAGCTGCTTATTTACTCCCCCCCCCCCCCCCCCCCCCCCCCCAATAAGGAGAAGCGCAACAAAAGTGATAGCGAGCAGTGAGGTTTCCTCCCACGAGTAGGTTGCGGCAAACTTACCTGACTGAGGTATGATATCCTGTGATAGCCTTCATCCCCAGTCCTGAAGCTTGCACACTTATTTAAAGCATCATTGCCAAAGTGGTCATGTATGGCGAGTAGGATCCTCTCGTTTCCTAAAGGAAATAGAAATGCGCCCTCATGTTTACCCTGCTTCTAGCACAAACTGAAGGTTATATTTGAAAATACTTGTCAAATATTTCTCCTTAGTGACAACAGCACAAAAATTTGTCAGCCGCTTATAAACCCGACATAAGAAAGCTGCGCTAGAATAATGATTTACTCTCGACGCCGAGGTTTGACATGCTCGACAAAATTTTTATGTAGGGCAAATGCTGGTGGAGTTGTGTACAAGGGAGGATGATGCTTTTTGGAATGCGGAGGTCTATGACTGTGAGGTGGCGGTGCACGGTGCCCCCTAGTTAGGGGGGGGGGGGGGGAGATCTGATTGGTGGTGGTGTTTTTGGAAGCCAGCCACTGCGTGTTTGAATTCGGATTCACTCTAGCTTATTCGCGTTATTGCTGCATGGTTTTCTGGTGTGCGGAGGCCTCGTGGATGTTGGAGGCAGGTGCACCATAGAATAATGGCGGGTGGCAATTTTGGAGGGCACAGCTGGGTGGGCAATGGATGGTGCTCTGAGAGGATTCAAGTCGGTGGGAGCGGGGGTACGTTCGTGGCGAGAGTGAGTGGGCCCTCTCTTACGCCTACACTATATGTATGCATATGCATTCAACACCGATAAGGGGAGACCGAGATTGATTAAGGGGAGAAAGTGAGTTTGCCGAAATACCGGAAAAGATAAAAATGCAAAGGTTCCTAAGACGAGCAACCAGTGGTTTGGTAGGTGGTCTCCCTCAAGGGGGTCACGCAAAGAGAGTCCTCGCTCGCTATTGCGCTCACACCTCACTGAGGTTCACTACACATCGTGAATATTTTTTGTATGCTGTGTTAGTGCGGTTAATATATATCCTTTACTATGTTATGTTTTCATGACTACACACCCTTCCGAGACTTTGTTTATTTTGCTTGGTTTGGCATCGACGTATTGGTATCAGTAGTACGGCGCAACTATAGAGCGTTTACAAAGGGAACCATGCGGAGAATTGCTACTGTGGGAAGAGGAGGGTTACTGCGCTATTAGCAAGATTTGACTAGAGCAGAGGAACGTGCAGTCAGAAAGCAGTATTAGCAGTCCATTATCCTATCAAAGTTGTTGCTCAGCCACTTTCCTTTCCTTGATTTTCAGCGATCGCTTTTGAAGGCCCGTTCCTGAGTTTCGTGTCTGTGTAGTGGTCTAGCTGGAGTGCGTAAGCGGATGCTGGAGGTGCAATGACTGTTGCTGACACAATGAAATTTAGGGGAAGAAGAGCGCCGGTCCTGTGTTTTTGTGTTCATGCTCGTCTTTTCGCGCTGCTTCCCCTAATCGCACTTCTAGGGTGTCAGCCTCACAAGCTTAGAAATAAAGCTTACAAATAAAGCCTTATAGATGTAAACAGGACTGAGTCTATTGGAAATAGAGAGTCATGGGAATCCTCCCTTCACAGCCAGGAAGAACAAATCCAAAAACAAGTCATCCGTCAAACCCAGGCCGCCGCCGGAAGCCAAGTGATTCCGGCCGACGTCCAGGGGGGAGATGGACGGTGAAAGGGGGAGCTGCGTCTCACCCGATTATCCGTACTCTCTAACGGGTGCAAATAAAGTGTCCTCTCTCTCTCTCTCTCCATGGACATTACAATGGCAAATTCATCGTTGAGGAGAAGTTTGTACGACGATTCCCCTTACTCTGCCACCGCGGTAGTGAGAGTTAGGGCTGCGCAATTTACATTCCCTGCTGTCTTGCTTCGTCCAAGAGCAGTGACGTGCGAAGCGGCCGTTTCTTTTATTATGTTTATTCCAAATACCTTACAGGCTTTATTGCGGAGCAACTTATACAGACTAGAATCAAACATAAAAGTTAGACACCAATGAAACACAGACAGTAAAATGAATTAATAGCTCAAAAACAATTTGAAGATACAGTTGATAACTTCACCACATGCAAAATATCAGTAAGGAGAAGTATCTATCTACCGTAAATCAAGAATTCTGCAGCAAAATACAGAGGGGAATTGCAATTGAAAGAGGTGCCGTGCACAAAAAAAAAAAAAAAAAATCAGTGTGACAGCTGAACGGAATCAATCGTAAGCCACAATCACGTGGATATTTGATAAATGGTATCATGTCCAGTAATGACCATGATACCATTATTGAAATGATAATGGCAGGGAGATATGTTCCAAATGACCTGGTCTCACAAGCTTGAGATCCAACCCACTGAGTCCAAAATGTGCGCCTGAAACTCCTATCTAATATAAACGTGCGGAACAGCAGAAATTTAATTTCATCTAAGCAGACCTCGGACGGATATCCAAGGATGAAGTAATACCCCTATCGCCTTAAGTACAAAGGAACCTTCCAGGGCAACCCAAATAGCACTGGGCCGCTGAGCACGCCGGCAACTATACGGTAAGACAATAACAAAATGCGAAATCGATCTTGTACCAGATTAGTCGCGAACTCTGAACATGCTTTGGCGGTTTAAATCATTCTGGAGACAACTATGCGCATGGAACACATAGTTCGTGCGCCTCAAAATAAGCAATTCGTTTTTTTTTTTCGGTCTGTACCTGTCTCCCTGGACGTAATATCAAGATAAGAACCCACCGGATACTTGATGTTGTCTCATCGCCAGGAAGTCGGAGAGAGGGAACGTGATGCTGTCCGCAGGTGCGACGCCCACGTACGCATCCCTGGATGGGTACGACTGCAGACCGTGTTCAGACACGAACCGGGCTATGGGAAAGGAATCAGGTATCCAGGCGTCCCCAGAGTATTCGTAGAAGTGAACTGCAGGATATGTCAGAAACAAATGTTTCGCTGTGATTTAAGTTTTGCAGATCGAATATTGCCGTGAACCGTTTGAATCTTTAACGGTTGCTTTTCAACAGCCACTAGCATGCTGACTCATCACTTAGCGCACGGAATGATCTTGCACTTTTTGTGTGTTTATGTTCGTTGTCGCGAGAAGGGGTGTTATAATTTTTTTTGGTTGTTGTTGAGCAAGATGCGTCGAAATGTATCGCGAAAGGTCTCAGCCACGCGCGTCAGTTTTTACAATGTTCTCGGCTGTGCTAATCGCACTTTGCGCCTTTATTTAGGCTTTTCTGAGCCGACTTTAAATTGAACCCTGACAAGTGCACCGGGAATTCGTAGATAGATGACTGCCGAGCACTCTTGCTGCTATTGCCACGGCGGAAGTAAATGGTGGCTAAGGCTGGGACTAAACTAGGTTTAGCGTGACTGCAGCACGCCACAGGTCGGGAGGCCGAACATTTAAATAAATGAATTATAAAACTACAAATTAAAGAGCTATAAAAATATGTTTTACCTTGTTTTATGGAAGAAGTTGTGGGTTTCCGCAGCCTCTTTTAGTGTTTCAAACAACGCGCGCTCTTTCATATTTGTATTGGTGTTTGCCCGGGCAGCGCGAGTGCGCATGAGCGAGCTGTCATTCGTGGAGGCTGCGTGTTATCGGCGCAGAAACGAGGGTAGATAAGCGCGGCGGAAGCAAGGCTCGCGGCTTTTTTTGCCCGGCGGGAGGCCAGCGAGCGTCAGGGGCCAGCGGGATGTACATGGGCGACGGAACGAAGACCCGCCTGGACGAAGACGGAAGCGGTGCCTGCAGCAATGGCTTATTTGCGTGAGTGGATGCTACGCGAGGAGCAATAGAGAGATTTAGCATACCGTGATCCGCGATCCGCCACCGTGACCCTCTACCGCTCATGGGCGGGGCGTACAAGCTGATTGGTTCCAATGCGGCAGGTCTATGTGCCGATATCCAGTATGTGGCGCCATCTATCGGCATCAAAGTTATCTGGGCATGCGCAGTGGAACGCGCGGTGGCGGATCACAGTAGCGGATCGCGGATCACGGTGTGCTAAATCTCTCTAATGTTTATTGTACCGCCGTTAGCTACCGCTCGCCCCATTCGCGCCGCAGTATGTTTTGTCTTGCTCCGGTAAAGTCTTGACCCTCGGTTTTATTCTTGACGGCCCATTGTCGCGCGTCTCGATCGCATGTTTGCAGCGTAGCGGCGCCCGATGTTCTTTCCTTTTTTTTTTGAATGCTTTTCCGTTTATCCGGAATAAATCGGCGTTTTTAGGAGAGACTGGATTTGTGAGTCGTCGGGCGAGAGCATGGCTCCCGGACTCGTTTTCTGGAAGGCGGAGCCTTCAAGGTAAGCTATTTCAATAAAACACTTTTTTTTTTCTATTTTTGCTCCACTCTTGTTGCTTCCCCATTTATTGTTGCATCGGCATTGCAACATTGCTTGCGAAGGAGTGAACTAAGCAGTTTCTTATCGCTGCTATCACGCTGTCAGCGATGATGGTCCCGGGAATGGTACGAAGTTTGCTCGCTTGTCTAAAAATGTGCCGGCTGCGAAGTTTTTTCGTCTTGCATGCAAGTTATTTCTCAGCCATTTTTGTTAGGTAGGATGCTTACCAGTTTTCGAGTCTGTCATTTTCTCTTTTTACGAGCGGCCAGCGCTAAGCCTTGTTGTGACGATGTGGCATGCGTTTTGTTTCTTTCAAAGCGGACCACGGAGCAAGTGTTACAGATGCTGCGCTTTTCTGTTTCTGTGAACCAATTATTATTATTATTATTATTATTATTATTATTATTATTATTATTATTATTATTATTATTATTATTATTATTATTATTATTATTATTATTATTATTATTATTATTATTATTATTATTATTATTATTAAAACATGTAAAACAGCTCGTGGTATGCTTAGGTCTGACGCACTGTGCAATAGCGAGGAGTTAGTACCGTCGGTATCGCACTACATTGTTTCCCCCAGGACTTTCCCACGTGAGCTCCCGTCTGTCTGCATTTGTAGTCCCACACGTGGGCGCATTGGTAACTTACATGGTCAGTGCTGGCTTTGTTGTACATTTTGGTGGTATGCTTCACCACTGTATTTGTGGGCTTAATAAAACACTAATATTTTCGAGCTGTACTTGTTCGACACTCTATCACCAATCGTGCGGCTACACCAGCACTTTACAGGTCATGCTGCACAAGTATGCTCAGCCTGTCCCTTTTGAAGAGGTGCTAGTTTGCTCCTTTCCTATGCCGTGTTCTTACTAGTGGATTCGAGCAGAATGTAATGACAAATTTGGCGAGCGCTGCAAGTCGCCCTTAAAAGAACGCCTTGAAAATGCGGCAGGGTGCATCCAGAAAAATTACACTTTATAATTTGCATCAATGATATACGTAGTCCTCACGCCATTCAACGTCACCAACTTTAGTTGCCCCCCCCCCCCCCCCCCGCCCCCCAATTTTTAGGGAGCGCTGGAGTGCCCATAAGCCTCTATGTGTTGAACGTCTATGGAGTCTTTGTTACCAGTGCATGCATACTTTGCTATTTCCGCCGCCAACTGCTTAGTTCTTTTGAAGGAAAAATCAGCCCCAATGGAGAATTTAAGTGCAACTCCACTCTCCTCATTTGTCGCCAATGGAATTGTCATCATTACGTGACAGTATAGAACACGTAAAGTGATTTCCAGGGGTAGTGAGGAGGAGAAACAAACATGACACGTGCCCTCGAAAGTTGTACTGACAAAGCGGGACAACAAGTGAGAATATGTGACAATTTTGTGCACCTTACAAACAAAAATCTCAAATAAAAATTACAGGCAATGCCGAGCAGTTTCTCGTGGCCGTAAACTGCCTTGTTGAGAACTGTCGGAAGATCGATGTTGTTCAGGTAAGCCTCCGTTTCAATGGGGTATGGTGTGTTAAACTTTACGGAAATTTAATTTTATATTTAACTGTAAAAAATATGCAGAGAGAAAATCCATGCACCAGTGAGTGCGAAGGAGTGATCCGAATCTCTTAAAAATGGCTTCAAACGCCCCTTGCCTTGGCATGTAAAAATGGAACACGCGAGCGTTTGCTAACACGCCGTTTTTCATTTTTTTTCCGCAGATAACACACACACACGCACGCGCACACACACATCATCGTGAAAATCATGGTCATCACTCAATTCCTGGCCAAACGAGATGACCTATGACTGCAAACATAACGATTAAGCCCCTAGTGGGAAACCCTGTATAGAAGGCTAACCAGTATTCTGTTGCTGCAACGCCGTTTAAAGGGCCACTGTCCAGGGAAGGCCCTTTTAAGAAAAGGAGCCCAGTGTTTCGATCAGGTACCGGAGATAGTCTGTGCAAAATTCTACAGCGACACGCGCGCCGCAAAGCATCGAAAATACAATTCAAAGCTCCCTCATGCTCTCTTTTGAGAAGCCAGCTTCACCGCTCCCTGCGCTGGCCCGACGGGACCCGATAATGACGTACGTATCGGGAACGACGTCCATTGGTCCGTCTAGCTGACTGACGGGAGAAGGATGGGTGTCTACCGCTCGCAGCGCGCTTTTCCCTCGCCACGGCCAGACTGAATCCAGCGGCGCGCGCTCCTTCGACCGTTTTTTTTTTTTTTTTTCGCGCTCGCGGAGAGCCACGCCCCACCTCCCGCCAAACGCGGAGGAGGAAGGGGAATTTGTATTGCGGAGGCTAGACGACCTCGGGCAGGAGAGTGAAAAACCTTTGCGAGGGAACGGAAGGAGAGAGGCAGGATAGAATCGGGTGATTGCGGTGGCTGTAACTGCGTTATTAGTTACTCTTTTCAAAAACATTTTGCGGCCTTGCGTTCCAGGGGCGAAGTCTCACAGTCACCGTGGAAGAAAATATTTTCGACCGGAGGGTGGACAGTGGGCCTTTAAGGCAGAAGAAGCTGCATTCAGCAATGGGTGAAATATTAGTCCATGCACTTACTGTCACCGTATCTTTCGTTGTTTGGGTAGTCAGATATCCAGCTCGGCTTCGGTGTCATTCGGCCGTTGCTAGGGCTCGACGACAGGATTGGACGCGACTTGTCGTGAGCCTGGACCTCCGGCATGATGGTCCTAATGTACAGCGCCCGGTAGTCTTCTTCGACCGGTCCAGCCGCCGACCTGCAAATGGTTACGTACCATCGACATTCTTAAGCTGTTCTAAACCACTGGTAAAATTTTGGAATAAATTGGTATGAACTTCCGAATAAAAAGCGTAACAAGATACACTGATTACAGTAGTTTGAATATACCATGCTCTCCGTGCTTTCTTTTGTGCATACCTTAAGAGCCTTATCAACGTCGATCGTCACACTGATGTAAATGCATCATGAAGAAGCGTGACAGTTAGGGTCTAGAAGAGGTAGTGGGAGTGTACGAACCATAGGCGAATTCAGGCGCGGTTGCACATTTGTTAGCATATAAAATTTTCAGTTCCTCTACAAGAAGCTGTCAACGGGTTGAAGAAGAATGACAAGGTCTACAATTTAAAGGGGAATCTCGCAGTGTTCTTCTATTTGTTGTTTACTCTATTCCTGTCCCTTTACCCTCAGTTAATCATGGTGTCAGTTCAGTTCAGTCGTTCAGTCGTGTCCGACTCTTCGTGACCCTATGGACCATATCACGCCACGCTTTCTGGTCTCTCACTATCTTCTTAACATCCCTTAACTTCATCTGCAGCGCCTCGAGGATGCCATCTAACCATCGCGTTCGCTGCCTACCTCATCTCTGGTGAGCCTCAACCTTTCCCAACATAAAATCTTTCTCCAGCGACTCCTCTCTTCTCATCAGATGACCAAAGTAGCTGAGCTTGAACTTTATAATTTGACCCTCCAATGAGCAGTCAGGGTTTTAGGTCTACAATATCGACTGATTCGATCTTCTGGCAGTCCAAAGAACTCTCAAGTCTCCGCCAGCACCACAATTCAAACGCGTCAATTCTTCGGCGGTCAGCCTTCTTCACAGTCCAACTCTCGGATCCATGTATCACAACTGGAAAGACCATAGCACGAGTTATACGGATCTTGGTTGGTAGTCTAATGTCTCTGCTCTTTACTAGGCGGTCAAGGCTAGCCACGGCTCTCTTTCCCAGAAGCAATCATGGTGTACTGGCCAACTATGATGCTACATCTACTTTTCGGAACCACGTAAGGGTGCCCTGCTCACTGAACAAGAAAAGGCACCGTTGCTACTTATGTGCGCAGTACCTGATGTCATGAGTATGCGTAAGAGGCTGGCATTTTCTCCACTGTCCGAGTCATCGTATAGTTGTCGTTGATAAGACGTGTACAAAATATACCGGCCGTTTATGGGAACTCATGCCTATCGCTCATGCCTCCATTGCATTCCGCTTTTTATTCTTTGCTATAATATATCCTGCTCCGACTGCCAATAGGCAGTTGGCCGTATTTAATACAACAAACAAACAAATAAATAAATGTAAATTACATATGTTGTGCAAATATGTGGCGACGATATATTTAAACCCTTATGCCGAAGGGCGAACTTGCGCAATAAAAAAAAATGCTTTGCCGGTTCAGTGTACACAGAACACTTACGCCGATTCGAAATGTGCAGATCCTATATCAGTCTTGGCCAGTGGTCCGTGAAATTAGAAAACGGGTTTAAAATCTTTCGCTTCTATGTATTCCTATGGGCGTTAAGCCTACATTTCATCCCCAGTCTCCTGCGGCGTCGCGAGCGCCCCCTTTGTTTGTAAACACGGTGTTAGTCTATGTATGTATGTATGTATGTATGTATGTATGTATGTATGTATGTATGTATGTATGTATGTATGTATGTATGTATGTATGTATGTATGTATGTATGTATGTATGTATGTATGTATGTATGTATGTATGTATGTATGTATGTATGTATGTATGTATGTATGTATGTATGTATGTATGTATGTATGTATGTATGTATGTATGTATGTATGTATGTATGTATGTATGTATGTATGTATGTATGTATGTATGTATGTATGTATGTATGTATGTATGTATGTATGTATGTATGTATGTATGTATGTATGTATGTATGTATGTATGCACGTGAACTTAGGATCCGCAGAAAGACCCACAGGCGGGAGCCATTAACCCTGTCACATCGCGTCATTAGGGACTAAGTTTTTCCCCAGTTCTGCTGTATGGTGTGTGATGCCGGACATATGAATAAGGTCATGTCGGAATCCTTCACCGGTAAATATACTCCAGCCTTGCGTTCGTCGCTTCTTACAAACAGTGCTTTGTGGCTCTTAAAGAAAAAACGTCGAGTTCCGTACCAGAATCTTATGGTGTCTTCATTTTCATTATTGGCTGCCCAGACAATAATGGATGGATGATGCTGAAGGCGACGCACCTGAAAAATAAAAACGTCAATGTAATGGCATAATGCTTTCTAACAGGGGGCAGTCCTGCCACTACCAAACACATTACTTCCGGAACAAGAGATTCACGCAAAATGGAAGGCAGTTAATACTAGTGATAAAGAAATATGTTATGATCAACTATACTACTTTCAATTGAAACTGCAGTCGGTAATAGCTGATCGCTTCTTTTTAGTGGCGAGAAAATTCTTACAGATGAGAGGAGTATGACGCAATGCAGAATTAGGAGTCATTAAAACATTGGACGGGGTGTCGACACGAAATCCGAACATGACAACTTCATTATGCACAGGGTCGACCACTCTTAGGTTGAGCACGCGAACAGGTGGTCGCTCTCTTCGAAGGGTCGTTGCGTCCGACACGTCCACATATTGAAGCAGAATGCAAAGGGTGTTGAGAGACCTTGAGACGTGGTGCTTCGCATGTGCTGTCATTTCGCTTCATTGTGCGAGCTGGTTGGACGTACGGGGGCTCCGAAGAGAGCGGGCACGTGCTCGCGTGTTCATGCAAAGAGTGGACGAGCCTGCACCTATGGATGCCCTGGACTAGAAATCGAGATGCGTTGGTCGCCTTGGTTAAATAGATGCCCTATGTGTCATTGTGTTGTACCACGGGGTCTGACAGGACTAGTTACGTATTATAATAGGCTGGTAATTAGTGACGGCAAAAAACCGCTTTGACATCTGCGAAACGGGTTTCCAGGGCGTCCCAAACCATGCGTAGCGATTAACGCTATCGTGTCGTACGCCTAAACTGGACGCTTTTTTATTTGCTTTGAATGTCCTCGGAGCGGAAGAAAATAGGCGATACATATGCAGTATGCGGCTACCTCATCTCACTCCGTGTGGCTCTGATAATACAATGCGCCCACACGGACATGCATATCGCACTGTCAACTCAATAACCCTCAGATAAAATTGTCACATGCGTGTTCCGGCGACAACCTTTTTTTTCCTTCATAAGAAAAGAATAAAGCCATTTAGTACGTGTCCTGTGCCATGTGGCGGCACAAAGTAATTCGTTTACTGTCAGAGATTCCTTGTAATTCCTGGTAATTAATAATAAGAAGGGGATGACGCTCCACGTGATATGTTTCGTGTATCAATACATCCATGAGTGTCGGACCAGCCTTGTGATAAGCGAATAGTTACTTATTGTTATCCATCGAAGCTCAGTCATGCGGCTACGAAAGGAAACTTATAGTTTCCACAGAGATTGTAATTGAAGAATTTGTCTTGATACGGGGTCGAATCCGGATTCACTACCTACCTCATCGGAGAATTCGCTCTACCGAATCAGTTATTAGAATAGTTCGAACCCCGAACCAGAACTAGGTTTTTTTGTTATGAAGTTTCTGTGTAGGCTGTACAGCGTTCTTTTGAGCTGAATTATTGAGTTTGAATGGGCGTCAAAGACAGGCTACTCTATTTGACAAGCCCACACATCCCTCAGGGATTCTCCAGGTTTCCCACTTGGTTTATTTGGACACTTATTACAGTTGCCAATGCAGTTCGGGTAAGAGGAACTGCAAAAATTGGGCTTTAAGGACGATTAATAACTGATATGGTAAGCAACTCTGTGTAGAAGCTCAAAATGAAGGGTGAACTTTCCTCTTCCCACAAGAAGTAGGAAGTAGCAAGCCCATAATAGCAAAGCACCCACTACATAAAATGGGCCGAAGTATGCTGCCGAAGTGCAATATATATCCATCCAAAGGAAGGCACTAACGTAAATAAGCAAATAAATGTGCTATAGGCACGCTCGAAATAAAGGAGCGCTGGGTTGTATTTCAAACATCACCGGTGCTTCAGTGCAGAGCTCATTGATGTCTTTTGATTTCCCTTTTAGTTCAGGTTACTCACATTTTGGATGGTGAAATAAATCCCTGCTCAAAGCCAATGTGACTTGGGTTTCGTTACAACCACAGCACAAGTGCAGAAAGCCTACAGTTAAGAATAATCGAGACAATCAGAAAAGCTCCGCAATATAACACCATAGAATGCCTGCACAATTCTGGGGCATGAAAGACGAACAAAACAAAAACAAACAAATACGCAGACAAACAAACGATCAAGCAAGGACAATTAAAAGCATGTGCAGGATTTTCGCAGAATATAGAAGAGCCGAAGAGCGAGAACACTTCATAGAATCATATATCAAAACGAACGAGCACATAAATGTGTACGGCTACCTCCGCACTAAGAAACAGTGCTATACGCGTGCACAGTGTTTCATTAAAAATATAAAGCCCATGGAATTTGCTTTAGAGCCTTGCAAAAGAAGTAGCTGCACATCCCAGGTATGCAATCTCGCAGGGGACGAGAAATCGCGTCCTCGCACTTCTAGAGCTGAGGCAAACACCTTGGGCAGTATAATTTTAAAAAATGCTGTACATAGCTACAGAGGAGGTTCAGGAACAGCGTAATATTCTCCTTCCGCCAAAGCAGCTGTCACCAGCCGGACGCATGTTAAACTTCTTGTCCAGGAATAATTAAGGACAGGTCGCTTCCTGAAGGGCGTCTCACCTGTTGCCCAACTTCAGTGGCCACATTCTGCAGGAATTCTTTTTCCGAGGGATATTGGCTGACAGAGAACATCATGTCCTGCCAGATGAGGATGCCCAGCTGGTCAGCGAGGTCGTAGAAGTAGTCGCTCTCGTAGATGCGTCGCTCTCGTAGATGCCGCCACCCCACACACGGAGCATGTTCATGTTTGCCTCCTGCGGTCCAGTAGTACAACTCTTGATCGCCTTTCAAGCCAATGTTCTCCCGTACAGCAGCGTTATACAGATCAGGCGAGTGGATCTTCCTCCCCTGAAGCGCTTTGCTGCAAATTTCAAGCAGCGCGCAGAGCAAGAAGCTTTCGAACTCACTGCAGGCAATTTTCTTTCACGTAACACCACGCCACAAGGAACTTAAGGCGTACTGTAGTCTCGCGATCTGAATTGGCTTGCTTATAAATGCTGCCCATGCAATACATGATCTTTTCTTCTCTTTTTTTTTTTTTGCAGGGGGGGGGGGGGGGGGGGGGCTAGAACGCGTTTACGCATGGGCTTCCTACATCTTTGCGCTTGTGTTCTCCTTGGACAAAATATGCAAGTCGTACTCGTTGCCGAACGCTCTAGTGCTCTGTAGATTTTACTGCGGGAGATGTACTCTGCCTGACGGTAATGATATCCATCATTACCATGCATATGTGAGTTTGTTAAACTTTCGCTGGAATTAGATCTAACAAGAATATTGCTTCTATTGTGTCCTGCTGGTCGTAAAGGGCAAGTTCGTTTTTTTCTTTATCCTGAGCCCAAAGTCATAAAACCGTTTCTCTTTATTTGAGCATCCCGTGCTTATCCTACAAAACTTTCCAATTTCTTTCACGTCTCCAAGAGTGCTTGGGGCGTCTCCAAGAGTATCTCGAGACTTCCTCCACGTCTTTCTCTGCTTTTTCTTTTTCTTTTTTTCTTCTCCATTTCTCTTTCTGTCCGCACGAGGCAGCGGAGGTGGCTCAGCTACAGAGCCAGTAGCAGGCCCGTGCATTTTCTTTTCCTTCTTCCTACAGCCACGACAACAACAACACTCAAGTCGTAGCTGTTATGGCGAAGAAAAGCAAAAAGCAAACCTTCATAGACCAGTGTGGGCCAGGGGCTGGACCACAAGGACGACCTTTCTTCACCTTTAGTTCCCGAGTTCAAGTTAACTTACACTTTACTACTTTGATGGCCCATTTCGGAAGTTACTACCAGATATCAATATTGCCGCAATCGAGTGCATATACTGACAAGGTACACGTAAGTCCACATGGCGCCCAAAGGAATTCGACGAGAATGGCAGCCTGGCTAGCTGGTGGCGGCTCATTACGAGGGTAATCAATGCATAAACAGGAAGGGAAAGAGAACACTTATTAGACGATAAAACACTGTTCACAAAACTTCAATTTCGGTGGT
The DNA here is from genome assembly GCF_055883805.1 of Amblyomma maculatum. Classification (NCBI taxonomy): domain Eukaryota; kingdom Metazoa; phylum Arthropoda; class Arachnida; order Ixodida; family Ixodidae; genus Amblyomma; species Amblyomma maculatum. The sequence goes on along the minus strand of NC_139346.1, from coordinate 167,408,830 downwards.
CAAAATGAACAATGTAGCATAGCGTTAGCTGCTCACGACATAGTGAAATATAAAGCAATTCCGGGGATGCAACATCTCGCCCACCTAACTTTCTGCCGTCCCCTGCTACGCTTTCTTTCCCTTGAAATCCAGTTTGTTACCCCAAGCGACCATCGGTTATTCTCTTTTCGCACTAGATGCCTTGCCCATTTCTTCATTATTTCCACAAGTGTCATTAACTCGCGTTTGTTTCCTAACTCGATTGCCACGCTTCGCGTAGCTTTTTACACCCATCATTTTTCGTTTCACATATGTACAAGAGTGTAACACTCTCAAAATGAGGCCAGTCATCCTACGAGGTACAGCGCTTCCTCAAGTGTGTGCGTGGTTTTTTGCCAAGTAAGAATCACTGTTTTACCGGGAAGACAGAAGGAAGCCTCAACTAAATAATAATAACAGGTTCACAGGAAGGGTAAGACGCAGTATCTATCACACTTGATCTGTGGACACCTGAACCGCGCCCTAAGGGAAGAGAGGAAGGTGGGAGTGAAAATGGAAAGAGAGAAAGAGGAGCCGTAGTGAAAGGCTACGGAGTAATTTCGACAACCTGGGGATCTAACGTGCCTAAACTAGTTGGCTCGGTTTTTGAGGAAAAGAAATGCGCAGTATCTGCCTGCCTTCCTGGTAGACACCTACACTTACGATTAAAGGCATATAACCTGACGTGAACATATCGTCGGTTCGAATCCTTATCGCACACTAGCCTCCAACTTGACTACCAGACGAATGACCAGGTGGGATTCAAACGCACCACTACTGGTTAGCGAGCCAGCCACTCTACCGTCTAGGCTACGCAAGGTTTTCCTTAGCATATATATATATATATATATATATATATATAGCATATATATATATATATATATATATATATATATATATATATATATATATATATATATATATATATATATATATATATATATATATATATATATATATATATATATATATATATATATATATATATATCATTAAAGCGGGACACAGGCCACAGGCGCGTCATACCTAAAGGTGGAGCATAAGTGCCGCCTTAGTTTCTTCTACTGCCCGTTAAAAGGGAGGTTTTTAAGGGGTATAACGTAATAAACTTTTTACAGCTCCCGAAACAGAACGAAGGTATTGGAATAGAGCGGTTCCTGAGCGCGCAAAGGCAGTGTTATGAGGTCAATTTTGATGATTACTAACCAAACTGCTTTCTTGCCATCATTCAGTACTTGGTTCTGTTTATAATTTTGGACCAGTGGGTGTATTGAAATGCCGAAAGTGCAAAATTAATGGCTGCCTGCAAGCCCCAAAAGCCATCCTGCCATAACACAATTCGAAGTCATTTGTGTGTTACTTGTTTTATATTCACATTACAATAAAATCATTGCAATTGGCAATAAGAACAACTTCGGCTTCGTGATCATTCTGGGTAACACACGGCAGCCACATTTAAAAAAAAAATAATGCATCAGCAAAAATAGATGACGTACAGTGGTGCTATGAAGGAAATGCAAAGATCTTACTTTAGCAGAAAGCAATAAGTCTTGGATGTAATCATTCGTAGCTCTTTCGGGAAAGATGTCAGCGGGTATCCAGTTGGCTCCTTTGGCGTAGATTGGGACGTCGTTGACCTTGAAGTAAAATTCGGTTCCATCACCTAATGCTTCCGCTGTGAAGCAAATAAAATAAAAAATTCCAGGACTGCAGTAAAGTCTGCTTAGGTGCAGTAATGCGAAACCATTACGACTTTTGTCAGCTTTGTGGATTCGCCCTACACTATAGCTATAGCTATGACTGACCTTTGGCTAGAATCGACCAGATGGCCTTTGTGTATGGCGTATTCACCTAGGGTAAATGAGGGAGCGGTCGAGATGGAACTTGATGAAAACGACGATGCTTACTGCATAACGCGAGAGTGTGTTGCAGTTTTACACGAGACATGATCAGCTGCGGGGACAGTATAGTGCTGTCGTGCCCGGGCCAAGGGAGCTGGTCTGTTCGGATTATGGTTCGATTCCTGGGGTTGAAAATGTTTTTGCTCCAGTTCGTGTGGACGCCCTCTAATGACAGGCTGGGTTGACAGGGCCTGATGACAGGCTCTAATGACAGAGTATGATGACAGGCTCTCTACACACCACTCATTACTGAAGATATGCTTTCGCATTAAAAGGTATCAGTCTGTTTCGAGAGCATGGGACTGATCACCGTATTAAAGGATCTCACTAAACTGTGTGCGACAATCTGTAGGTTTTCCTCATCTGAAAAAAAAAAAAGAAACTTTTTTTAACAGCATTTACAAAATATTGCAGTTTTGCGGAAACGCCTTAAGAGAAATCGTCGAATGGCAAAGTAATACAGAAGACCTAATATAGGGCATAAAGCACATTTTACTAAGGTGGAAAATCGTATCTCAGGCTGACATCAACAAGTAATACATAATCCCATCGCCAGTACTCAAATCGTTGACCTAGTTTAGTTCGAGTTGATGTTACGTGGTGATATAAGCAATATTTGTGACGGATGTCGAGGATGGTTTTACTATCGATGCTCTCTGACCAGAAGTATGGGCGCCGTACGCTCGGTGGGGTTTATGAGGCGCTCCAGGCGGTGCGAACGGGACATCACAACGCTATCGAGACCTACTCAAAAAGGCATACAACTTAATGTCCCCCAAGTCTTTGTGTGTAGAATCCAACACATTCATGTTTGTTCCCGACCCTTGCGGTAAGAGCGAAGCACCGTATTAGCTAGCATTAAAATCGGCAGTGTTCATATTATATCACTCGAAAGACCTCACTGATTTCTTTTTAATAGAGTGGGTTTGATGAAATGTTTCGTGACTTCACAGTATGTTTCGCATATGTGCTTGCCTAGGCACTGTACTTGGTTAGGTAGGACTGTACGCAACAGTATTAAAAGCCACAATCACGAATAAAGTTAGACTTGACGCAACCGCACAAGACAGAGGTCATTAAGCCAAGAGGAAGGGACAGAGGCGTGTACAAGAGAAATCATTAGCGAATGAAGTGTTTGTGTAACTGGCCGATACACGTGGAAGTCAGAAAACGAAGAGGGAACCGATACAGGAACACAGGCAACAATGCTGGCTTCGACTCGATTGTACGTTACATATTAGACTGCCCACGTATTAAGTTGTGCACTTAGCAGAATATTACAATAATGGACCTCGTAATTTCATCAAGTAACCGCTCTTTTATGGTAAAATTTTTACAATGCGGTGCTTTTCTATCCTTATTTCCCGGGTTTGTCTGGACGTGTAGGCAAGCGATCATCGACGAGCACTTACGGATATCATCTTCATTCAGCTCCACGGTCCTGAATCCGATGTTGGAAACTTTTGTAGCTGCTTCCCCATTCACAAAGATGGTTATGTTTAAGCTGTACAGCTTTTGAGGACCATAACCCGATGGCCACCAAGGTGTAATGGCGAAATCCTGAAAGGCAGGCATGATAAAGAGTACATTTAAGCTAAGGGCTGCATTCCTAAGTATAACAAGCAAGCGATATGGAAGTGAAGCAGGTTTAAACCTAGACTTTTATCGCACATGTTTTCGCGTTGCGCGACAGACCGCACATTTTTTTATATAAATGTCCGAAATGCCACAACGACAGAATATTATAGACTTTAAGTAGCACCCATATTGTGTAATTAATTTGTAATCAATGAAAATCAGCTGCTTTCTTATGGCATCCTCCATGAAAACATGGAGATAGTTTGAACCTTTGTATGTGCTTCACAGTGTCGTCAATACGAAGTGCGAACCCACGAGCAGGTGGTCGCTCTCTTCAAAGCGCTATCGTTTCTGAGATGGATGACGTGCTCTACTTTCCTTTTAAATGCGGGCCCGTCAGACGCAATGGCGCTTTGAAAAGAGGGACCACGTGCTCACATGTTCGCACTATGCGGACGACCCTGTGCAACCACCCTAGTGTAAAAAAAAAAAAGCATACCATAGCACCACACAAAATTTCTTGCCGCAAAACATAAAAATTAGGTTCATAACAAGTGAGGCGCACCGCGAAGTCTCAGAAAATTTGTACTGTTAAGACATATCTGAAAGGACAATTCTCAATAGCTGAGTTAATTACTAGAGCATCGGAATACTGAGCAAGAAGACGAGGATTCCTTCTCGACCGTTGCAACCGCGTTTTGGCGGAGCGGTACCGCAAGTGACTTCCCTGAGCTGTGCGATGTAGTTGCATGCTAAAGATTACCAAGGGTCGGGAATAATCAGCAGTCCTCCACTGCAGCGTCGCTTTCACTCTTGCCTATTTCGTTCCCTCTCTCAAAGCAGAAATTAGTTCGGAGGAAAGGCAAATTGAAGTAAATTTGGCACACTCCGTGTAAACTTCAACTTGCCATCAGAGACTGGATGAAGAGGCGCCGAGAGAAAGAAGGACAAATAGGAACAGTGGGCGGCATATTAATCCCCCCCCCCCCCCCCTCTCTTCTTTAGTGAGTACCAATGCTTCACAGCACAGGGACATCTTTTCAAATCCACTTCAGATAAAACGCGACGCGGCATATTAATCCCCCCCCCCCCCCCCCCCTCTTTTCTTTAGTGAGTACCAATGCTTCACAGCACAGGGACATCTTTTCAAATTCACTTCAGATAAAACGCGACCACCTGCAGACCACTGAGCCGGGATTTCGGCTATATATACTAAGCTTCCCGACATTTAGCCGTGCGTGTTCATAGCGTTGTTTGCGTGTGTTCTTTTCTCGTTCTTTAATTGTGAAAAAATCTCAGCGTTCCTTTTATCAGACACCAGCAATGAATACAATAATAGTTATGATCTATTTAAACGCAATCAATTTCTTTTACTTGAGCAGATAACACTGCGCGTGTCTTATTACAGATAATAGCGTGCTCAAGCCATCGTCATCTTTTCCCACTTCGACAGTCCATCCTTCGGTACACACCGAGTGGCCGAGTGGCCGCCCATCACATTTGCTCGCTTTTCGCCAGCTTGAATTTGAGTCCAGCGCTGAAATTTGAATTCTTTGGCTTGCACTGCCACTGTAGAGCACACCGGATTCTTCGCGCTTCTATCCCTTTACACTCCGGCTTGGGTGACTGGGATTCACTCTAACTTTCGACGTCTTAGCAAAGGTCGTGGCCCATTTTAACACGTTTATATTTTGTCAATGTGGTGGTGATGGAGGCGGTGGTGCAGTGATTGCGCTCGACTGCTGTGCCCAAGGATGCGGGATCGAATCCCGGCCACGGCGGCCACTTATCGGTGGAGGCGGAAGGCAAGGCGTCCGTGTGCTGTGCGATGTCAGTGCACGTTAGAGAGCCCCGAGTGGTCGAAATTTCCGGATCCCTCCCCTGCGGCGTCTCTCATAGCCTGGGTCATCTTGGGACGCTAAACCTCGTTAAACGAACCTAACCATTTTCTCAAGGCAATTGGTGCCACATTACGGCCGTGACCGAAAGAACAAAACATATAAACAATGGTGCAAGACGCACAAAAGCACTAAGGCGGGAACCACAGAGGTCTTGCTCCATGTGTCGTCGGGCGTTGAGGTCTCAAGAAACGCAGTAAATCTCGTCCGTTCGAGTGTAAATATTTCTGGCGAAAATGGGGCACTGAAGCGGTAGGGTGGAAGTTCGGTACTGAGATAGTTCTTGAAGCCTGTGTATTCTAAGCATGAAGTGTATGGTTCGCCTCTCCTTGGAGGTGATAGGAGTACAGTATTTTTGAGGATATATGCCACAACCGAAGGAACAAGTACATCAGTTCTCTATGTGACACTTCGTGTGAGAACCCCTCCAAAAGAGCGGAGCTGGCGCTGGGATTAATAAAAATTGATGTCTGGCGGGGAATGCCTCATAAGCGTGCTGGCTAAAACATGGATTTCACTGCGACTGTTGAACTTCTCCTGCGGTAGAGTCAGGAAGGCTAGTACGATAAAAGCTTCCTGGTGACGTAGTGCCACCTACAGAGTCTTGATACGGTTAGCACAGCAATTCGGGCGCTTGCAGAAGGATTCCAGTGATTGACTTAGGGAAAGAGACGCTTTACTACTTACTGCTTTAAAGTATCCAAATATAAACTTTGCTATTATGTCCTGACAATGGTACCTGCATCACACATAGTGGGAATGAACCCTTAATGCAGCAATAATGACACCGATAACACCATGAAGAAGCCGACCATTCCTCTTCGCGATATCTGAAAACTTTATTGCGGTATTACAAAACTTTATTTGTGGGAAGATTTGCTCGTATGAACGAATTACGTCTCACGAAGTCGCAAAGAACTCTGCAAAGGCATCTGTTCCTGTGGTGCTGGAGAACTTCCGTATACTTTACAGCGAATTCCTTCTAACATGTGTATAAGGACACTGTGGATCTAAATATATAAACCTAAAGAAATGCGACAGCAAATTTATGCAGAATAGTGCATTGGACAATTCTACGTTCACTAAACTCTAAGATGGCCCATTTAACAGTGACTGTTGTCTTTTTCATGACAGAAAAGTAAAAAAAAATAGTGTGCGATCCAATTACCACCAGTGTTTTGGGGACACATATTACAACTGAAGCGAAAACAGAAAGCAAATATTTTGCTACATACAAAAATAACTGACTGCTCCGTTACCAACTTCCTTTAGGCTCGCCATTTGTTCGTTATTGAATTCGCTCAGCAATACAACTTGATTACCGGCAAAAGTTTTTTTAAATATTTCGTAATCACCACTTACATGAGGCACTTCCACGGAAAAATGCACTGTGGCTTTATCTTCTGTAGACGGAGAAAGTGTCACTTGCGCCGCATAAATAAGGCGTCCATCCAAGCTAACCCAAGCAGTTCCGGGGCCCATCTTTGGCAAAGATGAGTCGTAAAACGCGGTAATATTCAATTGCCATGTCGAGTTCATAAGAGAACCTGAAATAAAGGACGGCGATTTTTTTTTTTTTTTTTTTTTTGCGCCACGCATGTCTTCTGCAACCCTTACGCAGTACTACATCATGCTAGAACGGCAGTCCCTTAAAATGACTAGAAGTCTCCACATTAGTTTCTTATTCTTCAACGCGTGTGTCTGCGCCAGAAAACTTGAGCCACTATATGGGTTGGCTCACAAGCCTTCTTCACGCCAAGAGTAAACAATGCGGCAAAGCAGCAATTTTAAGCCGACTTCCTACTACAGACATGAAATATAAGCTATTTGAAAAGAGGTTTTTTTTTTTTTTTCACCTTTTTTTGCGCGTGCGGTGACGACTGAAATAATGTCGATGAGGTTAATAAACCTAAAAAGTATACATGCCATCAATTAGCTCCTAAGATATGTCCGAGGCACGGGGTGGGCATCGCCTCACCAAGTGATCCTTGCGTTTATAGCTCGCTATTCTACTTCTGATTAAGAAAAAGTCAAGCACAAGCGTCTTATGCCATTTTCGTAGCACGCGTTTAGGTGAAAACCGAAATTTTCTGCACGAGATGAGACGCCAACGCATTCCGCAGGTAGTCCCCGTCTCTCCGTCAGATCTTCTCAACTGCGTTTCTCTCCGCTCGTCACGTATTTTCCCCAGATCTCCCGTTTCATGCTCTTCAGTCACCACGGACCCAAACTAGGCATTAATGCAGCTAATCGCCGTGCCATAAGGCTCCTTTCCAGTAAAAAAAAAAAAAAAAAGGTACAGTGTCAAAAATACAAAAAATATTCTGTAGTTATGTCGTAAACGTCAGAATTTTCTGCAGTTGTGCAGTACTTTCTGTATTTCCATAAGTTTTTCACAGTAGTTTTCTGTTGTCTATAGTGCTTCTTTGCTGTAACTACAGAAAATTCTGATGTTACTGCAGAAAGCTGGGTTGTCACAAAAGGTTTCCTGTAAAACAAAAACGCACAGAAATTCCGTTCAAACATAAAATTTTCTGTAGTTTTTTTTTTTTTCCGACGGGTTCTCCCGGTCGCAGCGTTGGTCCAGGCTTGGGGCTTATTTGGGAATCCCACCTCGATTTCGCTGGTCGAATCATGGTGTAACGAACTGCATTTGCGAACCTCGTTGCTTGCCCGTCATCGGTTATGAGACGTTTCTTGGAACTTCCTGGAAAGATCGTTAACACCTGCTGCGTAATCCCTAAAAGAAGTCAGCCCTGCGTCGGCGTGGCATCCTCTGTCGCTGTTCACACCGCATTACGGTTGCAACAAGGGGTCCTCACGCGCGGTCATTCATCTCAGCGGCGCAGGAGACTTGACGCTTCACTACATGATCAGCTTGGGGCTGTACAGGAGGCCCGCGCGGCGGCAGAGAGCTTCGGGCTCTTTGTGCCGACGTGGGAGCTGCCCTCTACACCTGGCGCCTAGCCAAGTGTCCTTCAGGACCCCTACTGTGGGAAATAGTTTTACCAAACCAAACCAAACGCCTGTCAAAGTTGAGGTACTTGCGTGCGTTGTCTTGTCTCCGTGATGAGGTTGGGGCGCTTTCAGGCACCGATAAATCTCTTGGTGAGAAAGGTCCGGCTCCTTTTTGAAACACTGCTTTCGAGGGTCAATACACGTGTCACCGCATTGGAGGGGCCAGGTATATAATAGGACAGCCGCCGTGCGCGCCCGTTACGCAGCTTCTAGCGTCATGCCGACGGCCCTTATCTCTATAGTCAACGCCTACGGTCATTTCATGTAGACAAAGACACCTACATATAAATAATACAGGCTTTAAAGCCACAAATTCAAGGCGAAACATCGCGGCCGCTGCAGGCTCGGATATTTTATATCTTAGTAAGCCGCAGATGGCATCACATATTCAAAATATTGTTACGACGGGGGTTTGACGTCGGAGCGCTACACAAGTCGAGGAGGCAGATAACTTAGCTGGTTAACGGCTGCGAGTCCAACACGGGCACGAGAGTCTCCAAGGACGTCTTTTTCAACGTCTTTGTTCATGTTTTCTTCTTTGCTTTTCCTCTTCTTCAGGATTGCTACAATATCTCCGTGACGTCTCTTGGTCTCTGCACTTTGCCAAATTAAGTATTTGCACATTAACGCCTAATAGATTATGATAGTATTTTAACACCGTATGAAAGGAAGCGCTTCTGCTTCACTTAGAACAAACAAAATCATCTTTTTCCCAGGAAGAGGTTTTTCGACTCTATTCAAGCTTGAGCCATGGATGCAACACATGATGTACGCAGCTGGAGTTAGACATCTTTCGATATGCGCTAAGGTTAGTTTTGAAATGCTTGCGCTTCGTTAACACCTCCCGCACAACAGTGGTCGACAGAAAGATTGCTCAGGAAATGGCGGTGTTACAAAAAAGCCCTCAGACAATTGGTCTTAAATCCTACCTTTCGGTACAGTCGTCACCAAAATATCGCGGATCAGCACGCCGCTGTACCCCTCCAGTGCGATCGACTTCCTGCATAAAAAAAAAAGGAAAAGAGTTACAGGGATACCTAACTACATTATGTGTTGGCAGTGCAGTAAAATTATAATTCGTTAGTATCTCTACGTCGAATTTAGAGCCATTCTCTCAAGCGTGTGTTCGGAGAATCCTACACGTCTCTCTACAAACAACCAGACATCTCTTCGGGTCAACTAGCTGAAGGCTAGAGGTTGCTCGAAAGTGCCTGGAGGTGGGAACATGGACGCAATGAAGATGCATCGAAACGTATCGCTGTTACTTCTGGTTTAGTAGCGTTACTTCTGGTTTGGTGACATCTCTTCTCTCCAACTAATGGCAATTATCTGGTGCCTGACCAAGACATTTGCCTACATCCTTTAGAATTTTTATGACCAGTGAAAACATTTTTCTCGGCGCGGTGTGACTGCTACCAAATTTCGAAAATATAGGCGACCTAAGTGATCGATACGTCAGGGTACGCGTTAAAATAAGTGTTTTCCCCTGACAGGGCAGCAGCTGGCGCAAACGGATTCGGGCCGTGCGAGTATGTGAAGCGATCCGGCCTATCAATTACCATGTGACCTGCGGTCCCTCGGCTCCGCACTTTTGATCCAGTCTTGCAGTCACAGTGGGACAAATGAGAGTTAGTCTTTCCACTCTGCATGATGAATCTCATACCACCTCCTCTTCGTCTCCTTTCGTTTACCTTCTTTACAAAATAGAAAAGAGGAATACTCTATTTCTACTGTCGCATTTCATTCTTCTTAGTATGTTGCGCACTGGTGTAAGATGTTCGGAGTGAGGACCCTTTGTGACGGTCAAGGCACAAAAATCATGAAAACAGGAGAGAAAGTATAACATAGTCTTCTCTCGGAACTGATTTATTTCGAAAAGAAAACTTGTGCAGCCTTGAGCCAATCGATCTGTATTTGTGGTGAGAATATTAAAGGGGAGGGTGGGGGGGGGGGGGGGATGTTCTAGCACTGCCTTACGTTTTCATTCTGCGAATATATATATAGCTAAACAAATAAACTGTTTAGGGGAAGAGAGGAGGCGGAGGTAGTGAAGGGTGGTAGTTTCTGGCCTTACAGGGCTAGGAAGGTATAGTCAACGCCGTTTGCGGTGGGGGCTAGCCAGTCACCGAATTTTTCTGTTGTAGGCCGTCATTGCACCTGCCACCGCTTAGGTGGTGGACGACGGCTTATGTTGCGGCGCGTGTCTTTCTCTCCTTCTTGCTTTTCTTTCTTCTTTAGTTTCTCTTCTGTCCGCACGAGGCAGTGGATGTGGCTCAGCTACAGAGCCAGTAGCAGGCCCGTGCATTTTCTTTTACTTCTTCCTACAGTCACAACAACACAAACCCTGGAAATCTCTAACGTGCGCTGACATCGCAAAGCACACGGACGCCTCTTCGTTTGCCTCCATCAAAATGCAGCCGCCGCGGTCGGGATCAAACCCGGGAACTCCGGCATAGTAGCTGGGCGTCTTACCACTGCACCACCGCGGCGGGACCCACTGTAGTGGGAAGTTCGCTTTTGGTGAAAGGCAGGCGCAGTATCTGTCTCGCTTCTCGGTGGACACCTACACTTATCTAAGGCACATATGTCGTCGATTCGAATATTTATCGCAAACTAGGCTCCAACGTGACTATGTAGGTGGGTGTTAAGTTGGAAGCAAAGTAGTATGATACCACCTTGAACGCTTGAACAATTTTCATGGGAAAAAACTTGCGTATTTTCTCCGACACCGTTTTCCTGAAGCTAGGTAGGTAGGCGAAATTTTAATTGATGAACCTTAAAAACGGCGCTACATCCTATGGTTGGTCTGGCTTTGTTTCCGGATGGTGGTCAACAGCCCGTGACGTGCACAGACCTTTCAAGCCCACTCTACCAGCCGCCTTTGTGAGGCCGGTTCGGCCCACCGTAGACCAGACTTTTTCTCAATGCTGAGTCAATGTGACGGCGCCACCTTTTCACCTGAACGAAAGCTTATCGTAATGTTTGCGATGGATTGGTGCCAAACCAGCTAATGCACTTATAATATTATAACTTACTGGGGGCCCATGCAGGTATATGCGTGCATATTTTCGACGACAATGAACTGTCTCACTACACATCATTTCTTTTTTCCAATCAACCTGATTTTATGGGAAATCTGGCATGCCAGAAAAAAAAAAAAACACTTCATAGCCAAAATCAATAAAAGAACGTTCAAAACTCTTGGTTATCATGCTTTACACTTGTAATATGTTTTTCTGATAGCACACCTCAATATCGGTTAAGACGTGTGCTTTGCTCAAAATGCTCTAATAGCAATCCTATAACAACCTTCCTTCTATTTCAGTGCAGGTGATTAAATGTAACTATAAATGAAATCCGCCAAGGGATGTTTTTCAAGTTAGAGCTATCAGCGCCATGTTTCCTGGTTTGGTGGAATCTGTTAACTTAGCTTAAGGTTCTCTAGAAATTGAATTACGGCAGTGGCTGTACGATCTTCTCCTTTCGTCATTATTTGCATTGTCTGTAACTTTACCTCGACTAAGTTCGCCAGCTCCACCCTTGTCCTTAGCGGCTTACATGGTACGTGCCTTAATGGCACATGTTACTTGAGGAACGCGACCGAACGAGGAAATCGGCAGGCGTGCGAGAAGTGCTATGCTGCTTATGACATCGTGGTTGCGAGAACAGAGGCCCTTGTTATGCTACTGAGCTTAACGAGAGTAATGCAGACACGCTTTCCACTTACAGCCGTCAATATGCTCAAGCGCCTAATTTCGTCAAGAGGAACAGATCCGCTGACGACTCAGAATAAAGTCACGCTTGTGGACGGACTCACTGACCAGATTCCGGTGGATGGAAAGGAAGGCCCCCAGTCCCAGCTGAAGGAGCATGGCATCTTGCGGATGAGGTTGACGTGGCACTCTCCGTGCTGCTCTGGGGGTGGGCATTCCTGATACACAGGGTACGAAGTGCGTAGGCGCTCCTCGTGGGTGCGGTGCGCGTACAGCACCGGCGACTCACAGCTGACTGCCAGAGCGTTGTCCTCCGGCTGCAGAGAAGAAGGACTAGGCAAATATATTATGCAAATATGTCTAGTACGTGCAGTCGCTGAAGCCTGGTGGTAGCACTGACCCATCAAGTGACAAATTATTCCTGCATTCTTTTCGTCCTTATTGCTTGCGTTTACCGAGTACTCATGTAGAATTTAATAAAGAAATGCGGCCATCATTTTTTGAAACCAAATAAGTAGGCCATTCGATTTAAACAACCTGTATAGGTAGCGAAATTGAATTTTCTTGAAGCACTTTTGAAAACTCTGAAGGCATTTAGGCGTACCCTGCAGTCAAGGGAAACATCAATGACAGTAGGCGCATGTTACGTTGCCAACTTCCTTCGCAGGCGCCAGATAAGTGGGCGAAGAAACAGCGGGGAGCCGAGGTGCTAACTCACTGTTTATTCATATCTTATAGTTCTCAACCTGCCTTACTCGTATTTTCGTTGAAAACGCAGCACGGAAGTTGCTTCTAAGCACTACCGGCAGCAGTTTCATCGCTTTCAGAATTCCAGAAGGTGGATGAATTTGCGTGCTGACCTGCTTACATTAAGGAAGTAATATAGGGTGCTGGATACTCGTACATAAAGATGTCCTGGAGATAGCTTGATTAGGCCGGAGATAGCACACATGACAGAGAACTGGCTGGCATAGGGGAATTTGGTAACGTTGTATAGGACCGAATTCACAATGCAGGATTCAGATTAATGATGGAGAAATATAATACAAAAACTACAGTTGTGTTTGGCACTGATGAAGATGAAATGGGAACAAAATGCCAGGTGGGCGAAGTCCAAGTAGACAAAGCAAATGCATCAATAAAATAACCAACAACTCATGATCTATTGGTTGTTTGAAAACAATATTATCAATCATATAGCGACCATTACGCAGGTTCATTACTCTCAGTAGTTGGCTTTGCCGTGACTGCATGACCTATATTTTTCTGTATTCATTTATTTCCCGCAGTGAACTGCGACAGGTACCATATACCTTGACGCTATTTTCCAGATATGCTAGATGTTGCTAGTAAGTATATTTTTCTAAATTCTTTTGGGGCTTGGCCCTGTCTTTAACCATGGCTTTTAACACCGGTTACCATTTCATTTAGACATATTTCATCTAAGTGATAACTGCTGTGCAAATTTGTTACCGATCAAAGGCTATTTTTTTGTTTTAGTTCTATCGGCCTGCATTCTTCGCAAATTTTTATTTATCAGGGATCCCCATACCATCTGCTGATGGGGAAATAAAGGGGCTCACGAGCTTACCAGCGAGATGGGCTGGGATCCCTCACATGATAGAGACCGGGGCCAACTACGTAGATAAATAGACGTCACACAAGTCGAGCGGTGTACCCACACGTCGACAGGTCACTAAACAAAGCTCAATGAATAGAGTACTTGAAGGCTCTATGAAGTGACAGTGTAGCGCAAAAAGTCGAAAGACGCAGAAAGGGTACACAACACAGGCGTGCCCTTTCTGTGTCTTTCGTCTTTTTGCGCTACAATCTCATGTCATGGATCACTGTTACCGAATAGCCCAAGTTTCCACGCTTGTGAATTTGAAGACTCTTACAAACAAGAACATACCCATCCCCATGATCATGAGCAGATGGTAGCCAGGAAAATAAAATTAGACACGTGAAAGTTGCAAGAACTCTGGTGAAATAGTTCACATCACCTAGGCATGCCCGCGCATGCCCTAATTTCAGGCTGAAGATGCAGCCCGGACCCATCAGCTCCGACCCGTCGTCTAAGCGGATAGGTAATCAACCCCATCCTTATCTGTTAGACAATTAAGTTAATTCAATTTCAAAAATCAATCCTAGAAAACCCATTGAACATAGTCTGTTCTGAACTCTCTCAAAATCAACACACAAAATGACAAGTTCACCCAGTTGAAAAAAAGGCAGCAACCCTTCCCTACCCACTCAGGAAGCTTACCGACAAGTTGACCGCCACTTACCCGAAGCATGCCTTTCACATCCGCTGAGTAGCGGACGAACATGTTGAAGGTGCGGAATAGCAGTCGGCCATTAAGGCTCACATTGCACACTGTGTCAATGCCGTGAGCCACCAGAGACACTCGGCGTTGTTTTAGCAGGTCATCAGCCACTGGAAGAAGGGCAGAGAGACGAAGAGTACGGTTTAGCTCACGGCCTCCACCGTTGCAGCAAGAAGCTCACCGCAGCCTATTTAGAACATTGCTTCAGAAGGAATAACTATAAAGTGTAGGTACTTCAGCACTCCTTTACTGTCATCTATACATAAGAAAGTACAGCTTCTGTCAGACGTTTAGAGTCCAGCAATATTCTTTTCGGTGCCACGGATGGTTTGCTCGTTGCTTATCCCCAGTGTTACAGGTGTCCAGAAGGTCAAAGGATGCTTTATCTTCACTCCTGCAAAGCTTGAGAGTTCCATAGATGCTATAAGAAGCCTGATATAAAGATTTAAAGCAATCTCTACCTCTTTAAACATTTGAGAGTCTTTGAAAAAGCGTTTGAGAGTTTCTCAGTACCTTTCCGCAGGCCAAAGGTGAAGCAAGGTGAGCGGTATTCCTTAGAAAAATGTGCACGCAAATAATCTAGGAAATAACCGTAAATGTCCGTTTCATATCTAAGCCTGTATTTTGCGATTATGGGCTATATACAACATTCAGCTCTCGACTCAAGTTGCTCTTACGTAGGAGCATCAGGTAGTGCTTCACAATCGCAGGCCTGGGAAAGTACTACTGATTAAGTATTTACCTTTTGTTTCCCACTGGGCGTTTGCAAACAGATAAACTCATCGCGGAGTAGTTTGATAAAGTTTGAAAGTGACAGCATTTAGGGTTCTGTTCATAAGAAAACCGGCTGGCCGCTCATATGATAGCAAAAATATCCAGTTGTCGAGAGGTTGCTGATGTCACAAGGTCACGCAACATGGCGGAGCCCTAGTTAGCCGGCAGGGCACGTTACGTCATGAGACAACGTGGCGCCATCAACCTCTCGACCAATCAAAGTTTCGTGGCCGACTTGTCTAGTGGTCTGGCATGTGGCAGTTTGCTGGAAACTTGGCCGAGCGCTGACTGAACCGCGGAGAATCAGATACGCGTGGGAAGTGTATGCCTGCCATTTTTACTGACCTGCATCGCCTTTCGCACAATATTTTAAAGAAAAATGGGGGGGGGGGTCTCTAAGGCTCCCTCTTCAAAGGTATGGCTCTAAACCGTCATTGGATCCCGTCTGCTGCCCCCTTGTGACTCTTTTTTCAAGTACTTACACCTTGCTACTAACTTAAACACTTAATTTGCGTCTTTATTATTGAATATATACTCATTGAGACACTGTTGCGCGTCCGGTGGCAAAGAGCAGACAAGTTCCGAGTAGACGAACTTTATTATCCCATGCGTGTGAGTTGGTTGCTTCGACGAAACAGCGGCGCTAACCAGATGACGCTCTGATTTTAAGAATTTCAAGCTCTCGTGCCCCATGTTGACATCAGTGGCGCTCAGAGACACGACACTTACAATAGTATGCTACCACGTTAAGCAAAAGACCGCCCGTTATAGATAATCCCCACTTTAAACGAGCCGTTAGAACCTTTCTGCATGCCCTTGGGATAGCCTCTTTGTCTCGGGATGCAAAGGTCTCTGGTTCGGCTCTCTTCTCACCCTTCTAAAGCATCTGTCAACTCGGCCATGTTGAGAGGACATGTAAATCCACAAAATCCTCCTGCCAATCAATTAACCTGTCAACAATCGCCTGTCAGACACATACGTGTACGGGATTTTGAAGCGAAAAGCTTCACTAGGCTGGTCAACTTGGAGTCTGGCGTGTGCTTCGTCGTTAGAAACACATATAAAGCCCCGCTTTAACTAAGCCGTATGAACGTGCCTTAGTGGCTTATGGGGTAACGCGAATGCAAGGTTCCTCGCAGGCTGAGTCTAATATAGCCGTCCCATGTGAAGCGAGAGATCCAAGTTGGCAGCTCCTTCCAGGGGACCACGGTCATGGACACGGACACGGCACGCAGCGACGAGCGGTTAGACCTGGCGTAGTATTGCTTTCGCAATAAAAGCCACAGCTGCGCATGCGCAAACCACGTGACGTCACAGGAGAGGCGCAGGTGATTGGAGCCGCCGCTGCCGCCGCAACCACCGCCGCGACTCCGTCGGTTGACCTTTAGCCGGTGCCGCGCGCTTTCACCGAGCTGTGTTTATGTCTATACAGAAGTGTAACGGTGATGATGATGTGGAATCGGAATAAAGTTTAATCTTATGTAATGTAATCAATGTTTCACCGTGATGATAAGCCATGGAATATCTATAAGGTGCAACCGTGAACAACAAGGTAAGCCACAACTACGTCAAGGAACCACAAGCTAAGCCATGGCATCGCCGAAGCTTTTCACTTCTGAAATCCAGGCTTAACCATGCTAAGCCACCGCCAATTTTTTTTTCTTCTACGACACCGACTATTAAACACCGATGCGGGAGCTTCCGCTGAGCCTCGAGGTTATAGTATATATAGTTCTCGAAGCCTGATTCTGGTTGGCTGCCTGGAGCCATACACGACGGCGAAACACTAACCGCTTGTGATCTGGCAGTTGTTCATCCTTCTGCGATGTTCCTGCGGTGTGCAATGAAGTAGAACCGGCCGGTGGGACGCTGTTTAAGAAAGTTAGATTTATTCGATACGAAGTTTACGTCGGTATTCTTGATTGTGATTGTGAATGAACACACACGTAAAAAGGATGGTATAGTATGGCTTAGTTTATGAGGTTTGACGTCCCAGAGTGACTTAAGGCTATGGGGACGCCGTAGGGGAGGGCTCTGGAAATTTCGACTGCCTGGTACTCTTTAATGTGCACTGACATCGCACAGCACATGGGCGCTTTGCTTTTTGCCTCCATCGAAAAGCAGTCGCCGCGGCAATGATTCAATCCGCATTTTTGGGTACAGCAGTCGATCGTCCTAACCACTGTGTCAGAGCGGCTGGTGAAAACAAGAAAAAGAGCAGCGCGCTAAGTACTGCAGTGATACATCAGAGGTTGCAAGGATTCGTGATAAATACGTGGTAGAAACATTGAAAGCATTGAAGGGGAGAAGGCTGGAAAATTTGAGCATTAGCAGCTGCCGCGTGTTGACGAAGCATAATCATTCTCTTGAACTCTCTATCAGAATTTGTCGTAGAGGTTTCTTTTGCGTGTGATTCGTCCGTTCTGCACTCGCTTTGGCGTCATCTGTGTATTTATACATGACGCAAAAAAAAAAAAAAGTTTGGTAATCAACTGTGTTTTCTCGGTTCTTCGGCCCAACGATGTTCGTTTGAGATTACGCTGTTCCATTCATGATGTTCCTGTGGGCGTTTTGAATAAATATTGTATTGCTTCCGGCTAGACAAAGAAAACCTGAAGAAATCAGAACTTCCAGACCGAGGCTTTATATACATAAACTGTGGATTTCGTTGCGTTGACTGCATGCTATAGGTCGCCTGTTTATTATTTTTTTTTTTCACGAATAGAACAAATGACATACCAGTCAAACGACAAGTTATATGCCGCTCAGACTCACTGGCAAAAACATTCACATACTAGATAGAATACGCACCTGATGCAGATCTCGAGAAGGTCCAGTTTTGTCTGCCGACCCAGGCGTATTCCAGGTCGTTGAAGCCGTAGTAAGGCTCCCCGATCACTCCTGCCTCCGCCAGAGCCGTGTATATTCCACCAGGGACGGTAGCGGAAATCTCGGGAGCTGCAAGGGTCTTTCACGGTCATACTGAAGCCTCAGGCAGGAGCCCTCAACAAGTTAAAGGGTCACTGAGGGAATTTAAAGTTGGTCTGTATCGATAGGACACCACGTTGCAATCACAAAGACGCCAGTATCACTGAAAAAGAAATCCTAATCAGCCAGAGGACACCGCAAAATGAAATGCAGGCGTCGCCATCAGTGGTCGATTCCCCAAATATAATGCATTCGTCGGCATGAGCGCATCCCAGATGCTAGTCAGCTCATCCGTTGACTTCAGAACGGCGGAAAATGCTCTCTATTTGCTAGCAGCGCGCGAGTTTGAATTAAGCAACAAAGTTGTTTATAAATTATTTTCTCTCAGTCCTGAATGCGTCATTTGACGACGTACAAATTTCAGCGTAGCCTGAAAGCGCGAAAGAATCAATGTTTGATCAGAAAAAGTTGGAAATAAGTTGTCCTTTATTATTTATTCATTTACTGATTTACACGAGTAACTGTAGCTCAACAGGGGCATAACAGCAGCAATAAGAGAGCGTAGTCGTACAAAAACACTGACAAGAATGAGCATGTTCAAGAACATTTATACCTCCTATGTTGCGGTGAATCCAGCTTTCTTTGTTCTTTTTACATAGTAATTTGCGGTCACGAGCTTTTACCTTCTGACAACTGGGGTTAACGCATCAGAGGATTCAGATCCCCTCACACATCCATATGGCAGATAAATTCTCGTTACTGTAGGACGTGTTTGTGACCACAAAAATCGCGCTCACGATCATCTTGCCGCCATGATTTTCAGCAGTGTCGTTATATCCCTGACTTGGAGTCGTCTGATCGGAGCCATCTGAGCCGGAAGTGGCTACCACTTGCACTCAAGAGTGCAAGGGCATTTTGAACTCAGAGGTGCCGACCTGAAACCGCCCGTTATTACAACGAGGACAAGGAAGACAGCAGCGGCGGGGATGAAATGGTTCTAAGATATCAGAGTGAATACGAACACTTCTCCGAAGCGGTGACATTCCATTTGCCGTCCAAGGACACCTGAAAAACGGCTTCGATGGCGCGGAAGCAGGAACACAGCAGGAAAGCCGTACCCGCGGTGAGAAGCGGCGTGTAATCAATCAACATGTCGCCTCGTCAACTGCCCTGCACAGGAAGATCTTTTGTCGAAGCTCTGCACCATATTAAAAAGAAGTGGCACAGAATGGAACATAGACTTTAGTGTGAAGAGCCGTAGGTAGTCGACAGAGAACCTAGGTGGCAATTAAAAAGTGGTATAATGTCGGGAAGCCCCAGTTTTATGCGAGGCAAAGGATCGGGATTAAAAAAGGAGAAACCAAGCGGAAGCAAAAAAAAAAAAAAAAAAAAGTCAGGTCTTGTGAAGTACACAGATAAGATGCATGGTAAAAAAGAGCTGAAAATGAGACAAAAAGAGCAGGAGAAATAACGCAGCAGGGCAGCAAAGAAGAAGGACGAAAAATAGGAAAAAGAGGGAATGAAAATAACAATAAAAATATAAGGAAACCGGAGCACGAAAGTAGAAAAGGCGAAAATATAGACGACAGGAGATAGGGGAGAAGTCACCTCCATTGACGCTTAGGTAGAAAGCCAAGGGCAGCGCAAACCTTTGCGTTCTCTCCACAGAGGCGCTGCCCCAGTTGGCCGTGGCGGCTCTCGTCGCTTTGCGCCAGTGAAAGACAGGTGCCGCAGGCACTGTCGGCTTCCACCTTTCCTTGAAGCGACAATCCGAGGCTGGAGACCGAGGCTTGTTGCTTTTCAATGCTGTCTCTACCCATACCCCTCCTCGAGTGTACGTGCAGCGGATGGCAGTGTCTGTTTGCGCACCGCTCTCTTTCTCTCGCTTTGTTCTTTCCATCTTCTTTGTCTGCGATTCATCCCTTCTGGCGAGCAGCTGCTATTAGTTTTGTTCTTCTTTATTATCACCCTCCTCGCCATTTCTGTGGAGAGGCGATGGCTAGTTAACCCGTTTACATTCTCGTCGGCGCTCTATGGTTAGATTTTCGAACCTCGAAACACCTCAATCCTGACTGCGATATTTTCGAAGTAATAATGCTCTCACAATCTCAATTATGTTAATCGTGCAGTAAGCAGTGTTTTGCGTCATATATATTTCAGTGTATCGATTACAAGCTTCTCCTGAGGCGGGAAAGATTACCGATGAAAAGTTGGAAAAAGAACCTCTGGTAGAAATGAACACCGCACGAGCTGCAATAAATAACAGACTAGAAAAAGCGGTCCTGCAAGTTCTAGACCGTGTGGGTTTCTCTTATGCTAACATATAGACGAACGGAAACTAAATAATAGTAATTATTTGTTGCTTTCTTATTTTCATTTATTTTTTGAGGGATAAAATTGACTACTGAAAAAAAAATAACGTCTCCGGTTCCTTACGGAAAATAATTTACACGGGTTTTTATAATATGCCTTATGACAAGCTTGCTTAATTAAAAAAAAGAAAAGAAAACGTCTGAGATGAAGTATTTGTAATCATTTGGGTGGTTCCAGCTAAGACCTTTTAAAAACTGGGTGGTTGACTTCTAAAACATTTGGCATTTTGTAAGTCATTGCCTGATGACGCAAATAAAGTGTTTTCCAACTGGTTTCGCCCCTAAAGCGCACACAAGTTTCGACCACTAAGGGCGCCACAACTTGTGTGGTTTGGTCAATTTAGGCTAGGTGTAATAACAAGGGGCGCTTCAGTTTTTGTAGGATGTCATGATTGGTTTAATGTGCTTGTTATTTTTGTCTGCTTCGAGAACTTAGTATGTTTCTAAATTTTTTCAAACTTTGCCCAAGTGAGATTTTTTTTTTTCGCGTACCTTGAAGGGGCTTATATTGAAAGAGCCACAACTTCCATAATTTCACACTGTGTTCTACGTAATCATGTCTGTCAACCTGAAGAGGTTCATATTGACATGGCTGATGAATAAATATACATGACGTATATAACATTATTTCTGAAACGATTTTTTTTTTTCAAATTCAACTACTTTTCCTAGTATATAATTTACTTCTACTTTCTAATCAATTATCACCAGAATTACATTGGTACTTCCTCAATACCAGAACCAGGGTGTACATCACGAAACAATGATTCGTTTGGTACAACCTGCACCTCTACATGTCCGCTGGTTCTCCTGCCACGGCCTCCAGAAAAGTCTCATATTATCAAGGTTTCGAGGAAGGAAAGGTCGTCGTGCGAATACCTTGCAGATGTTAGGACTCAGCTCCAAAAACACTTCTGTGCGCCATATTGTGCCGATTTGTTTGACATCATTCAGAACCCGGGTGGACCACAATTTTGCTACCAGTGATGGTTCTAAGTGGCGACACACGCACCCATTCCCGCGAGGGTGTAGAGAAGGTCAGGCGATAGTATAGTAGGTAATGCAGAAGTGGGAAGGGGGGGAGGGGGGCTCGGTCACGTGGTTTTAGGGAATCATGACGTCACACATGGTGGAGCAGGTGGTGGACTCTATTGTATGGATGTAATTATTTGCAATGCTGCAGTTATGCACACGTGACAATTGGCCCTCCAGATTGAATCTTAGAGTGACGGAGAAATAGACGAGAACCCAACAAATGTAAGTAGTAAGAGATTAAGCTCCTCCTAAACGAGAAAAAAAAAACAAAAAAAACATCATCTGTGCTTTCCTTTTTGTCAGTGCTAGTCGACTCTCGTCTTATGCTTCCAACCTGGTGGTGCATCTGCTCCCGTTGCATATCGTAGGCCGCTATCCCTTTTCAAGATGAACAAATCCGCAAAAACTGTCGACTCTTGACTGCATACATTTCTCTGCCTGACCACAGCGTCCGTCCCTATTGCACAATGTAAATAAACGGACGAATAAGTCCTAATTTCTGTATTTGACATTTCCGAAGATTTTGGCGTAGGAATAATAATGCTAGACGATGCATTTGGCACCAGTGTTTACCCCGATTCATTGCGTCAGAACTTTACCGGTAGCTTAATTGCAGCGTGGGAAATACCGAGGCAAATTTGGCGACCAAATGAATTTCCAGAAATTGCAATGAAGGGCAGCGGAAATTGATAACGATAGAATAAGGAACCCGGAAAAAGAGCGCTTGAATAAGAAGGCACCTGTATACGAGCTGCGCTCTGCCGCAACACAGCTGACCTACTTCGCACTGATAAACGGGTTTCTCGCGCCTCGAATGTGTCATACGCGACCGGCAAGACAAACCGTCCTTCGGGAATAGCCGTGATCGTATAGTGGTTAGTACCTTGCGTTGTGGCCGCAATAACCCAGGTTCGAATCCTGGTCACGGCAAATGTTTTGATTTTTTTTTTTGCTTTTTCTTTCCACAGCAAAACAGACTTGCTTTTTTTTTTTTTGTCGCGCAACATTTAGGTTTGCACACACAAACTGCGTTATTCAGGACGCAGCCTACAACATAGCTTTCCTTTTATTTTTGTCTCCGCTCCTGATTTTCGTAACAGCTTTTACCTCCTGTTCTTTCATTAATCTGAAAGAAACGGAAAGCCGAGTTCGTGTGACTCGGAATTGGCTTTCGGGAAGTGACAGCTTCGATAAGTTTACATTTATTTAACTATTGACCACCTTAAATTGGATTAATAGGGGCGTTGTATGAAGAAAATTATAGCAGTGCGCATAATGAGCTGGAAATTGATGGCGCTTAGTTTAAAGTATATTAAAAGCGGTGGTGCTGGAATGGAGCACGGCGCCGGCACGAAGGCCATTCCACTCGGTTGCCTTTAGGACAAACGATTATGAAGACGCACAGTTGTGCGTACGTTAGAAGAATAAGCGTGAATTGTGGCAAGGCAGACGAAATATGAGCTGGCTTAAAATGTGCACAGGATGAGTGATAAAATATGTGAAAGAGGTTCATACATTTGATTTTTAGAAGTTTCTCGAGATACAACAGGTAAGCTTTAAATATGTCGATGATGCTACAACGTGAAGAACAATCTCAGTGGATGAACGTAACTCCGCGGATTCAAACGTTTGAATCAAGCAAAACATATGATGCTCCCATATACTGCGCATACATATTCTAAATTAGGACGAACTGCCATTATATAGGCGAGGGACTGCGCATAGGAAACTAACGGTACATTACGTCATATGACGGAACATAATTACCTTCATTGGTAATAGCTGTATTATGGGCGGACGAATAAATATCATGTAATATTTTCATTCTCAGGTACTTATATGCTGATATTCGAGAGATGTCCGTACCACAATTACTATGCATTAAAAAATTACTACATATTAGTGACTTACATTTTCTGTTAGCTTAAAGCAAACAAAAAAGAGCGGTATAGAGCGATGGTTGCTATTGAGCTGTTGCACACGCCGCCATTTTAGAATATTACGTATGTAAAGAACTACAGGAGTAATGTCAATGCGCAAAAATTTATGTGCCCGAAATGTCTTAAAAAATTGGCGCTATCGTTATGAGCCCAACTACGCCCATTCCAGAGCAAACGTCTGTCCCACGTTAAAAGGGTGGATAAGTGAGCTAGTTGTTACGTACTACATCAGGTTTTTGATGTATCAGAATAAAAAAACACGGGGACGTAGAAAGAAACAGATCGAGGACAAGCTGCACTGCAAGCTGCGAGTACTGAAAGACAGCCTCAGCGAGTACTGAAAGACAGCCTCCGCCACTGGTCGGTGCAGAAGTGACAGAACTGCTGGTGGCGTCCAAGCTGACATTACCCAGAACCCGTCGTGCCACGGATGGTTTCGGAAGGAGCGAGTGCAAGATGAGCTGTTGTGGCTTGATGGACATGAGCAAAGACCGAACCACATGACCACGAGGATAAGCAGACTGGCGGCGACTAGCACAGTGATACTGGATTTGTTCAGGCGGCGCGACGCTGTCCTATGGTTCTGGCCCCGAAGCAGCAGTTCAGCGAACACCGATGTTCGGCGCAACATGGAGGAGGCCGCTGTATCGTTTCCGAAGGCGCCTTCGTCTCGGATAGCTCGGAGGCTGCGGTGATTCGGGCGCCTGTCAACGGACCAGCGACCCGCTCAGTCCAGGCTTTGAGGTCCAGGTTACCGGTGGCTTTGACGAGCGGCGCTAAAGGACCTGTGGCGGCCGGAACAGCAGCTTCTTCTTCTGCGGCGGAATTCTCGCGGGCTGTGCCTCGCGTGCTACTGCGCTTGCTTTCTTCTTTGACAGCTATGGTTGCTCCAGGCAGTGTTAGAAGTAGAAACCATTTATTCAACGAAATGATTTACGGGTTAAAGGGTTCATAGCACGGACTGTTGTACGAATTGTCACATTCTTAAACACAAGCACACACGCACGCACACACATACTTACACACAAGTATTAGACACGAAAGTAAACTGCTGGCGGAAGAACGTACGAGACATATGCAAAGGCGCACTATGAACTGGTAATTTCTTATTGCACAGAATAAATAAAAGAAGCGGTTCACAAGGAGAAAATGTGCACCATCATATACATGAGGCATACTTCGCGACACAGTTAACTTATCTTAAAAGGAAGAAGGAATTGACTGTATCGCGAATATTTTTGCCTATATTGTGCGAGGTTGATAAGGAAAGAGATGACGTAGCTCTTTGACGTGCGCTGCCATCGCATAACCCACGGGCATCTGCATCGATGGTTGTTCATTCTAATTCCTGAAATAAATGATACTGAATGGTTGTGCACAACGTAATACCTTTCCTTATTTTCACAGCGATCGCCTCACTCTGCTACTGATGGCTGAATAGGCCCCAAAAGATAAGCTTCCCTATCGTACAGTCTTTTTTTAGACGTCTGATGAGTTCTGATTCGTCATACTTGAAGCGGCGGCTTTGAATTGTGTACAACTGAAGGGGGGTGGGGGGGGGGGGGGGGGGGGCAGTCGGAATGACTACTGCGAAAACAAAAATTGGTATAATATTTGCAATTTTCCATTTCGGTACCTTGTTTCGAATAAAGAAACTTATACAGAAAGTATTTTATTTCTTAAAACATCTTGTAGGTTTTGAACTTTTTAATATATAAAATGGCAGCTATGGCAAGAAATTATTTTTTTCACCAATAACAAGGTGGGGTATGATTTCACTACAACGCCAAAATAAACTATGCTTTTTTAAGTACTTATACGATGGCACACGCAGCAAAGTGAGTCTGTGTGTGTAAAAATACCCATCAATGAGAAAAGATATTCGCAAAGGATTTCCACTCCTCCTAAATATTTGTTGAATGCCTCTTTAAACTCAGTGTGAGCCTGACCGGTACGCATAGGAGAATCTCGCCGAAAACGGTGACTATAAGCTAGAAGACAGCAAAAGCGGAAATACAAGTGTCTCGTAGTCCCTTCGGGGTGGCGCAGTGGTTACGGCGCTCTTCGATGGCCGCTCTTCGATGGAGGCGAAAAGCAAGGCGCCCGTGTGCTGTACGATGTCAGTGCACGTTAAAGAACCACAGGTGGTCGACATTTCCGGAGTCCTCCACTATGGCGTCTCTCATAGCCTGAATCATTTGGGGACGTTAAACCCAACAAACCAAACAAACCAAAGTGTCTCGCCCACAGGCCAATTTTGGAAGTTAAATACGTAGTTCTACACCGATTTGTCCTTAACCACAGGTCTCTGAGACTACACTGTAGCATGTTTCACTTCAAAACAATGGAAGCCAGCCCTTTTTGGGGGAGAAGTAACGAGTCAGAAGCGAATGATTGCATCTATTTTTGTCGACAAGAATTCCGTGTTTTCGCTAACCCACAAGAATCTATTTTCGGACAGTAACCGTTACACGTTGCTGTCCTCTCGATCAGTGTAAGAGCTAGCGCTCAGTAACTTGCTACGTTCGTGATACATCATTTCATAGAATAACTTTCAGGACCAATTTCGTAACACAAGCTGCGTTCTGACTTCAGCCAGAGCTTCTTCAGAGAACATAAGAACTCGGGCATCCAAACGGGCTCCACTTGAAACCAATTGAGGGATCCTCACCGGGGTGGTGCAGTGGTAGGGCGCTCGACTACTATGCCCAAGGCTGCGGGATCGAATCCGTGCCACGGCGGCCGCTTTTCAGTGGAGGCAGAAAGCTAATCGGCCGTGTTTTGTGCTATCTCAGTGCACGTTAAAGAACCCCAGTGGGTCTAAATTTCCAGAGCCCTCCACTACGGCGTCTCTCATACCCCGAAGCACTTTGGGACGTTAAACCCCTCAAACCAAACAACCAGCAAGCGATGTGGATGGCACTGAAACAGAGGAACAGTTGATTTCTTCAACGCAAGAACAAGAGCTCCCTGCTTTTAGAGAGCTGCTTTACCAGGATGATTTCTTGGAGACAAACTAGTCCGGGTTGCCATTGGCTTCGTAATCGATCTTTCTGACATTATTTATCGAAATCTTACTCGGGTAGAATTGGAAGTGGCGTATTTTCATATTAATGGCCCGCGAAAAACCACGACGTTCGTAGACAAAGTTGACGAAAGAGACGGAGACGATGCAGTGTGGTTTCTTTCCACCCTTCGCGGTATAGCGAGGTGAAAAAAAAAATCCATCCGGATTATGCTTTCAGTGGAGGAGCGTGGCATCGGCCTGGCATCTTTTATTTCTGGCTCTTTTCAATGTACTAGCGGGGAGGAAAAATGAGGACAGTCGTTTTTAATAGCAGATACTTATGGGGCTATACAAGTCGGATAGAAAACATTTGTTTGCGGGAAGATGATTCAGTACACCTTTAGCATTGCGCGAATTGCCACTGCTACCGCTAACGCGCGCCATCAGCGCGCATGCGCTTGTTTATTCCGATGGGACAAGTGCGTCCGCAGATGGCGGGTACATCAGCTGGCATCACCTAGCAGCCTGAGGACGACCTGCAGGCGCGTGTGCACTGATGGCGTTCGCTAACTGTGGCGGTACGTGTTACACTAAGGGTATATCCTCTTTTTTTTGTCCACGGTACTCGCCGGTGTACACAACGCCCAGGAAGTTTGTTACCTTGGTTTGGTTTGGGTTATAGTTTATAACGTGGCAACGCTATTGAGCGATGACAATCGCCGTAATGGAACATTTCAGAAATTTCGGCTACCTGATCTATGATCACAGCACACGGGTACTTAAATCGAGTTTCGCTTCCGTCGAAAAGTGGCTACCGCATCGGGAATCCTCCTGATGTCATTGAGGTCAATAGCCGAACACCTTAACCACTGAGCCACAATGGTGAATATGTACTCTATTACCTGAACCCCTAAGGATCTCCTGGTTTTCGATTTGATGAATTACATTCTTTGTTATGTGCTCTATTCTCGTGATTTCAACATCTAGTGTAATGCAGGAAGAAGACAACCAATTAGTTGCAAAACAGTCGCATTTTTGTTTATTTCAACAGGACATTATTCTCGCGCGAAAATTAAGAGCTGCATGCTGTATTCGTGGCAGCGACTACAAACAATTTCAGCAATGCAGCAGAAACAGTGGCCACTTGTCAACAAACACTTCACTCTGTAGGGGGGAAAATACTTTTATATGTTTGTCCTTGAACAAGCAATTGTAATCAACACTATAAACAAGTTGACAACACAGATGCATTGCAGTCAGTTCATGCTCCAGAAAATGTTTCACAGGCAGCGGTGTAGGCAGACGCAAAATTCTGGCTCCATTAATGGCTTTGTTCACTTGACTTGAAGTAGCGACCGTTGAACTGCTACATACATTGTAAAGCGTTTGCACTCTACTGGAGCCTGTACGCGAAAAAAAAAGATCGCTTTTTCGGGCACCACGTATCATATATATGCTATTGCATATCACAAAAGAAAAGACTCGGAGATGTGAACAACCAAAACTACTTGCGAATATAGTGGAGAGGCGAACAAGATGCATGCTGTGTAAGACAACATATCACTCAAAGTACGAATTAACGGAGCACTGTTGTACTTCATATAACCATTTCCCGTTTCGGTACCCCAAGTACCGCTAACCATAGGACTACGACATCGCAGCACCTGTTTACGGGCAAGATGTGTTGGCAGGCTTAAGCCGGAATGAAATAGCTAAGAGGGTAAGAAAATTGGTCTCCCGCACTTAAGGCCCAAATATGTCAAACCTGAAGGGAGAACTGGGAAGGCTAAGCTGTCCTAATTACATCAGGAAAAAAAAAATAATGTACATAGCTGTTGTGTAAACTCATGTAAGACATTGTAAATGAACAGAAGGGTCTTTTTGCTCTGGCTTAATACACGGTGATCCTCTGGGTGATGGCCTGGCGACATATGTGGCAGGTCCTGATGTTGCCAGCGCAGGTGGCGCAGGCACCATGACCGCAGGTGAATACCACGTTTCGTCGACGTTCGAAACAGATGACGCAGTTGTGGATGGCTTCGAGCTCTCGCAGGCGGGACTCGAGATTTCCTTGGGTATTAGCTTCAGCGCTGCTTCGAACGTGTGCTTCTGGCAAAAAAAAAAGAAGCATGTTACGTACGAGTAAGCGATGGTGACATCAGGACATAGGGATTGGATAATTTATGTAAAATAACGATAGCGATGTCTTGATTTAGGTGCCTATATCAAAAGCAAAGCCTACTATACCACACAAAGGTGCAGCAGTACGGGTCCACAGAATATTTATGGAATCATTTACAGGCGCATATTGTTAGGGAGAGGTACACGGAGGTAACCGCAAAAGTTCATTGTCAGGGACACACCGCCAGAACTAACCCAGCTTATAGTTTCAGAGTCGTCTTTATTTACCAAATGACATCAGCATTGAAACATCATGAGAATAACCTCTTGCTTATTTTTGCTGCATGTCTTCTGTTGAGAGACTTGTGTCGCGAGACAATATCTGTCAAGTGCTTTGCTCCCTTCTTGATGAGAAAGTAGAAAATTGCTTGGCAGAGTGCAGAGATACTGTATATGATGAACTGTTTTCCTTGTTCACGCGGGTTAGGCTTCATTAGTTTTCAAAAAAAAAAAAAAAGAGATACCGAATTTCGTAACGTAGCTGCTCATGCAAAGGGCAGGACACAGGTTCAAAGACTAAATATACTTGAGTCTATTCAGATCTCCGACGTTTTATTAGAAGGGTTAGTGAAGCTTTTCTGCGGCATGCATAAATTTCAGTTGCGCAATATTTGAGTTGATAGGAATCTTACCACCTTGGCATGATGCGTGCAAGCTGACTGCTGTTTGTAAACGAAAAATTTCATCAATTACAATGCGGTCTGATGTAACAGTGCGTTTGCACAGAGCGCTGTCATTAATTGTGGCAACGCCCGCGTGTTGGTTTCTGTGCGGGCTGTTCTTCATTTGTATGTCCCGAGAAGTGTAGCCTGTGGGTACATAGCTGCACAGAAGCTTCATCCTGGTTATAAAATATTAGCTTTAATAATGGGTTTTATGAAGCCTTACTCAACGTTCTGCATGTTGGCTGCGAGAGTGCAAGGCCACATTACTCGTAGCTGGATGCCAAGCATTTATGTAATATTGCAAGTTATCTTGTAAATAAATATACACACACAAAAAAAGATGTGCATGACAGTACACGCTTTTTAATGTGTTTTTATCATCTTCAAGCTTGTTTGTATATGCTGCAACATTGTACTTTGAGTTATTAATCGAGATGTATATTCCACCTCATTTTAACGCCTTTTGTACCATTTACAGTACCATGTTGCTGCTTGACCACGTCCAAGAACTGACATACTGCTGTTGCTTCTCCGACACTCCAGACTGCCTTTGTGTTTATCGTGGTGTACAAGCACTACCGTGTATTGGTCATTCATCAGGCCAGCTCCATACAGCGAAGGTAGATATATGTAGGGGAGTAACGCACCATGCCTTTGCATAACGCCCACAGAAAGACAAGGCCAGCGTCGACGGAGACGGAATGATGCTTGGACAGAGTTCGCTTAACTTGGCAGTCAAACTGCCTGTCGAGTTAAAATGCGTGAATGCGGGGTCAAATTCTCGTCGTCCTAGCCGATCGCCGTTCCATCTTCGTTGTCGTTGAACTTGCCTTTCGTAGTATACAATAATAAAGTTTTCAAAATTTAGCATACGCCATCATGGCGTCATATATTTTTGTTTGTTATTTGCACTAGTACTATGCACATGGAGTTCCCAGGGTGGCGAAGTGGTGGAAAGAAACTCGTGCCTCGCTCAGTTGTCACTATGGTGTCACTATACGAGTTTCGCTATCATGGGATCTACCTAGGCACAGAGACAAAGAGAGGCGGGTGGAGCGAAGCATGCCGCAGCTTTCGCTTTGCTTACTTAGGTTTAGCAGGGTTAAACCTATATCTATTTTTTTTTTCTACATTGTTAAAGCTTCCTCTTTCTGTTTCTCGCGATGAAACCACAAGACCCCGGTAACCAGCCGTCACATGTGGCTCACCGTACTGCTGAATAGATTATACACAGCCCTGCAGGAAAAATGCAAGCTTTTAGATACATTTCCGACTCAAGTACGATAATGCCAACAATTATAAAGCCAAATCGACTCCCAAGGCGCTAGAGAGTGCAAGTGATTGTTCATAAGCAAATTATCTTCCTGACGATGCCACACAGATGCCGAAGCACATAAGCCAAAACACATATTCCCAAATGAAGCGCTATGTTCCGAAAGGAGAGCCCTATTGATACGTGCTTAGTTACTCACACGATTGGTCATCAAGATCGTCAAAGTCAGATAGAGTTCCTTCTACTCGCAATAACAACAACATCACGCCCAGAAACACAAAAAAAAAAGCGCCAACCTCTATTGCGCTGTCTTTCGTCTTCATGTTCAGCTCGCACTTCGTTATATATATCCCAGACTCTGGAACGGGTAGATGACAACCTCGGCACTGAGCTTTGCCTGGAACAAGAGATAAGGATCATTTGCAAGTTGACTGTGCACTAGCCACCCATTGACAAGGCAAAATCACGTAATAAGAAAATTAAGCTTGAATGTTTGGTCCAAAAGAGATTCCCTCGGTGTCGAGGATGTCGCAAGGAACATAAAAATCTTTCTATATTAAATATTACAGCTTGACCACAGCACTGTTCTTCTGCGATCAAAAAAAAAAAGAAAACTTCAGTCATGCGCAGTGAAGTGCATGACTGAAGTCGGTTTTGTTATTACAGCCCAGTGCCACCTGAGCACTTTGTCCTCTTCAAGCCACACGTTCTTTCCTCTCGTATAGCGGCGAAAACGAAAGCTCTAAAAACGAGGCTATATTATCGGAACGCAGCGGAAGTCAGTAAAGGCTAGGAAACGCAATAAATGGTAAAGAAGGACAGGTTTAGTGAGAATGCACGTGCCTTGTTTCGTTGGGAGAACTGTGGTACCAAAGATGATCGTCATCCATGCTACGGCTTGACGCAACAGAACACGCAGCGCAGAGTACTCCGGAACCATCGCACTCACATTCCAAGCCTGCCCCGCAGAACGGGTCCTCGCTGTCTGAATTCAAGACAGCTGTAATGCAGGAATTGGATAGTTTTTGTAAGCCACCAGCAGAGACGGTAGTGTGCCTCTTTCAATTAGCTGCTCAGCTAAACGGCCTTATGAGATCTGCGAAAGGGCCCTAAAGTGGTCGTAACTGATAAGGGAGGATTGCTGTTGCTAATATCTCTACTGACCGACTCAATTATCAGTGCATCTATATTAACTTCCAGTTTAGCTTATAAACATGTGCGTTTATATTCGTCTTAAGAAGTGGGATTCGCTTTTTTTACTATATGACCCCCCCTCCCTCCCCCCCCCCCCCCCCGAAAAAAAAAAACAACAACAACAACAAGAAGCAGTGATTTTATGCTTGTTATCACTCTAAAAATTGTTCAAATTGGATTTATATCGGCGTTCTTGTCGATGATATACTACACTAAACAAATGATGAGATCTGAGGATGGAATGATAACGTATAGATAGGGCGCTTCATTTTAGACTCAAAATTCGGGGGAGGCTCGGAGGCTGGGCTGCAATTTGTGGACAAAATTCAGGTGCAAATCGGGTAACTTGTAGATGATGATCATATTAGAGCTGTTGGTATTGAGGTGGCGAAACTGGCAGTTCTCCCGCCACGCGCGCTGCCGCCAGATGCCGCCTACAGCGGGCTCCCTAATAAATTTGAAGGATTTTAGCGCGGTGGTGTGTCCTTTTTCTTGTCCTCCGTCTATTAGCGCTGTTTTCCGTTATGCTCTACCAACTCGCCCAGCAACATATATTGCTTTAGCTCCTTAGGAAATTATGCACACCAGTTCTCGTGAGCATTTAAATCATTGCTCTGTACAGCAATAGAATGGATATTTGAGCTAGTTGGTGCGACATTCTAATTTTCTGTGACTGCCTGTCTATACTCTCTTGTCTTTTGTCCGCTGCGCTGTGTCTTAACTCTGTACAGCGTTATGAACGGCTAGCGTTTCCTGCGCAGACTGCCACTGTACGTGGACTTAAATGCAAAATTTCGGATTGTGTTACGAGAAGCAATGTGCAATTCATTTTTTTTCCACTTGCAGCCGTACATTATGGGCGAGTGGCTTCGCCCCGCAGAGCAATTATAGTATACGGGGCCCTTTGGTGAGGCTAGTGAAATCTGCCCGGATGTCCTGCTTTGTTGGACACTAGCGTAGACCTGTATGTGCGTGAGTCCGAGCGTGTGTGAGTGTGCGTGTGTGTGTGGGCTTGCGGGCTTGTGAGAGATATAGTTGGAAAGGGGCAGCTATTAAAAAAACCGAGGACATGTTCCCCCTTTGCGTAGGAAACTAACTATATGCTACTGAGAAACATCCCACCATTTCGTTCTTGCCATTCTTCGTAAGATGCGTCCAGCCCAGCGAAGGGGCCCCCGCGGCTTTGCAGGTCGTCGTATCCTCGCCTGGTGGAAAGCCATGTCCTGGAATCACCATGGACTCGGTCATTTGTACGTGGTGGGTAAAACTTTACTCATTGTTAAAAAAATGGCGTTGCAGGAACTGGTCACCAAGGTTGGCATATTTGCAAACTGTCACAGGTACAGTGCACCAGCCTTCCAGCTCGTGTTAAAGTGTTTTAAGCGGCGCGATTTGTTGTATAGCACGCATAATTGAACCTAAAGGTTATTAACAAGCACCTACTAGTGAAACAATTACATCGGAGATGAACTGTTGGCAGCGAAAAACATTTTTTTTTCGATGAGCCTATAGAGTTATTTTCACTTAATTATTTCAATATGGGATCTAACATCGAAAATACCTTAAAGGGTAAATTAGTAATGAGTTGCGTGGTGAAAACGCACAAAAAAAGATTACAATTTAAGGAAGAATGGGGTTCGAATTGCTCTCACACGCTTCCAAAAGTTAACCGCTAAAAAATGACAGCACAGAAGCAACGATGCCGAGTGCCGGTAATTGAGCTTGGGCCTGTTAACATAAGTATTTTATATATTCGCCACAAGGCGGTGTAGCGGTACCTGTGCTGCAATGCTGGCTGTTTACAAATGCGCTTCATTGTGTTTTCTGGCAGTAACTGTCAGTAACTGGCTCCTAATTTAATACTCATATCCATCGCCTCCATATGCAATATTTTGTGTATTTCAACAGATAAAAAGAACGATTTTTCTATACATAAGTTTTTTCTATACATTTCAGAAAAATTGCCTCGGGAAGGTCTGTCTGAGGATGCGTGAAAGATGTGGACGAGAGGAGTGACTGCATGACTCGTTCGTGGGAGAACCGAAACATTGGAGTTATTTTACGGACTCTTACGAAGTACGCCTCCTGGTATTAGAATTGGTCCAAACCAAGTAAAAATAATCACTAGGGACGTAAGAAAGGACTAAATAAATGGTGCTGAAAAGTGCCACTTATCCCATGATAACCTGCCCACTGGTGTATCATTACGTCTTGTTGTCAGATACCGAGGGCATAATGTATTTAAGCAACTGCACGCGTTCAAAAAAGCTCAGAAAATATTGCTCATTGCTTACTCTCCATCGGCGGTCGCTGCAAAATCGAGGTCACCGACGGAAGCAAACGTGCTAACAGCGTTGTGACTATATCGGTCGAAATGCCCGTCGAACCCCCGCAGTGCGTTGGATATGCCACTTCCAATGTCGTTCCAGATGCTTCCAAGGGCCTGTAAGCCTATAAAGTGGGAAATAAAGGTGGGCTCCAAGAACGTTGTCATTGAAACAGCATCAAATAGACAATACATTGCATGAAGCCTTTATCTATATTGCTCAACATTTTACAACGCTGCTTAACCAAGAATTCTCGCCATTTTGAAGCCGGTGCCGGGGAGGCTATCAGAGGCCGAATATGGTTGTACATGGAGTGGAACATTCTAAAGCTGAGCGCACTAAAAACTACGGTGGGCAAGGCTATGAGAAATTCTGACCGCGACATTATGGCGTTCTTCAATGTGCATTGACAACGAACAGAACATGGCAGTATTTTTCATTTTGCGTGAATCAAAAGGCTGCAGTGCCAGGATTAGATTACTCGAACGACGCTACTGCTGATTAATTGGCATATTGGCATACAACTCGGCAAGACAGCTGGGCAAGACAGCTCGAACATGCTTCTGACGACCAAAATCTTATCTTCTACAGAAAATTCATTGCGCTATCCTTCATGTCTGATTTGGCATGCTTTTTTGTCACCTTTGTTCTTCTGAGCATATGAAGCTTGATTATCTGTTCGGCCCTGTCAGTTCTGGTAACTTAGGTTTAGTGCATTAGTATGTGCAGCAGATTGCTGTAGTGATTGTTGCATTGAAAGCATCCATATATGATTACACCATATGATTACACCAGCATCGTATATAGCGCAGGTGCGGGATCGTTCATTCTTAGCGTGAAACACTTGGCTGCTCTCTCCGAAGCATCAGTCCATCCAGGTCCATCAATTTTCAGGACTTCCAGGCCCATCTCAGTGCCACTTTGGTTCGATATGCGGCCGTGAAAAACGCAACGCGCCTTCAAAGATCGACGGCTTCTTCGCATGCTCACCTCAAGAGAAGATTAGCTTGTACATACAGCATTGTTTTATTGCATTAAATGCCGTTTCTAAAAAGCGCGTTGCGTGAGTTGCGACAGTGTTTCTGGATCGCAATTCTAAGGGCGCGGGTACGCGTCCCGCCCACAGCCGAAAAATGTTCGTTAAGTGAATTCAATTTCTTTTTAATGTTGAATTACTTCATAATGTTGAATTACTTCATAATGTTGAATTACTTCATAATGTTGAATTACTTCATAATGTTGAATTACTTCATAATGTTGAATTACTTCATAATGTTGAATTACTTCATAATGTTGAATTACATTTGGTTTGAATAAATTCGATTTTCAATAACGCATTTAAACACTATTATCGTGCAAGCATTTCCGTACCTTGTCGGCGCTGTATGAGCGGCTCGCCACACAATGCGTCGTCTCCGAGAAATTGATTATGTATCCTACCCACAGAGAGTGGCAAACCAAGTCATCTACAAGAGACGCCATAGTGCCCGCAAAATAATTTCCCCGCCGCTCCACGCGTGCTATTGCACCGTGTGGACCTAACCTTCCCGGTGGTCTAATTCCCCGTGAGGAAGTGACTTTGAGGAGAATCCGCGTGGGATGCGGCTTTAACACCGGCGATCAAATCCTCCTGGATATCGCAGACTGCCCTCCTTACCTGCCAATTCTGTCCCGCTCCCGCTACTGAAGCGACTCGGTCATTTCTTAACAACTTGCCTTGGACTTTGGACAGCGTGCAAGCTACCCCGTCGAAGTGATAAATAATGTTTTCCGAGGTCTCATTAAGTGAGCGTAACTTTACTACTCCCCTGGATCCGTTCATAATGCCGCGCCTTAGCATCACACTGAAGTGTCAAAAAGATGAGCGTGCGTCCTTTTCCTTACTTAAGACAATCCATGATGTAAATGTGGGACTTAAAAAAATTTCCCTAGAATAAGCAGGGCCTAATAAAAATGGAATAAGATCGGTTTTATATTTGCAAAAATGCCATCGAACATGAGTTATTCACCATTAATTAAGAACTTGGTTGTGAATACCGCTGCAAGCAGATGTAGTTAGTTTGAGCGCTACTGTGTGATAAAAAGGACGGAGGAGGTAATGACAGCACAGGAACATTCTCTCTTATACCCCCTTTTCGTATCCACGAATCAGTGGGCAGAAATGAACAACTTCGAATTTGAGTAATTGTCGTGGTGATGCAATTTGTAATCTAACCGTAAAACACATGACTCACTGTCCTGGAATATCCATCGATCTCTGTCAGTCAACTCTTCATCGAAGATGGATCTGCAATGAAATCCGGCTGCTCCCACCGGAAACATTTCTCCTTGATTCAGCCGCCGACTTTGTTGGAGGTCACTATCTCCTTGATATAAGGTGTGTCGGCGTCGCGAGCTGGTTGGTCTTTGTCTCGGGGGCACCTTAAACCTGGAGTTATTGAGAGGCAATGATAAGTTATCCGTTGCCCACGCAGTTTCATCGTCCCGAATGTGGCACCCGAAAGTTCTAAATCTTCATATAGGTCACAAAACGAGGGTATTCCGGTTTGGTTTAGTTGGTTTGTAGGGTTTAATGTCCCAAAGCAACCCAGGCTATGAGAGACGCCATAGTGGAGGACTCTGGAAATTTCGACCGCCTGGGGTTCTTTAACGTGCACTGACATCGCACAGCACATGGACGCCTTTCTTTTCGCCTTCATCGAGAGGGAATTCCGATCAAAACTACCAAGGGCACGTATGCACAAGAGCAAGATACGAAGTTTTGTGCTGATGTATTATTTCCAGACAGTGTGCACTAAGCCCACAATCGGCCCCAGTGGCAACCGCCTTATCAGCAGACGCAGATATACGCTTGCGTATGGCATCTTCGTTTTTACACACATCCTTTTTAATTTCTCTTAAACATCTAGAAGGGTCTTGACGAAGTTTGTAGTGTTGGGTACATTTGAAATCCCTTGTGGACTCAGCGATGCTGTAATTTTGCAGCAAAATAGCTGTGGCTTAGCTTCGATTAAATGTGTCAAGAGATAGCTGAGGCATGGTTACACATGGTGAAGATCTTTGTTCAGCAGAAGGTTTTTAGTCGGTTATGACTATGAAGATACTCCAATGACCCGTAAAGATGTTCGTCTTGGTTTGAGCTTAGCGTACCCACAGATTCGACTGGACAGTTTGCCGCTGTAAGACCAAGTCTATGTACACGCTCCCTACTTTGTAATGGAACTTGGCTGAGCCGTGCCTAATTCCAGGTCGAATATTTCGTTTACCCTTAAAATGAACTTATGGTCCCATTTCGGAGCTGCTCACGCGTTAAGCTACTTCCATAGAGTTTCTTACTCTTACCTAGAGGGAAAGCTGTGCTGCCGTCTATGTGCGTTTACATGGAGTTTCCAGACGGCCAGTTCAGCCACCATGGGCGCTCAAAGCATCATGGGCCGGTGAGCTACCGAGTGCAGAACTACAACTTTTGGCCAAAACTAATGCAAAGATAAACGTTGTTCTACCGTAAATAATGCCCTAAGATTGAATATTGTGACTATAAATTGTAAAGAGAGAGAGAAACAGCATGTCAATGTGATATTTATCCAATATAAGCGATGGCTCTTTCTCCTATTGGCTTAGTTTTGAGCAGCACAAATACCAATATTTCGCACTTAATATGCAAACTTTGAAATAAAAAAACGTTATAAAAATATTTATGGTTGCGCAATCACTTCAGGAAGTTTTTAGTGGCATTTCGGGAAACAGAAACCATTTATTGGCGACGTCTGCTTTTGAGCCTTCGCTACTATGGCTTTCGCGGTCTATGTACGCACCTTCAAATGATGATGATGACGAAAAAGAAACATCGCAGTAACGCCACTCCACGTACCCGAGAAAAACCGACTGTCCCGCAACAAGTAGCACACCGGCCCATGATTCTTAGCGCGCCCATGGTGGCTGAAGTGCAGCGCCCTCAGCTTTCCCTCTAGTTAGTGTAAGGAACTCTATGGCTACTTCCCCCTTCAGTTGACCTTTGACATTTGATCTTGACCTTCACTTTTGGTGGGATCATAGATACCACAAGTGGTTGTGGCTTAAGTTTCAACTTGACCTCGAAGATGTTAAGGTCACATGAAACAGACGGTGACCTTGGCTTCACCTCGCG
Source organism: Amblyomma maculatum (assembly GCF_055883805.1). Lineage (NCBI taxonomy): Eukaryota > Metazoa > Arthropoda > Arachnida > Ixodida > Ixodidae > Amblyomma > Amblyomma maculatum. The sequence goes on along the minus strand of NC_139346.1, from coordinate 167,370,534 downwards.
TAGTGAAGCTATGGCTTAAAAAAGTGATTTTCACAAGAAAAATAGACAATCGTTCTACTGTGCGCCGAGGCAGCGCTGTCTATAGGGGGGCTGCGAGCTAGTTTTTTGTCATGCTATGAAGTCTTCTAAAGCGAAATCATCACTAGAGGTCATGTTCTCTAGAACTTCCTGCGGTATGAGCGAAAAATTGGGAGCACGGCTCTGGTATCTAATTGGTAGCTGGCAGGTGACGTGGAAGGGCCCTGATTGGTGACAGAGTTGAGCGACGTGGTGTGACCATATACAATGACAGGAGTTGCCAACTCGGGTAGCGCTTTTGAGAGGGGCTCAATCGAAATCGTGTGAACCTTTAAACCCTGTGCCAGACACTTCTGGATCATGCAAGCACTTTCGTACGGCTTGGTTAAAACTGCGCTTTAAATCTGTCTGGCGGTCTTCCTCATGATACGTTAGTTGACAATTGCCGGCTAAAGATTATGTGTAGGATAACACATGCACAAATTAAGGAAATAGTGATTAAGCGAGGAGCAATGTGCTGTACGAGAACGAAGATCGACCAGGGCAGCCTCCGACGGGAGCCATTAACGTGGCCGCATGGTATACAATTAAAAGGCGGAACTTGAGTGTCCCCGCTAATTTTTTAAAAGAATACTCTAGCTGAGTTCTCGTTTCATTAAGAGCTTCGGATAATGGAGCAACTAACTAATTGGTCACAGAAGTGTTCTCTTGGAGGCTAGATCTTCGATTCTGCAAGTGTGGAGGTGCCTGCTGTGGCTTAGGCCTTCAGAATTTGAGCCATTCATGCTATATGTTTTTAAATATGGGCTTCTAAGTATATCTGCACACAAATGTTTAGATTTGCTTATGACAGAATATATATGTGAAGGGTCTGTAGCCCTTCCGAAGCTATGTCCGGAATCAGTACAGCCCAGCTACATCAAAATGAAAGCGCTACGCAGCATACACGGTAGCGTACGTTGGGGTGCACATACAGGCGACTTCTAACGGCAGAATAACATCCATATTCTCAAGTCCCTCGACGTCACTGTTGCTATCGAATGGAAGGTATGCATGAACACTCACCCTGTGGTCTCGGGGACGTCTATGCGCCAGAAGGCGTGTTCCTGGCTGTGCTCGCTGCTTCTGTAGCAGTCGTTGCACAGGTCAAAGTCCCGGCACACGTCACACTTCCAGCGAGTGCCGACGATGCCGTCCTGACCGCAGTCGTCACACGTTATTCCCCAAAAACGGAGAGCTTCGAAAAAAAAAAAAAGAAAAGACGTGCGGAGCACAAGAACAATTGATTTGTAGAATAAAGACAATCCCGCGACCGGCACTTTATTGGCGTGTAAAAGAAAATGGCACTTGTTTAGCCACAGCTTTGCGAAGTTTTACGCGCGAAAGCAGGGAGTACTCGCGCATTACCTATAGGCTTCTTCAGGCATATTAGACTTAACTAAGCCTAACAATTCCTAATAGGCTCAGGAAGAGGTATTTGTGACCAAAATATGTTTGTGTGGCAACGTACTACGGTAATGTGGTTTTCTAGCCCTATGGGCTTAACGAAACGGCTAGCGAAGTTGATCTCTTTGGCATGGCCTGGGCTCAAAACACACCGGCGGCGAGTTCATAATTTTGAGCGATTGCTGTAAGGAAGCTTCGCAGCCGCACCGGCGAATTCCAAGAATGCGGGTAGTAATGCTTCCGCATTGAAAACAGCCAGCCAACAAAAAGTCCACAACTAACACTTGGTCGTCAGCCCGGGGCTGCTCTAAGCGCTCGAAAGGAGTACGTCGAGCTTCGCGGGTGATGCGTGCCGATTACCCATCGTTTGAAATAACCTGCATTTGAGCATGCGCCGCTGCACTGATGACAATTATCGCAGCGCTCCTCCGCAGCAGCCTCTGCGCAGGTTGCGTGGCCTGCGGTGATCACTGCAATTGCGGTCGGTGGCTACGGACAGATTCGGCGATAACGACGAAGATCAGGTCATCCGTGCAGCGATGTGTCCTCAGGTGCAGGCTACCTCAATAGTTACTGATAATAGTCGTCGGTGCCAACCCATGCATGCATTTCGAGAGCTCTAGCAAATGTGCTCAATTGGGAATAAGATTAGCAAAAGTCAGACACGCCTTCGAAGGAGGCAACGCGCCGTTTATGAATAAGTTGTTTCAGACAACCAGCGTTCCCCCCTCCCGAACATGCCCAACGAGGCGCTTGTATACAACGGTGGACTGGTACCCAACATAGCGTAATTTTAAGTTCTAATTGACGACTGTACCAGCATCAGTAATTTTAATCAGAAGGCTCAACAGCGTGGCTTAAAACGGCGCCAGCGCCGCGATGGTCTGTCCGCTGGAGCCAAGAAACAAATTATAACATTCATGCCCCGAAGTTTAACAAAGGCGCGCGGCTCCTACTGAAAATGCTATTTCGGAGAGATGTAGCACGAACGGTCGAATGCTGGCACGCTTACAAATACCGCTATTGTTGAGTACAAAAAAGTTTCGTTTGGTTTATGAGGTAAACGTCCCAAAGCGACTCAGGCTATAGAGATGACGTAGTGGAGGGCTTCGGAAATTTTGACCACCTGTAATACTTTTTTGAAATGCACTGACATCGTACAGCGTACGGGCGCCTTGCTTTTCGCTTCCATTGAAATGCAGCAGCCCCACCGCGGTGGTGCAGTGGTTAAGGTGTCCGACTACTGTGCCGGAGTACTCGGGTTCGATTCGGACCACCGGCGGCTGCGCATAGATGGAAGCGCGAAACGAAGAGGCATCCGTGTGCTGTGCGATGTCAGCGCACGTTAAAAATTCCCAAATAGTCGAGATTATTCCGTAGCCATCCACTACGACTCTTCTTTCCACTTGCACTCCCACCTTTCTCCCTTTCATTACGGTGCGCTTCAGGTGTCTACAGAGATAAGTGTGAGATACTGCGCTTTTCTCTTCTTGTGAACGAATTATATTATAATTGACGAAAAGCGGCCGCCGCGACCGCAATTTGATCCCATATCCTTGGGCCCAGTAGTCTCTGCCCTCTGGCGTACTTCTTGCAAGACAATCCTGGGAAAATTTGGAATGTGGTAAGCGGAAATAAACCGAATACATTCGACCTTTCAGTAAATATCAATGCACCGATACCTGAAAGAGACTGCTGCAAAGCGTTCACTGAATTTTCCGCCTCATGCTTTCGTCTACATCCCAGAACTGTTACCCCAATTTTTGTGCATCTTGCTACACATGGAACCGATAAGCATTGATTGTGTGAAAAGAAATTTCAGCTTCCTCAGGTGTCGACGGCGTAACAGCAAACTTCTTGAAAATTGCAACCACATCCTCATCCTTGATTCTTCATGAAATTTCGTACAATCGTTGTAGAGTTTCTTCATGCCCAGTGATTGGAAGGTGGGGAAGGTGGTTATTTTACATAAATCAGGTAGCACTGTTTCAGCACTTGAATATGCATTAATTGCATTAGCCATGCAGTTTACCATGGAAACTTCTTGAACACATAATTTATTCTCACCTTATTACTTTCCTCAAATCTAACAACTTTTTAATTCTTGTCAACATGGCTTCTGAAGGTTATTTTAATGTGAAACGCAACTTCTTTCTTTGAATAATGATTTATTTCGAGCGCTGGATGCTAGCGTTACTTTGACTCTCTTTAGATTTTGATAAGACTTTGGACACTGTTTTGCATGACTACTACTAAACTTTCTGCTCTTACTATAGACGATCAGGTGTTAGATTGGATTAAATAATTTCTCAACAACCGAAGCCAATATGTGCAGTTAATGGTTATCACTCGCCTCTTAATTCTGTAACTTCTGGCGTTCCTCGTTCTGTGTTAAGTCCTCGCTTGTTTCTAATTTATGTTAAGGACCTTCCTAACAATGTTTCTTCTCAAATTAAACTTTCTTGCGGTTGATTTTGTGCTATATCCTAATTAATAATACCTTTGACGTGACGTGTTTGCAGTCTGACTTGTACGCAATTTTTACATGGCTCAGTGACAGATAAGCACTACTAAATGCAAATACATTCGTATTTCTCGCCGAACTCAGATAATACCACTCGCTATCTACCTAAGTTTTCGTTATCGCCTATATTATTGTAAAAATATCTAGGTGTTCACATAACCTGCAAATGTTCTTGGAAAATGCACGTTAACTATAACTAACCAGGCTAACCGTACACTCGGTTTCTTACGTCGCCATTTCACAGCGGCGAATAGTTTCGTTAAGCTTCATTCATATAGGACGGAGCATAAGTGAAACTTATGCTCCATATGGGATTCTAATCAAATAATTAACAATTTAAATTCCTTTCAGGCCCACGCCGCGCGTTTTTTGTTTCAAATTACTCACGCCCAGCAAGTGCATCTAATAAAAACCCTTGGTCTTACAGTTCTTTCTCTGCTCGTATATATTTTCGCTTATGCATTTTCTACTCGATTTGTTATGCTAACCCAATTCTGAAAGATCAGTTACCGCTTCCTCCATCCTATATATCCTCTCGCACTGATCACGGCTTCAAAGTAGGGATTCCGAACTACCTAACCACCCTATATGCTTGAATTCATTTACTCCTCGAACTGCAAAGACTGGAACCGGCTCCATCACTGCCACCACCGATGCCAAAAAGATATAGGAAACTCCCAGTGATTTTGCATGCCCCTCCTCTCTGTAATGCCTCCGGGCTTTTTGAGTATACAAAGTAAATAAATAAATAAATGCTATCAAAAATGGAATGCTATGCACCAACAGAAAAGGAATATATGTTAAGACATTCTTTTACGAACGAGTAAGTTATTTTCTTAAACCACTTAAGCACTTCGTTGTTTCCTTTTATATTTGTTTGACACTATTGCGAATCGTGCGGTTACCCAAGCTCTTTACAGGTCATACTGTAATAATCTGGGCCTGTCCATTCAGAAGAGATGCTGGTTTGCTCTTTGCTGTCTTTTCCACGTTTGACAGACGTTAGCGGGGCCAACGAAAAAAAAGACGAAAAATAACGTTGCCCTGCCCACACTGCCATAAGCACAACGGTCTTACACCAATATTGGGGAGTGCTGAAAGGCCCCCTCCAAAAGGACTACCTCGTAAATATGGCAAGGTGGCTCCAAGAAATTGCCACTTTATAATTCGCAACAACAGCATACATAGGCGGAACATCATACAACGTCCCAAAATTAACTTGCCCCAATAGCTAAGGGGTGCGGGAATACCCATGATCAGACATGTTTTGAACCTATGGGCGTCTATTAGTGTTATAAAATCGCCTCCTAGAACACGCTAGCTGCAGCCTTCGCTATCATGGTAAATCTACCTTGATGTTAGCGGTGCATGACGATATCAGTAAGAGTGTTAATTTTATCCGCCTTTCACCTCGGCGCACGCCGTGGCCGCGGTATCAAGCGCGCACGGAAAAAAGTTCAGCAGTTTTCGTATCTCGGCCACCTTACGTTGGGTGCGGCAGTTTGGGAAAATTTCATGTTTGGCCCTAAAGCTGCCACATGAAAAGTTCAGCAGTTTTCGTATCTCGGCCACCTTACGTTGGGTGCGGCAGTTTGGGAACATTTCATGCTTGGCCCTATAAAGCTGCCACATGAAACAAATTTCAGGAAAAGTACAGCGACAACACTGCGATGCGCGCTTTGAGAGAACGAAGAAATCAAGAACCCCCAAAACTCTACATCGGTGATTTACGCGAGAACACCGCTTAGGCGCCATTCCTGGCTCGAGCGGCGTCGCCATCGTCATAACCGGTGGACAGCTACAGGGTATTCTGTGGTGAACCTGGGGCGCAATATTTCAATCTGATTCTCGCAACTCGTCATTGTCATCAGAAATATAGCCGCCTTGGACAGTGCAGTGAAGTGGTAGCGTTGGGATCCCGAAGTATCTCTTAACGCCATCGAGTACAGTACTCACGGATTGAAATAGGACATTCGGAGCGCGTGGCCGTCACTGAATGCAAGGCAGTGTGGTAAACAGGCCGGCTTATTGGCGACCGGAAGGAGCAGTTCTGCTTCTTAGATGTTCTCCCCCTCGAGCTATACCACAATGCAGCACCTTGGTTCCATGAGCATCCCCGGGCGGCGCTGCATGCAGCGACGGCCACGCGCTCCGAGTGTCCTATTTCAATCCGTGAGTACTGTACAACACTTTAAAGCGAACCTTAAGCGTACTGTGAATTGGAATCCGGGTGGCCACCCTATTGGATGCGGCAAAGGCCGACCTGGGGCACAAGATTCTGCTCTTTCCCTGGTGACCTTTAGTGTCCATAACCAACATTGACGCCTCGGACAGTTTGATGAATGGTAGCCTATGGATCTTGAGGGACTCTTAACGAGAAAACATTAAGGGACCCCTCGAAATTGCAGGCTATACCATTACTCTAAGGCGCTCGCTGGGACCATATCAAAGCGGCGAGAAGGGTTTGTCTGTAGAACTGACCCAAGTGTTTAGTACTTCGGATGACGTTCGCGAACTGTGTTGCGAATTTTTGCACCGGCTCGCTAATAGTCGCTGTCCACTTCTCGCCTGCCGCGTTCACCAAAGACGTCGTACACTTCCTACACCGCTGGTTAACCGCGCACAAACCCACACGAATGATATAGTAACAGGGAACCTCAGTCTAGTTAAAGATAAACGAGAACTTCATACCACTTACGCACGAAAAAATCCTGTTCCTCTCCCTCGTAACTGCACCCACTGCTGTGACGACCTCGAGAAATACTCGTCTATACCCGCTCTTTCAGTACCGGCCACTGGTGCCGCAAGTAGAACATTTCTCCCCCCTTTTCTGCAACCACTAATCTTCCTTTATCATTGTCAAGGACTGAAAAGGCCATGAGTAGATGAGGTATGCGTGGAAAATATGCTGCGTTCGGTAAATTTCCGTACTTACATGACTCTAAAATCATTTATCTCAATATAGAGCGGCATAAAGCGTAAGAATCTATGCTCAAATTTCACACATTCAGTAGCGTATTCGTCTTTAAATTCTCATTTTGTTTCTGTCCTTGCTAAACCGAAAATTACGTCTCCTCTCCTTTTCTCAATCTTAGTTTAATTCGTAGCTCAGACACAAGCGAAAGGCACGCAAAATCGGGTTGCGTTCCAGCTATAGTCAGCCGTTGCACACATGCCAGATCATTGTCTGTCCAAGCCGCACTGTACAGCGTTCGCGTTAAGCATGCCGATGGCGGTACGACTTTTGCATGTGTTCGTGTTTAGTCCCTGCAACTCTACAATAAGCGTAAAAGTGAAACTTCCCATTTGCCTCACCTCCCACCCGCCCCTCATTTTTCAAACAGCGACAGAAGGTAAATATTCACCGCCACTGTAGAATCGAACCCGTCTGTATCAGCCATTTCCCCCACTAAAAAAACAAATTTTAGACATTGCCACAGGGTGGGCGTACTCACCTGCATCACGCTGTCTTCCTTGCCTCGGAGCAGCCCTTCTCGACGAGCTGCTGTAATAAGCCATTCCGACACAAAAAAGGTGCGACAGGTGCTTGTCCAGCGAATTCGTATCCGTTGTGCGCGTTCACTCAGAAATGCAGGGGTGCGACCACAGGTGTCTAAGTATAAACCGAGGTTTTTGCAGCGCGACTTGTTTCACCAGCGAAATCGCTGAGAAACAAGACGCGTGGTCTACGATCGCGTGGCCACGAAATTTAAGCTTTTTTTCACACAGCTGTTATTTTCTTATCAAAATGTCGATAATGCCACACACCGCAGATATACGTAGTTTGGCGATGATGTCAGAAAGTCTTCAAATCGTCCTAGAAGCGCGTGCGCACCTTTTGTAATTGTGACTGTTGCTTGCTCATGAAACAAGGGGTAGCTCAAAGACCATATCAAAAGTAATCGGATCGCAACAAAATAAGAAAGAAAGAGCGAAAGAAAGGAAAAAGGAAGGAACAACAACAAGAGAATGTTGTTGTGGCTGTAGAAAGAAGGAAAAGAAAATGCACAGGCCTGCTACTGGCTCTGTAGCTGAGCCACCTCCGCTGCCTCGTGCAGACAGAAGAGAAAATAGAGAAGAAAGAAAAGGAAGAGGGAGAGAAAGACGTGCGGAGCAGCAACAGCCGTCGTCCACCACCGAAACGGTGGCGGGTGCAATGACGGCCTACAACATAAAAAATTCTGTGGCAGGTTAGCCACCATCTCAAGCGGCGGTGACCCACCTGTCCCACCCAGCCCCATCAGGGGAGTATGTCAACAACAAGATAAAATAGAGAAGAAGGAAAAGTAGAGGGAGAGAAAGACGCGCGACGCAACAGCCGTCGTCCACCACCGAAGCGATGGCGGGTGCAATGACGACCTACAACAAATAAAAATTCGGTGGCAGGCTAGCCGCTACCGCAAGCGGCGGTGAACTACCTGTCCCAGCCCCATGGGGTGTCCTGTCCTGTTGTTGTTGCGGCTGTAGGAAGAAGGAAAAGAAAATGCATGGGCCTGCTACTGGCCCTGTAGTTGAGTCACCTCCGCTGCCTCTTGCGGACAGAAGAGAAAATAGTGAAGAAAGAAAAAAGAAGAGGGAGAGAAAGACGCGCGCCGCAACAACAGCCGTCGTCCACCACCGAACAGGTGGCGGGTGCAATGAGGGCCTACAACAGGTAAAACTTCGGGCAGGCTAGCCCCCGCCGCAAGCGGCAGTGACCTACCTGTCCAAGCCCCATCAGGGGATTGTGCAACAGATAAAATTCGGTGGCGCCGGGGTGGTGCAGTGGTAAGACGCCCGACTACTGCGTTCCCGGGTTCGAAACCGACCACGGCGGCTGCGTTTCGATGGAGGCGAAACGAAGAGGCGTCCTTGTGCTGTGCGATGTCAGCGCACGTTAAAGATCCCCAGGTGGTCGAAATTACTCCGCAGCCCTCCACTACGGCTCCCCTTTCTCTCTTGACACTTTCACTTCCACCTTCATCCCTTCCCTTACAGCGCGGCTCAGGTGTCCACAGAGCAAGTGTGACAGATACTGCGCCTTCCCTTCCTGTGAACCAATTATTATTATTACTAGCCCCCGCCGCAAGCGGCGTTGACCTACCATCCCTGCCCCGTAGGGCCAGGAACTGCCACCCTTCCTCCTGGCGTCCTATCCTATCAATCATCCTGACAGCCACGCCGGGCACGTGAGAAACGTGTTCTCCTTGCCTAGTGTCATGACAGCGCGGTTGCCATCGAGACCGCCGCCGTTAGTTAATGGTAGGTAGTGACCGATAGTGATATTTAGTGGTAGTTATAGTGACATCGATGATGATTACAAAAATTACTATGACGTCATCATCCGGTGTCGTCATGACGAGTAGTGACGTCATGACCGGATTCCGGCCATGTTTAATAACAGGAACTGGTGTCTTTATGACGTCACATCCGGACATGACGTCCTTCGAGCATATGCGATGTCTACCTCACCTGGCGTCCGATGCAGGCATCCGAGTTGCGTCTTTAATTTGGCGCTGCCTCGAACGCCGTACCAAAGATGTTACAGAAGACGCAGGAAAGCAAGAATCAGGGGCGTTGAAAATTGATTTGCAGGAATGAAAAGGCGCAATATTTTATATATATATATATATATATATATATATATATATATATATATATATATATATATATATATATATATATATATATATATATATATACATATATATTCATCCTGAGCCGGTCGCTTGGGCAATGCTCCCTTCGAAGAGAGGCGTCAGGAAGAAACCAATGTCAACTTTTGTGCCACGATGGCCGCCGAAACAGCCTCCGCTCCACATTATTTCCGCTCAAAACGTGACGTGCTTTCTTTGTGGTACAGTATAGAAAGAAGGCCGTTGCGTCTTCCGAGCGAAAATGAACCGTGTTATCATGAGAGCTGCGCGTCTGTAACGCGAGCGTTGACCAGATATTGTAAACGGCTGATAATTCCTTTTAATCTCCACACCAGCGCGCGCCAACATCCGCATAGCATCAGTACAGAAGTTGGTGTAAATCATTCATTTTTCAAAACTGCGCGAAAAAGTAAGTACAGTACGCAATCACATGCCCAAAGTGGCGCTTTGGCCTTGGAAATTTTCTACCTGATAGTACGCGCATTCATGCCCTTGGTCATGCTTTGATAATAGCAGTGATATGGAGACATATCTGAGATAAAAAGCGATGTATACGCTTTACCACTGGTCCACACGCTCAACAACGATTTCAGACAGAAGCATCAACTGAGTGAAAATCATCTGACTTCACAGTGTATGCGGCAGAAGTTGACAAGGTATGTGTTCCTTATTCTTTTTTTTTTTTTTGGGGGGGGGGGGGGGGGTAATCATCCTCGACTTTCGCTGTGCAGTTGTTTTGTCCCGGTCGATGCAGCATGCGCGTTTCTAAAACTTGAACGTTCAAGAGTTTCATAAAACGTGTTCTAGAGAATTTGTTTCCTGTATGTATCCTCTATTCCAGCACGCTTGCACGAATGCCATGGCTACAGCCCGTATACTATTTTGCTTGTGGTCAGTAAGTTTCAAAGATATCTTAAGGAAAGTTCACATTCTTCAGCTCGACTGCAGTACGAATGGTTTCTTTGCGGCAGGTGGCCTTTTTTTTTTTATACAGGCTTACCTTCCGCGCCATCAGTCGATCTCAGAAAAGGTTGACTTGTGCGGTTTACCGTCCCAAAGCGACTCAGGCTATGAGATGACTCGGTGGAATACCTATACTGCCATGATTTGTGGAGACGTAAAGTCGTCGCATGTCAGCTTATGTTGTTCATTTACTTTGGTGCAGCACTTGTCAAATATATGCAAACAGGTCCCGACAGTCCAAAGTTGAGTGCTACCAGCGGTGATGTTATTACTTTAAGCGAAACGACCATAGAAATTTTTTTTTTCACTTACTAAATGCCATTTTTGGAGTCAATGAAGAGTGGTATTTTAAGTAAAACGTATGTGCTTCCTTAATGAACCGAGGTTTCCGGGAACGCTCCGCGAGTAATGCGATACGTTTCTATGAGCTATCGTTGCTTCGTTGGGGCTCCGGTCTCGTGCTTTCTTCAGAAAAACTTGACTAAAGGACGCATGCGTGCGCTTAGCCACTTCCAACGGCCACTGAAACAATGCCCGCTGATGTTCACGGGCGTTTGTCCTCTTCGCCGGTCTCAAACTGCGGATTTGCATTCCGCCACGAAGTTTTGTACGCAGGTGGCCTTGCAATTATGAATCTTTGCACTCGCCCCGTTTCACCACGGGACGCAGGCTGAATCAGCATGACACGGAACCATTTTAAGCATACAATCAACGATTACTCCACAAATTTAGAGTGCGCCAAAAGCGCGGTTTCTTTCGCATAAAAGCATAGCTTTTAAGGCGACAGCCTTTAATGGCTCATGCTGTCGTGGACAAAGTGTGTCCCGCTTTTGCGGCGTTCTGATTGGCCGAGGAGAGATGCGTTCCTGCCATCTACAATGCGCCAAGGAACGCCACGCGACAGGAGCGATGGTGTACCGTCCAAACTCACACGTACTCTCCGGAGAAAGTGTAATAGATACTGCGCCTTTCCTTTCCTGTACATCAATTATAATTGTATGTAGCACCGCAACTAATACTAAGAGGCTAACGATGGGAGGCAAATTATAGGATAGGAAGAGTAGGCTATCGCTATTCTCCTCCTAAGAGACATCTAAGAGACTCTCTAATTTTTGTTCTTTTTCTTTTTTTTAGGTTCTTTATATATGCGCAGAAGCAAAAAAAAAATCACGGCAGTGAATGCGATTCAGGGGGAGAGAAATATGTTACAAGTGGGCTTCGATTACGTCAGTGCTCCCTGAGTACTCATGGCGCCCTCTTTGTGCAGATACATAGGCTAGCGGGGGTGGATTAGGTGAGTTTGAGGGCGCCAGACTCTGACATGACGTCTACTCAATACCAACACCAAGCGCAAGCTTAGTGCCCCGCTAGACATCATGTCAGAGTCTGGCGCCCTCAAAATCACCAATCCACCCCCTTCCCTACTAGGCTTCAGGTCATTCTCATGATTAAAGGTTTATGAATGAATGACTCGTGGTGCCCCCCTTGCGAAGCTGCGCCGACTACGGCCACAACGCTTGCTCAGGTTATTGATCTATGAATGAATGAATCAGTTAATAAGCGGACAGGAAAGCTGCTTTTCATACCTTCCAATTACTGAAAATTATTTAGGATACTGCCCACTTCATTAAAATGAGATGTCAAGGTGAATGGAGCGTTTGACCAAGTGCCATCAAGGCTTTATGCCGGACACGCGTTCGAGTTTTTTGTGACAATAGTAAGTGACCACATGCTGTTTCATTTCCACTGTATGAAGCGCACTAATCAGAATGGGTGAAGATAATTTCGACAGCACAGCGTCAGAAGCTGACAGTGTAACGTGAATATAGAAAGCCAAGGGACACCGCCGGGATAGCGCAGTGGTTTCGGCGCTCGACTACTGTTCTCAAGGACGCGGGATCGAATCCCGGCCTCGGCGGCCGCTTTTCAATGGAGGCGAAAAGCAAGGCGCCCGTGTGCTGTGCGATGTCAGTGCACGTTAAAGAACCCCAAGTGGTCGAAATTTCCGGAGTCCTCCACTACGGCGTCTCTCATAGCCTGAGTCGCTTTGGGACGTTAAACTCCACAAACCACCAGAAAGTCAAGGGCTGACCGGTCCATAGAGGCGAACAGAAAAGAAAAAAAGTAAACCTGTTCCCTCCCCCATATGGGTTCCCCCCTCCCCCCCTCTGTGTGCCGGACGCAGTGTTTTGGTTGAAATAATTGTAACAGTGCGTTCAACCAATTCTTTTGCGCAGAATTTCTCTTTGCGTCCAAGCTAAGGATCCACTCGCCGCGGTGATGCAGCGGCTAGGGCGCTCGACTTCTGTGCCCAAGGATGCGGGATCGAATCCCGGCTATGGCGGCCGTTTTTGGATGGAGTTGAAAAGCAAGGGGCCAGTGTGCTATGAGATTTTAGTGCACGTTAAAGAACCTCAGGGGGTCGAAATTTCTCGAGCCCTCCACTACAGCGTCTCTTGTAGCCTGATAAGCTTTGGGACGTGAAACCCCATAAACTAACCAACCAAGCAGTATAGGGATGATATCTCAAACGCTTCGTTCCTGCCCACCTGAACAGGCGAAACCTCATTTTTCAGTAGCCTGCAGCTCTGTACTGCATTTGCAATGGCTGGCAATAGCCGCTGAAATCGTTTGGCCATGAGCTCCAAGGAAGTGTATGTGGCACGCATTATGGGCTTTAAAATGCGAGTCTAAGTCTCTCCCTGCGTGTCCGTGACCTCAGTGAATCACGCAGTCATAATTATTCAATGCTGAACCAGGTTCCATGGTGCAACATCGAAAAGCACGCACTCTTCTTCCAAGCGGTACTGCATCAAGCAAGCCGCTTCCGCCCCCCGATAAATTCGGCTCCAGTGAGACGTCCGCAGTGAGTTGCACTGTTTTTGTTGTGGCTGTAGGAAGAAAGAAAAGAAAATGCACAGGCCTGCCACTGGCTCTGTAGCTGAGCCACATCCGCTGCCTCGTGCAGACATGAAGAGAAAATAAAGAAAGAAAAGGAAGAGGGAAAGAAAGATGCGCGCCGCAACAACAGCCGTCGTCCACCACCAGCGGTAATGGCTGCAATTACGGCCTACAACAGATAAAAATTCGCTGCCACGATCCTGGCTCTCTGAACCGAGGCCTTGTGGGCTGGAATGTCTGAGCAGCCAAGCAGGGCCGCCTCTCAGTCCTCTCGTGTAGGGTTGGGGCTTAAAGCTGAATTTTGCTGGCAGGCCTACACCATGTGGTAGATATCTGCTACCCCGCCACAGTGCTTATACGTACCGGTGACCATGGGGTCAGTGTTTCATAATAGCCGAGCATAACATTGTGTTGATAAAAAGTCGCAGGAGCACACGTTCGTTCGCCTTCCCGAGACCCTCAGTGGGTGTAGGGTATCAGCGATGATAATCTTTGTAATAATCTATTATTTCTTTATATTTGATAAGGAGTTGCCGCTCATCCTATTTCATGGTGTTGCCGCGCAACTGGAAGCAACCAGTCGTCCGCTCGAGAAAGAAAAAAAAAATGTAAGATGGCTTAGCTATGCTATGCCTCGACATACGTAGCGAAAAGCAGTGACTACCTCGGGATCGGAAGAAGTTAATTTCTCTAGTCTTCTGCGCCGTGCGCCAGTAGATAAACTCTCCTTGGCTTCCGTGTCGAGCGCGTCTAAGTTCACCGGCGTTCTATAATTCGTTTACAGGAAAGGAGAGGTGCAGCATCTGTCACTCGCGGAAGGCAAAAAGTGCCGCCCGGCGGTGTTGGAGCGCACTCGTTCACGCTTGGTCTTCATAGCTGATGGCAGATGGGTGACGTCACGTCTTTGACGCCACTCTAATTGAGTGACTTAACTATTTTTAGTCTATTTCTGTATATGCTCTGTGGTGCGGCGTTTGAGGAAGCCCCAAATGGAAGGCGCCGCACGGACACAGGGATGGAATGCCCGGCGGGGTCAGCTTCGTATATGCGTGATTGATTGATTGATTAAACTTTATTTTGCACCGATTTAGGAGGCCCTGTACTCCCCGCTCCTGGCACGCAGGCCTAAGGAACGGGGGCTGGAAAATCCGCGTCTAAGGACTGGCGAATATGCATTGGTTATTCGCGGCCTCAGCCGCTAGGCAGGCGGCTCTTTGCTGGTCAGCGGGGACGTCGCTTGATAGCATGGTCACCCAGGCTCTACTTTTAATGTTGTCCCTAGCGCCCGGAGACTTATAGCATTCCCAAAGTATACGGTCGAGGGTACCCCTCGCTTCGCAGGCTTTACATTTATCATTTTTTATCTCATCTGTCTGGGTGTGAAACAACCAGACAGGGTTTGAATCTCCTGGTGACGTCACCACCAGTCATGAAGTCATGACCGATTGTGAGGTCATTATCACACCCGGTCATGACGTCACTGCCGCTGACGTCACCATGTGACGGCTATGGACGTCTAGAAACGTCTAACCATCACAGTTGGTTAGTGATAGTTAACCATGACTTGCACTTTCTGAGTACTAGTTAATGTCTGATTAGTGTTGATTAAACACCCCTGAACTAGTAAGTGATGGTTAGTGACAGTTACGATGACCTTCAAATGCATGGGTTCCTATGGGCATCTGCAACGCCGCCAGAGCTTGGCGAAGGGGCTGCGCAGCTGGCCTTGGCTGTTACGTCACTCAGTTACGGCATATGGCATACGGCATACGCGAAGCTCGGCTCTGACCCTCGTAGTGAAGTTTTTCGCTTCAAAAGTGTGGTCCACGCTCCTTTACAAAGACGTGTGTCCACATGGAAAAACAAAAAAACAAAAATAAACAAAGGACATATAACACTGCTTACGTGCTATGAAGGGGAAACATGAATGCCTCATCATTAGTTTTGTCGCTGGTTAGAATCCCCAATCACGAGCTACAAGCCTTCGACTTGGCCAGCAGCTGTATGCAATGTGCAACAATCGTATGACGCCACCAGAACACTGAACGATGAACGGTGGCGTCAAAACTGGGAAGCAGAAGCCGGAGAAAGGCACACCAATAAAGGCACTAATATGCTTCCGGTTGGAATCCCTGCCGTGAGCCATCGATAGACGACCGTTGTTTCGCGTCTGTGTATTTGTTGGGGTCAGCCCAACAAAAAATTACAAGGGATTGACTTTAGCGACAAAAGTAATGAAAGGCGAAAGCGTGAGTGCAGCATTCTGCCACGCAACTGGCATTAATCAGTAATAAATTAATTGGTCATTGATCAACTATTTAATGAATTACTTAATTAGGCATTATTTAGTATAATTATTATTTAGTCATTAATTGGTGATTGTTTATTGATTGCCATATGGCCATATAAGGTACGCATTCGTGCATACTGTGATTGGTCGAGACCTATGACGTCATCCCGCCTTGGCCAATCAGAGCCGCCGCAAAAGCGGGACACATTTTGTCCACGACAGCATGAGCCATTAAAGGCTTTCGCCTTAAAAGGGTCGCTGACGGAATTTCATCTAATGACGCGACTGAGGTTTTCGTCTTGAATGTTCCATATTTCTGGACTACATTAGCATCAAGCGTAAGTCGCTACTTCCCTGCGTCGGAATTGACATCGTTACGCGAGCCATTCTTGACGTTTGGCGTTGAGCTGCAGCCAGTTTTTTTCCCGGCCCTTCCTACTACTCTGTTTAGTAACGAATATTAATCATTCAATTTAGGCTGGTTTTTTTATCTATAAGGATCTATAACCTCAATTTAGTGTAATTTTATAATGGAACGATTCCACTTTTCATGACCATGGCGCTATTGCATTGTTTAACCAGCGCTAATTAAGCGTCTCGTACCTGCGGGCTATTTGTGACGTCATAGTGGACGATACCACCCTAATTTAGACCTGAGCAGTAGCTATTAAAGCTGCACTGACCTCACAGCGCGCTGAGTTCCCTCGGTGGTTCGCTTGCATGAGTAATACGACTATCAGTGCTGTAAGCAGCCGAAATAGACAAACAAGAACAATGTTGTTGCGAAACGGGCGCGAACTTTGTACACGTCGAATCCTGGTGTTGTTTGCAATTATTGACTGTGCAGAATTAAACAGCACCACCCGCTCAGAGCGGTAGCGATCAGATAACGCTTGATATAGCGCGGACATTGGCTTTATATCGCGACTTGCACAATCAATGACCTAAAATAAGCATAGCTGCTTCGTGAACAATGCATCATTACGCGGGTCTGAAATTCAACACACCTGATTAAAGGCTGAGATTAGAGGAAAAGAACTCGGCGGCGTATGCTAGCAGTTCCGTTTTATTGTGTACACATATTGCCACTTCACTTGAACCACATTGTATGCACAAAACAAACAAATAAAAAAAGAAGCACCATCTCGGTCCTAGCGGGCAGATCTGTGAAGGGTGGGGCTGGGAAAGAACCGCGCCTTATCTGTATTACTAATATATTTATTGTTGATAAGAAAGTACTTGTTTCATTGCGCGGAAACGCGCAGTGCTGGGCTGACTCCAGTCTAATATATGGCGCTGTCGAATTCTGATAATTCGACACTGCGGTGTATTGGGAATCGGCGCTCCGCGGGCACTGCTGCGATAACGATTACCGACATCGTATTCGTTCGAAACAAACGCACGATTATATGAACCAAATCCTGAAAGCGCATATTTAGCAGCGTTTCTTGTTTAGGTACATTGACCCAACGTAGGTTATAGTCATCTAGACGCACATTGCATTTGCCTTCCGTACAGCCAGATCTCTCATGGTTCTAGATGCACAAATGGCGTTGTGAAAGCGCTGTAGTGCGTTTTCATCAAATCGTCTTCCCTTACCATTCAGTGTGTGCCGGCGGTCTCCAGCGCAGGTGCTCCGGTAGTAGGAGCCGTGCATATTTGAAGGCTTTCTTACGAACGCGCTGACTTCGAACGTTATGTGAGATGGGCTGTTTCGGATCAGGTTTGGTTTATTTGGTTTATGGGGTTTAACGTCCCAAAGTGACTGACTATGGGAGACGCAGCAGTGAGGGACTGATGAAATTTAGACCACCTGGGGTTCTCTAACGTGCACTGACATCGCACAGCACACGGACGCCTTGCTTTTCGCCTCCATCGAAAAGCAGACGCCATGGCCGGGATTCGATCCCGCATTCTTGGGAACAGTAGTCATTGCGACTCCTGACAACTAGCAGCTGTGCACTCCGGCGCCTCCATTCATTTGGTGCAAGGGCTGAACATAACGGGACCGCTTCGCCATGACACACTAATCACCCCCTACTACAAAGAAATGGCACAAGCCCTCGAACAGCTATAAAAAAGACGCTGTACTGGGATCTCGTGGGTAAAGTAATCTCATCGGCGATCTACCGTGTTCCTCCAGGGACAGTGAGTCCGACCGTCGTCCTGAGATGTGTGCGAATCCTCTCACTGCCCAAGAGCTCAAAATAATGTTTTTTTTTTTTGTTTTCACTTTCACGCGGGTGTTCTGCCATTCCGGGCATGTCAAGAGGAGCGGGGTTACCTTCTTTCATGTATACGTGCCGTGCCAACTGCACCTTGTGTCGTAAGCGGGATACAGCGGAACATGTTTTCCTGGAATGTAATACCTCAAAAATATTCTAAGACAAACTGCCATTCTTATTCTGTGAAGGGTGGGACGTCACATAGGACGGTCTTCGACGATCGGATGGGCTTTACGGGTCCGCCATACTAAGGGACTGCGTCCTGATGCTGGGGCTCCACTCTCTCTGGACGGTGCGGACGAATGCGACTGAGTGCGTGCGCATTACTAAGCCAGCCTGGCGACACTTCGTCGACAAAGTTGATTGGACAGTGTGTGCCTTCGGGACTCCGGACTCGGACATGGTACTCAATGATATGATCTGGCGCGTGGCTGAAAGGCGGCAGTTGAACTCAAGACGTGCCAAACCCAACGCTTCAACACCCACTGAGAGAAGAGCCTGCCTTTGTCGGGAAAAAGTTCACTAATATCCCTCCGTTCTTTTATTTCCCCAAAGGCCCTCCCTTGACTCATTCCGTCCTGCATTACTTTTTCATAGTTCGGTATCTCCCTTTTTTTTTGTTGCTTGTATGTTTCTCTTTTGTCCTTTTCCCACCCCCAAGTAAAAAAAAAAAAATTCCCTCCCGAAGCATCGCGGGTTTTCTTGACTAAAATCCCAACCTTGCGTATCCCCCGTATTACCTGTTCTCCACTTTTCTGGCCAATATTGTCGTGCACTCTACGGGACGCAGCCCACTCTTTTTCCAAGGTACCCATGTCCACCTTATATCCCCTAAACACTAATCCTCCCTCATCATTTCCGCTCCTCCATTGCTACATGCATAGTCTCTTTTTCTCTTTGAGATACCTTCACTTGTGTACCTATATATGTGCAGTCACGAATTACTGTCTTGTCCAATCGTACTTAACATCCTTGTGTTGCTATACGTACAAACAAAAATTTTATATTTTTAAATGTACTTTGTCCTTCTATTCCCTGCATTGTATTTATTTTGTATATAAATGTGTTGTTTGAAAAAAAAAAAAAAACCGGCGCGTAATAGTGGTTTGCGCACTCGACTGAGGATTAGGGCGAAAGTTTTGAATTTTGGTGGAGGTAGATTATTTTCTTTAAGTGTCAATTCTTGCGGACATTGCCTACGACGATTTCCTGAGGACATTTCCGCAGCTCCTTAAGACAAGGAAGGCTTTTGGCTTAATAAATATTGAACATGGCGCAGCAATGTCTTCATATATTTTTAAGTGGTCTCGGCGAATAGAATCTAAAACCAAACACTAAATCACGCAAAGCTGTGCCAAACTCAACTATCGCTCATCTAACTCAGTGCAACCTTGGTTGAACCGCTGCCATTTTTATACGTGATTGTTTTTGTGTGTCTGGTCGGCTTCCCACGTGCATAAAATGTCTATGATTAGGTTTTTGCCAGCGCATTAGCTTTTTCATCGCTTGCATCTCCCAGCCCTACTTCAGATGAAACGCTTCACGTAATTAGATAGCAAAACAAATAGAAACAAGTGCTTGCGCCGATACATAAGTAGTAGATGACGATTCTCTGTGGTGCCCGCTACGTCATCTCAGCTGCCCTGTGTGTGAAGTGGCGTGACAAAAAGAGTGCATAAATGTGTCTTAGTGGCAGCCTTCTTTGTGCCGTTTCTTGCGTATGCATGCAATCAGACGTTTTTATAATAGGGTCATTTGTTTAACCTACACCAGCTACACCAGTGCAGCAAAAATCCATTGTAGGTATAGGAGATTTCCTACACTCGTGTAGCTGGTGTAGGTTAAACAAATGGCACTAATATGAACATTGATACATTCCTGCAGAGGGTTAATCTTGGCGTAGCCAGGACTTCACCACACTTTTTAAAATCTCCCTTTAGTCGTTACAAGAAAAAACAAACAAAACCAAACTTTCCATTACAGCTAAGGCTGAATTACATTGTGTTTGTAGAAAGAACTGATTCATGACATCACTCCAATCTACCTGCTGCCTGGACTTTGAAGGTATTGTGAGGAAAATGGCCGCAGAAGAACAGTGCCTGGAAGAGGAGGACTGTAACGGAAACCGGGCACTCCACCTTGCTGTTCTTAGGTGAGTTGGTTCGGACTCGTTAGCAACACACGCAAAAACGAACAAAACTAGATTGAGGCACGTGGGTGCAATTTTTAAAGCCAAATAGTTTTAGCACTTTTTGTTTTCAAGTTTTGCGCCGCTGTGTTGAATTTGCTACTTTACGAGTCTTCTTCTACATGGTGGGCGGGCAGCGTTGTACAGTTTCATTTTTTTTTTTTTGCGTCATAGTTCACAATTTTCTTGTTCTCGTAATGTTGTCGCTTACTTTGTGTCGAGGTTAACGAGTCGTCGCCTTCAGCCGCTCCGAGCCATCACCTCCTGACTCCCATCGGAGGTTTCGACGAATACGTTACGCAGAGCCTGGTGATAATTTACCAAAACTCGTGTTTGAATACAACTCGTTGTTCCAAATACGTCCTGTAAGAACAATTAAATTTTTATGTCACGTGACCTACAATTAGACTTTTGCATCCCTCGATGTGGTAGGTACTTACACGAAAAATATTAGTATTGAACAGTGCATTTTCCCTTTTTATATATACCTACGTTTCATTTTTTTTTTAACAGGAACCATTATGAAAACGCGGACGAACTGCTGAGTCGTGGAGAAGATATTAATGCTGTGAACGACGGCATTGTTGATTGCTGTCCGTGAACAATTTCTGAACTGCGTGCGTGTTCTCGTCAGCCACGCCGGCCACTTGCGTGTGAACGAGCAGGTAAAAGCTGCTGTTATTCACGCACTTAAGCCTCCAGCTCATTTGTCTCATTCAGCGTGAGTGTGCATAATTACTATGACAATCGTCATTATTATCTCCTAAAAACTTTGGGGACCCTGTGGCAATTAAGCCTGAGGAATACGGATTGATTATGGATGCATGTCTGGGCAATAGCGCTTCTCGAAGATGCTATAGCGATTTTTTTTTATTTCCACTCAGTTTAGCGAAATGTTTGCCGTAGACTTCATTCTTAATGGCGCATCCATGCAGAGCTCTTTTTTTTTCTTTTTTATTTAGCGCTA
The DNA here is from genome assembly GCF_055883805.1 of Amblyomma maculatum. Taxonomy (NCBI): domain Eukaryota; kingdom Metazoa; phylum Arthropoda; class Arachnida; order Ixodida; family Ixodidae; genus Amblyomma; species Amblyomma maculatum. The sequence goes on along the minus strand of NC_139346.1, from coordinate 167,349,376 downwards.
GTGAATTTCAATACTTCCCGTTTCGTTACATCAATGCGGTCCCGAGGCAATTGTGGTTTGTAGCTTCGCGAACTAAGCGCCAGTCAGCACCCCAGCGGAACAACAAAACGTGAAACTTCGTTTGCGTTTATCACTTGTAGGGACTATTTAAAGCGCGCAAAATTATCCGGTATTGTTTATGACGAACTGTGTTGGTAGAAATCCGCCCTCTTTTTCATCTTTCTTTCATTCTTTGTTTCTTCTTTGTTTGTTTGTTTCTTCCTTTCCTTTCTTTTTTTGCTGTTTTCTTTCTTCTTTTATTTCCTTTTCTTCCATCTGTTTTCTTCTTCCCTTTTCTTCTTTTTTTCTTTCCTTTTCTTTTTCTCTTTTCTTCTTCCCTTTTCTTTCGCTCTTAGAAACAACTGCATTAAAAAGCATCGCTTTACCAGCATACCGTACAAGCAAGCGTCCAGCGAGCCATTAGATTACCCTTGTATGCCATTTGTAAATGACATTAGTCTGGGATTGTAAATTAGCACCTCTCTCATGTATTTTTTTTAATTGAAATTGATTGCCTCGGGGCATCAGCAGGGTATGAGATGAATGATGAATAAATGATTAAATGAACGGAAAAAGGTTGGCACCCCGCCGGGGTGGCGCAGTGGTTACGGCGCTCGACTACTGTTCCCAAGGACGCGGGATCGAATCCCGGCCTCGGCGGCAGTTTTTCGATGGAGGCGAAAAGCAAGGCGCCCGTGTGCTGTGCGATTTCAGTGCACGTTAAAGAACCCCAGGTGGTCGAAATTTCCGGAGTCCTCCACTACGGCGTCTCTCATAGCCTGAGTTGCTTTGGGACGTTAAACCCCACAAACCAACCAAACCAACCAAAAAGGTTGGCTGATTTTATGAAGTCCAGGAGTGAGCTATGATGAGGTCCCTGCGTCCAAACGATATATGAGGCAGGATTGGTTGCTGAAAGACCAGCCATCGTCAGGTGCCGGATTCGTGTTGGTTTCAGTGCTGGGCAGTCCATTTCTGACTTCCCATTTGAACAGGACAAGTGGGGATACACAGCCCTCCACGAAGCCGTGGAAAGAGATAGTTTGGATATCGTGGATCTCCTGCTGAGCTTTCCGTCTGCCGATGCGGCAGTGAGGAACAAGAAAGGATTCAACGTGCTTCATAGTGCCGCCTTCCACGGAAACAATTTGTGAGTACAAATAAAACCTCCTCACTCGTCTTCTCTAGACGTGTACATCATGCTAACGCTTGATCTCTTGCCTCGTCTCACGCAATATACACCTCGGGTTCAAAACACTCAAGACCAGTCAAAGTAAGATATGAGGAGGAATTTAATGAGGTTATGGGGAATTTTATTTTTAGTTTAGGGGAAGCTTATTGTTCAGAGGTGTATGCGAGGATAGGAGTTAATAATCCTTTATTGTTGACCGCACTGGTCGTCATTTAATTACCGACCATATTGCCGATGGCACCAAAGGGAGGTGTATGACTAAAAGAGACTTCCCGCTTTTAACTAGCGTTGCTTTCCTCAATGCATGCTGTAACTGCTATCTCAGAAAAATCAACAGCATCTGGTTGATTTACGATATGGTGCTGCACAGACTGGAACTTACGTTTACGTATACACCTCTCGGATCGACGTCGTAACGGCAGGCGTACAGGAGGGGCAGGGACCGAAGTGCAAGTGTGCGCTCTCAGCTAGCTATCGGCAGGCGGCTGTTTGTTTTGATTTTTGCTATGGCTTTGCGTGCGCCAGTGTCATGTCAGCCCTGGCACAGTTTGCAAATGATATATAGCGGACGAAAAAAAATGCAACGATATATTAATTTGGTTCTGAAGAAAAAATCATATTGAATTTGTACAGACCGCTCTGATTTTAGTAGGGGTCTGCTTTGAGCGAGCACACATGCAGATATGCTACATTGCTGGCGATGCATAAAGGCGAAATGCACATTTCTGATCACAAACTGAGTACCTTTGGGGATCGCGTAACCATAAGAAGGGTTGAATTGTTAGTTTAGCCAAAAAGCACATTGCTTTAAATTCTCGCCAGACGAGGCGAAGTAGATAATAAAATGATCATCAAAGCGCATGTCCTTACGGCGTTTAACCGCTGATTTTAAATAACAATGCATTTTTTTTTTGCGTCGACACTAACTCAACTTTCGAATATTGCAAATAGCTTGTGCAGGTACCGGTAACTTCACTGCTGATAAAACAAAAACGCAGTAATGAAGAATTTAATCCCGATTTTCATTTTAGATTCATGAAAGGTCTGCACGACAGCTATGTACAGTCGTGAGCAAAAGTGGTATACAACACTCAGTCGGTGGCGGTGCTCGAGAAACCTGCATCCCAACTTTATCTAGCATCAGCTATCCAAGATCGAGACAATAGTGGTGGTGCTCCAATCATTCAACGTGCATATGTTGATGTCGCTGTCCCTTACGCTGTAGCTAGATTGCATTTCTGTGCAATTTTCCTGAGCTCTGTCAATGTCTAAGTGTTGTATAACACTTTTGCTCATGACTGTACGTAAGGCGCACGACGCTTTTTTATTGGAAGCCTGCATTTTTGTCTAGATTTAACCAGACGTTTGGACACTTGTTCATCTTCTTCCAGCAGACAAATAACTTTTGTTTATTGAATATATAGAATTTATAAACGTGAGCTTCACGAGACGTTTCCATGGCACATTCTTTTCTGAATGCACAGTTAGACTTAAAGCAAGATATATTTACTTGTTATAATGTGGTAGTGCATTTATCACTGAAAGTTGAATTTACCCTCTGAGTATGATCTACGTCTGGGAAGCGCAACAGAAAAAATTCTGCTGAGGTGGCCTGGCCTCGTGGATGAGAAGGATGACAACGGGGACATGGCGCTACACCTGGCTGTTGTCAGTGGCCACTACCGTGTCGTGGAGACCTTGTTGATTCAGGTAGGATGAAGAGAAATACCAATGTTTATGCATTGATGAATGCTAATTGCGTTATGATAGCTTGACAAAAACATACTTGCTCGCCAAGGTAGGATGAAGAGAAATACCGATGTTTATGCATCGGTGAATGCTAATTGTGTTATGCTAGCTTGACAAAAACATTCTTGCTCGCCAAGGTAGGATGAAGAGAAATACCAATGTTTATGCATTGGTGAATGCTAATTGCGTCATGCTAGCTTGACAAAAACATTCCTGCTCGCCAAGGTAGGATGAAGAGAAATACCAATGTTTATGCATTGGTGAATGCTAATTGCGTCATGCTAGCTTGACAAAAACATTCCTGCTCGCCAAGGTAGGATGAAGAGAAATACCAATGTTTATGCATTGGTGAATGCTAATTGCGTCATGCTAGCTTGACAAAAACATTCTTGCTCGCCAAGGTAGGATGAAGAGAAATACCAATGTTTATGCATTGGTGAATGCTAATTGCGTCATGCTAGCTTGACAAAAACATTCTTGCTCGCCAAGGTAGGATGAAAAGAAATGCCAATGTTTATGCATTGGTGAATGCTAATTGCGTTGTGCTAGCTTGAAAAAAACATTCTTGCTCGCCAACTAACAGACAGACATAGCAGATATTTTAGAAACAAGCGAGCTAGTGGGTACTGATGCTTAACTACAGATTTAGAATAAGCAACCGTTTGCTGTATGCAAACAGTAAAAATGGCCGTTATTATGTTTCAAGCGGTCCTAAAGAATGTTTGGCAAAATAAATTGCTGAAACATGAAGTTTTTGCACGCGGTGAAATAATTGTGCTTTTATTTTTTATTTCCACGCTGTCGTAGAACATAAGGTTGATAGACTTCTGAAAAGAAAAAGCAAAGCAATAAGAAACCATTATTTATTTCCGTTGTGATCCGTTGTGGCTCGCGCTTGGAAACGTCACATATAAGGGTGGTCGCACTGCGTGAGTAATGATGTGCTCAAAGTTAGATATTGATTCATCCTTCCGTATGCAAAAAGTATCGCGAAATATTCACCTATGGGCTGTCGTTTACGGCAGTATAAATATGATATAAGGGATAATTTACTCATTCGAATCCATTTAAGCCTAGCTATATGATTACTAAGAAAAGACATACAGCTTTCACACAAACTTCGTAGGCGGCAATTCATGGGCAGAAAACCACTTCTCGGGAGCTGGCAAGGTGAGGCTGAGTTTATTAACAGCAGAATGTGCACAATGTACCAGTCTAGTTTCTTTGCGCCATTCCCACAACTTAAACATATTTGAAATGATTGAAATCATTCCTCATCATCCATAACTTATGGGAAGGCATACCTCACCGGCTCTCTCTGACACTTCCCCTCCTGGCTACGCCACACATCGAGGGAAAGGCGCGCGGCCTCTCCTCTCCAGATCACGTGGCCACCTCGTTCCCCCTCTCTCTTGACTGCTCCGGCGGGGTGCGCGCTTGGCTGGCCCCGTAGGGGTGGTGCAGTGGTAAGACGCCCGACTACTGTGCCGGAATACCCGGGTTCGAACCCGACCTCGGTGGCTGCGTTTCGGTGGAGGCGAAAAGAAGAGGCGTCCGTGTGCTGTGCGATGTCAGCGCACGTTAAAGATCCCCAGGTGGTCGAAATTACTCCGTAGCCCTCCACTACGGCTCCTCTTTCTCTTTTCCCCCTTTAACTCCCCCCTTCCTCCCTCCCCTTGCGGCGCGGTTCAGGTTTCCACAGACACAAGTGTGACAGATGGTGCGCCTTTCGCTTCCTGCGAACCAATTATTATTATAATTATTATTATCAACTGTGGGTGTTTCCAACATTTTTTTTATATTAGGGAAAATGCGGGGTCAACGCACAGGGCAGCCAACAGCACACTGCTCTCTTACTGGCCACGATCGGTGGGCACTGCGACCTCGTCGAGCTACTCGTCAGGGAAGGCGCTGATGTGAACATGCCAGATCAGCACGGCCACACGCCCATGCACGTGGTCTTGAACAAGCGGCCTACACTACGCCCGTCCGCAATCGGTGCCCGCTGCGCCCCGATAATCACAGCGGTAGGTTGAATTGTTCAACGCATTCTCTACGAACCTGTCACTGCCACCTGTATGCTAAGCCTATTCACAATGTACAGTTATGAGTTCCCGTGTGTTCAGTTAAAAAGCGAAACTCCTACAAGAAAAATACAGACGTTGGTGCACTGAGGTGACTCCACAGGTTCAGTTCCATATAGATATGGCGTTGATCTGTTGAGTGGAAGTTCGCGGGTTCAGTTCTGACCGCGGTGGCTGTGTTTTGATGAAGGTGAATGCAACAACACCCCTTTGTTGAGCTTTCGCTGTCATTTAATGTGACCCTCGCGGTAGTTAAATTAACCTTCTCGTATTAATTATTTCCACTCATAAGCCAGATAATTGCTTGAGCAGTTAAATGAAAAGGTATTAATTTGAAGAAATTAACAAGGCGCGCTAGGACACTTGCCTTCCGGACTGTTTCCCCAGTTGGCCAGCCAAGGTTAACCGCTCTTCCGAAGGAGAATGAGTGGACTGTAAGATAGAGGCGAGACGGGAGGCAGAAGAGGAAAGTAGGAGGGGCATGGTAAGGTGGGAGAACAGGCGGTGCTACTTAGAGTTTGACAAAAAAGAAGGGTACTTTGAGTGCACTGCAAACCTGTAATTGAGAAACGTGAACGTTGCTGCTGCTGTTGTGACACTAGAGGCGTCAGCATCATTTTATTTTTCTGTTTTGTCGTGCCGCCTGGTGGAGTCGCATGAAGCGACGGACTTTCCCTGCGTTCACCCAGATGGCGTATATGCATGTCATATTTGCCCTGATTTTATGAAGGAAAGCGGCGGAGTTCCATGAAGTATTCGATGTTCACTGCACCTTGGGGCAATGTGTTACATCTGAAAATTTATAAATACGAGGAAGCCTATGCATGGTGTGAGAGTGTGTTACAATATTAAACGAGGCGTGATCGGCTACGGGGTTAGTATAAGTGCTCTTGTGCGTGTACCATGAAAGCTGATCTGTTCGTTGAGACGAAGGCTCAAAACCTAGTGACGGCAGTTTTTAGTGTCATTTACTGAAAACACGATCTGCCTACACATTCTGATAACAGCTATTGGTCTACACGTACTGCTGCCTCGACTTATTTAACATGAAAGGCATTATTTGCCTTAAAAAACAAAATCTCGTCGATCATAAGTATTCACAGCTTCCGCTTTGCAGATCGTCGAACGACTTCTCAAGTGTCGTGAGCGCGGAGTGGACAGCAGTCTAGCAGTGGCATGCTTTCTGGCAAGCAGAGGTGGCGATCTTGAGCGAAAGAACAAGGTCGGCGTGACGCCACTACAAATGGCCGGGAGTGATGCAGTCCGTGGGATGCTTGTCTTTTGGAAGAACCCTGAACGGTATTGTATTCACTGCCGTGGCTCTATCGAGCGTTTCTACTGATTCTAAAGAGTCATATCACAAATAAATTACGATGCCTGGAAATTTTACAAAATTGGCATCCAAGTTAAAGTCACTTAGTTTTATTGATAAACGTATAACGCTCCTCTTGGTGTAAATAATGTGAACATCGTATTGCTCTCTGCCATTTAATTGGCTGCAAAGGGTCACCTTTATACGGACAGCTTGTGCTACGTGTGGTATAGTCCCGGTAGATTTGAGAACAGGGGGTGTACACTTATGGGTGATCATCAGGCATGACCGATATGGACTGTTTGCTTTTTGCTGAGAGCAACTTCTGAACAGCTGCGAACACTTTTACGTGAAGCGTATGAAGCTCGTTCGATCAAAAAACCGTCGCCATCTTCGTACGTTAGGCTTGGGAAAGAAGTCTGAAAAAATACGCATGTGATTTTGTATTCAAATTGTGACGCAACCGTTCTGTATGCATCATTGAGGGTTGACGTCATATACTACTTTCCTTCCCATTTAGCATCTATCTGCCCTCGGCGGCTGCGTTTCGATGGAGGCGAAACGAAGTTGCGTCCGTGTGCTGTGCGATGTCAGCGCACGTTTAAGATCCCCAGGTGGTCGAAACTACTCCGAAGCCCTCCACTACGGCTCCCCTTTCTCTCTTTCCACTTTCACTCCCATCTTCCTCCCTTCCCTTACGGCGCGGTTGCGGTGTCCACAGATAAACAAGTGAGACAGTTACCGTGCCTTTCCCTTCCTATAAATAAATCAGTAAATCAGTAAGACGAGTTTGCGACAGGCATTCCAACCGACGACATGTAGGCCTCCAACTGTATGCAAGTTCTATCCAAGAGTAGGTGTCCACCGAGAAATGAGTCAGATACTGCGTCTTTCTTTCTGCTCAAACCAAATCAACTAAAGAAGCTTAACACTTTTCCATACGATGTGCCAATCTCTTTGGCAAACATTCTCGGAATGAAAGGCTGTGTTAAAAGCATTATAGCGTCTACATTTAAGGCGAAGCTGAAGCTTACTGCTGTTTTTTTTTTTTTTTTTTTTTTTTTGCGTAGATTTTGGAGGCTTAAACTTTTACGTTGTGCTGCTAGACCTTCAATAAGGGGGTGTAATGTCTGCATCTCCACTCGTAGATGTTAGATACAGAATTTGGAATTTGTGAGTTGAAGAAAATGCATAGGTTTGTTCACCATCAGCCGCGAGTTAGTAAGAAATGCTTCAGAATTACTGCCAATCAAACTTTGTTTCACCCGGGGGTGCCCCGCGAGGCACCCCTCCTTGAACTTGCTCTACCACAATAATTGTCTAGCCTCCACCCCCTACCACAGCTGATTAATAGTGCTGCCTGTAGGCGTATAAGCTACCGCGCACAATTAACTCAATGTCTATCATCATCCTGCTTTTCCTGGGAGTGCGCTCTGTTATCTGCTAACACGAAATACTGAGACTGATCGGACGAAGCTCCTGGATCGCTGGGAGCACTTCCTGGTGTTGCAAGACCAACCATCGTTCAATATTATTTTTATTCTCCTTCTCCTCCTCTACTCGCACCTTCGGATATACACTGTAACATAAAATGCGATTACAGTCGTGAAACATTAGAATTTTAAGGTAGTATCACTGAGAATTTAGCCATCTGCTTTCTTTCATCTGAAAAAACGCAATGTATTTTATTATGTTTTAATCGCGAAATTTTGCCAGCGTACACTGCCAGATACTTGTCGCATTTTTGCAAACATTTTCGTACGGAACTGTATAGCCGTTCAAATCTCTTTGCATTACCATTTCATTTTTACATGAATTGGTGAAACAAACTTTCGCCGAACGATGCAGACCATACTAAAGGAAGAGAACAAGATACAGGTTTTCTTCCTTTCATGTGGTCTGAATGGTTCAGCGCAATTTTTTCATCAATTCAAGCGTGCACCAACTAGCCCAAAGAGAGGTGCCAATAACTTCATGTATAGAAGGCCTCGCACAGCGTTACACTTCTGTACTTTTTTCTGCATCGGATACATAATCTTTTTGCTGTCAATACACTTTACGAGTCAAAATGTAACAATTTTCACTTTCTTTCATACTTATCTGCATCGCCTTCCTGCAGGGTTGCGGTGGCTCTTGGAAATCGTTTGGCAAGTCATGGATTGGCCGGCAACACGATAGGATGGCTAGCTGGACGAGTTGGTATGCATTCATTTTAATCTGTTTCCAGCTATGGAATGAAAGGGACGGACATTGAAGAACAGAGGACGCATGCGATTTCGCAGAAGGCAGTTTTGGGGAGCTCTGCTGTAGAATTTGACTGGAAGCCGCTGCCCCGACGTATGTTTCAAACTGCGCTGCCACAGTTTGCAGAGGTAAAAACTACGCTGCTTAAGAGATGTTGCCCAAGCTTAGATGAGATGACGTAGACCTTTTTGACTTGCATGAACTGCAAACGAAATTCTTTCCTCCTGTTTTAGTGCGGCTTTTAGCCTTTAGACTATTTCATCAGGCGAGAAGGATGCCGAAGTTTCTCCTCTATGGGCTGTTGCAAACCAGATCCGCTTCAACCGCGCCAGCGCCAAGCGCACATAACAGCCCAACGAGTAATGTGGCGACGCCTATGGAGAAGAAGTGCATACAAAACTAGCTATTTCCGCTTGCATACGTGCGATAGCAGCAGAAGACCAAAGGTAATCTCCTTTCCTTACACGAAAGAAAAATTGACGCCAGCAGGACAACGTTTGTCGCGAGGAAGCTGAAAGTCACCCTGTGCCTCCAATGCCGGAGCAAATGGAGAGCAATGGTGCCATGGTCTTGCGCGGTTGGAACTTCTAAACGGCGAGAACAGCGCGTTTCAATGTAACACCTGGGAATTTCTTCTGTGGGGTGTGGCTGCTCTTGGTCCAACGGAGCTGGGACAGGTAGATCAACAAAAGGAAAAAAATAAGCAGAGCGGCAATGAAATTAGTTTTTAACGTGTCCATAGACCACAATATATATGATAAGGGGAGGGCGCACTGTTTATAGTCGGGAACTCAACCCCGATTCTAAGAACTTCAGGAGCGCCTTCATCGCTTTCCTTTGTGACAAAGTTTTGAAGCGAAATCTTTACTACGCCATGTAAAGCCAAAGTCACCGGAGCGGGCGGACGCCACAACTGCGCATGCGTCGTTGCCACGACAACCAGTTGCGCCGAACCACAGGTGTGCAAGAATACTTTGGTTTGGGCTATTTTGTTCATAGCTGATGTTGATTCTGAGGGGCGGCGCACAGATCATCGTCAGCTGAGCACCTTACTGCGCACGCACCGTGCTCTTTCCGCAGTAAAGAAAACCCGCGGCGCGTGCGCGCGCTTGTCAGATGCGCAGTGGATGAAGAAGTGGCCTGCAAGCGTACCGATGTGCAAATAAAGAGCGTTAACCACGTGTAACCATAGGTAACGAAGTTTTCGCTTACACACTATGATTAATGAAGCTAAGCCATCAGCAATTTTTGCTCAATGTCCCATAATCTTCGCTTCTGCAAGAGGATGATAGTTCAAGCGGCGGTGTCTAACAACCAAGAAGGCGTGCTCTCGCTCAAACCAAGGGCATTCATAAAGTGTGCGCCCAATCATTTCATCACATCCGCACTAATCACACGTTAAAAGGCTAGCTATGTTCAGTAATTTTTATGCGAGGCATATATAGCTTGTTAGGGCAAAAAAAAACAAAAAAAAAAACGTCGCCGTCACCGTACCCTAGTTGTAAGAAAACCGTTATGGTAAAATAAGCACGTGATTTTGGATCAAAATTGTGACAACCATTTCACCAGTATTTTTGTTTTCGCCAGTATTTTAGAGGCTAATGTTAACCTCTCGAATGATTTGGACACTAGACCACCCTCGTATGACTTACTGCTAGGCGTTTGGTTGGATAGTTAGAAAGGAACACGTACCTCTGTTTGCGCTTGTCATGGGAAGTAATGTGCATGTTTATGTTTCGATACTCCTTCAGATCCCATCGTCGCCCATCCTTACCTTCTTTCGCCTCGTAGTCCTCACTCGCATCGCAGAGTAGCACCCCAAATACTCAGCTTTTCCCGCCAACTCTCTTTCATTTCAATCAATACACTCATCTATCTCTGTCCGTCTTATCTTTATTATCTGTCTCTACTAGGTAGATCCGCCGGCGCAGCTCGATCTGTACACGTAGAACCCCTAATGCAGTTCAGTGGCGACATCTTTAGGTTTTGGTCATAAATGCACAGGTTCGGCACTGGCGCGGTAGATACATTTCGATGGTTACAACGATTTTTAGTGCCAACCCATAGTGTTTCGTTGACATGAAAATGTCCTCCAATAAAATCAATCAAGTCCTCCTAAATAACAGCACTTGCAGGCTCAGATCTCTTTTTCCTTGCTCATTCATTTCCATTGTTTAACTTCCACAGGAAACGGCACAGCAGGCAACGCCGATAGCGATGAAGTACGTTGCAGGCTGGAGTGTCTTGATCCGGTCCTGGAATGCAGCATCTGTATGGAACGACCGCGCAATGTGGCCTTCCTGTGTGGTCATGGGGCCTGTCGCACATGTGCTGCTGCTCTGGACGCCTGTCACCTGTGCCGGGCCACCATCGCTGGGAAAATTAACCTATTTTAGAGGAGTGCTGAGGAGAGGAGTCTTTTTTTTTTAATACCATTTTACGGCGTCTGTGTTAACTCGATGCGCTCTTGTTTCGTTTCAAATCCAGCTGTGTACACTACAGCTACAACACGTCGCAGTGTACAGATACGAGTGATATAAAATAGAGCGGTAGGTTTTATTCAAGGATGAAATCCATCTACATTGGCACTTTCAGAGACGATAATTCCGCTCAGACACGTGTTTAGAAAGTACGCATAATTATTTCGGAACCGTGCAAAAACAGGTGATTGTGCCTTTTTATTCCATGTCCTTTTCGTCGAAACGTCGAGAAAGTCTCGAATAAAAAAAAATCAAAATTGTAATAAAAATAATTAAGATTAACCAAAATGTACAACATTATCTCTTTCCCAATGTAAAAATTACGGCAGTCTTTCTTCATGTTTCTGTGGTGGTATTTGGCGTCGTCCAAGAGTGCGTCTTAGAAGCACCAGTAAAGCTATGCAGCGGCTTTGCGGCATGTTCTCGGGCTGCAGGAGACTGCTGTAGAGACTTCCCACATTTCAAGAAACTCACTAGTGGGACCTTCGCTATGCCCATGCATATCAACAGATCAATGAACTAGATTGTTGACTTTTACTGCGAGAGCGATACTGCTTTCACTTTCAAGCCTTTGCGGTGCGACGGCGGTGCACATGAAATGACCTTTCGCATGACCTCTGTGTGACGTCACGCCTCAAAGCTGGGCGACCAACTCGCGCCGTCCGTGAGAGACGGCGGTGCGCATGAACGGCGGCCTAACTCCCGCTCTCTCCGCCAGGAGCGCGACAGGTGTTGTGACGTTATACAGCTGTATGACAGTAGTATTGATAATGGCGGTGCATTTAGTTGATAATAATGATGAGAGCAAACGTAATGCACCGTATGCAGCACCAAAACTCCAGCTTTCGCATTTCTGCAGTGTAGATTCCACAGTGCTCTCAATTTTTTTTCCCACCACCGTCTCAATGAAAATGAGTTGTTTCATCCGAAATGCGGGTCCTTGTCTCACTTATTCCCGTCTTTGCAAATAGTTTTAATGGTCGAAGGTGAGAAACGTCCCGAGGAGCACCCTTGGGCTGACAATGTTTAAGAGCGTCAGCTCTAGTGCGCTCATTTGGCGAGTTTGGGGTGATTCCCCAACCGACCCTTGACATTACCGTTACAACGTGTGCTTTCCTCAGGGCTGAGGCACTGTACACTCACGTGACACCATACACACCACGGGATCACACCATAAACACTAAACAAAAAAATCTCAAGTCACTGAATTTAACCAGCAATACTACCATCGAGATGGGCTCTCAGCGGTGGTGTTTCGTGAGTTATAACACTCGATATCCGTGTTTTGCAGTATCGAACGGCTTGCATTTTTTATCCTCTTCTCAGTGCCACGTCCATGGGCGCCCATGTACAAACCATCTTCCAGTCGCGGATGAAACTCGATGTAGTTCTGCGTCGGCATCAGTTAATCACCGCCATAGGTTGTTAAAAAGCGAGAGCTCACAGTGAGCACGTGTGAGTGCGGATGAACAAGCTGACACTGCATGCATGTTGACCTTGAACCACTAGTTGAACTGCAAGTGCGTCTCTCAGGTTCCAGGAGAGAAACTACGCCGTACTTTTGACCGCGCGCTGGCTTCGTTTGCCACGGAACCAACGAAACCAAACGGCCACTAAGCGCCTGGACCGGCGTGGCGTTCCAAGCGCTTAGCGGCCGGTTTTGAAGAGCTCGAAACGATAATGCTATTCTGCTCTCCCTCATTGGCTGTTCTGTGCCACGACGTCACCGCCGCGACATACGGGCCCCGACATCCCCACCGAGGCAAACAGCAACCATTCTCTTCTTATGTGCATTGTTAGCTCATTCGCTGTACTGTGCGCGCCTGTGAAGATGAGGAAAGTTTCGCTGATATTCGCTTAGATTCGGCGCCATGTTCCTTCCCAGTTCTGGCGCCAAGGCTATTGAACTAACACTGACAACGGTATCTGAAATCGTTCCGAGCTTACTATTGCGTATCAGCGTACTCTGTGACCTGAAATGGGCTCTAAGTACCGTTATCCCATCCGCGACTTCGCAAAGTGGTACCAGCTTCATGCCGCTTACAGATGCACTGACTACTACAGAGCTTCGCTTTACTTACCTCGCGTTCTCTTTCGCTGTTAAAAATAGCCGAAGGTGTGCGCTCAAATTTCGCATTATGGAATATCGTAGTCGCCTACAGATTTTTATTTTTATTTGCGCATATTACGCGGTATCCCGTACCTTTGGGTGCAACAAATCCAGCGGGTCCTGAGCTCGCTTCCCCACCCATAGCGTTTCCGCGTCGTATCCTGCTCGATTGCAATCAGTGACTGATATCTGTCTTGCTGTTAGCGAAATTGTATCTAAACCGCTCATATTCAGTAGCAATTTTCCCATGTAAATTACAAGTGAATAGATTAATTACCACATATGGCAATGCGTGATCTTCGGAAAGCATTGTACTAGAAAAAAAAAATGTTTTCCTCTTAGTTGCTTCGGAAAAAAAAAAAAACAAGCACGAACAAGTATAAGTATTTTGTTTGATCTTTTGTCACGCTTTCCCGGTGTCCTAGCTAGGAAGATGTTATTTAGTGATATAAGCTTCCGCGGAAAACAATATACTCACATATGTTAAGTTATTCGTACCAAGAGCTATAATTAAGAAAATATTCCTACGTCATTTCCTTTTCACTTTCAATTATTTAGAATTTTATGACTGGAATTTTCGTTCATGTTCTAATATTGCGAGATAGATATAAAGCAATTATAAATAAATATTTCTCACGTAACCGCTAATATTCAAAGCATGCGTTACGGTAAAACAACAGTGTCGTTTGCTATTTATTGTTCAACAACAAGGTATAAAAAACATTTTACACATGAAAAGTAAAAAAATAAGGTTTAAATTTTCTTTCAGATTTGGTGTTGGGAAGTCTGTCCACCCCCTCCTCTAAAACCAATCCCCGGGACCGCCACTGTGAAAAAAAAAAAAAAAATGGTGATGAACGACTGTACGCTTTTTGCCTTGTGTGGGACGCTACTCGTAAATAAAAAAGGTTGAAACTGAATGGTGATTTTGAGCGGCGCAGTTTATTACGGTAAGGAGTCTCGCACTCAGCTTCCTCGTGTACTAGCACTTCTTAGCAAGCTCCTCCTAGTAGAGAGTAATCTTTTTTCTTATGCGCTCGCGGCATATGTGGCAAACACTGAGTTCTTTCGCGCAATCCGAGCACGCGCTGTGACCGCACAGAAAGGCCACGTTGCGCCGTGCTTCCATGCAGATTACGCACTGTATGGTTTCCTCCAGCTCCTGCAGTTTTGTCGTCAGCTCCTCCGTGACACTGCGATTTCCGTCGGGTCGCTTTCTCGGCTTTTGTGCTGTAGGCAATCGAAGAGAAACGAATTAATGGCAGCAGATGAACAGTGATTGGGCAAAATAAACAGAATATGTGTCCGCTTCGATGATTATCATGACCTATTTTATTACCGCAACGGTAGCCTACCAAAGCAGGAATATGAAAAAAAGCGCGTATCGTTTTATACGACGTGGGGTGGAATACCGGTTCTTCGGGTATTTAATCCAGATAAGCAGAGCGTTCGCCCAGGACAATGCTTATACCCCCTGTATCATACATGAATTCTTTGTGCTCATAGGGATCGAACCCAGAACCTATTGTATGAGAGGTGGATGCTAGTTCCACTATAGGCCACCACTGCAGTATTTTCTATATGCTCTTTCAATGACAGTCTCTAAATAAATCATGGGTTACCATAAGAGCGAAAAAAAAAATGCAGTTCTTCATTAAAATTTAAGCGCTAAGTTATTTAACTGTAAATGAGCTGCCATTCTACTGCTCCGGCCCAGGGGCCTGCAGCATGCTCAGATAAGTGCTACCCTACTGAAAAACGACAAGTTCTACCGGGCAATAACCTCACACAATCTCATCAAATCACATAGACTCTCATACGTTGCACATCATTATCATAAAAAGTCTTCCATAATTTAAGTTAATGTATAAGAAACTATGAAATTTTACTCAATTATATGCGACTTGTATGTGATTTCTTACGTGAATTGAGTGAGACTGTGTGAGAAAATGTGAGGTTATTGCCTTATACGATTTTTTCAGTAGGAAATGCCAGAGCAGAATCGGCAAGACCGAGGTAGTTTGGATAGTCACTCCAAATTTCTTCTATTCTTGCCTTCAGCGTTGGGTGGAAGCATAGATCGTTAGAGCTTGTGCTATGAAACGGGGAGGGGGGGGGGGGGGGTGTACCATTATGCTCGACGTTTTGCCCCTCTATCTTGAATGCTGTTATACACCCCTCAACTATCTCGTCATTCTAGTTATTAAGTTTTTATTTCTACACTTACGCCATCTTTGTGCTTTTTAGCCACCAATCTTGAGAAGCCCCGATCGTATTTGCTCAACCATTACTATGCGTATGTTTGTGACCATTGTACTTTCTCTTCCGTGAAGGAGTATTGCCGCTCAAGAGGGAATTGCGTGTATGGCCAAGTTCCCAAAGCTACAACGGCGCTCTTGTTATACGTTGCTTACAAAATAAATACAGCTGCAAATAGAAGCGTAGCTGCATAAGCCAAGTATTGTTTCGACCAGCAGTCGAAAATAAAATGAACATTAACATTTTACATGCACTCTCATTTTAGCAGGAAGGGAGGGCCATGCCTTGCTTTTGTGTGAAAACTTCAGGTAAAATGTTCTAATTGGTGGGATCGAAGGCTGCTTTGTCAAACATTTATGAAATGAAGAAATAAATAACACAGACTCCTCACCATCCGGCTTAAGCGGTGCACAGACATCGTTATCTTCGGAGCAGGCGCCTGTAGTTCGCTCACGTCCATAAACTCCCAGTGGAACTACGTGCACGCTGGAACCACAAACAAGTTTTTACTGCCAATTTATAGCCAGCGATGCATTCTTTTTCCTCAAGCGTTACATCGCTCTGAATGCTCGAAACATCACACTGCATAACTCAGTAGACGCTTGGTTTTTATAAGTCCAACAGCTGTAGGAAACATCCTTCTTGTATATATTCTCATCTTTTAACATCTTACCACGAACAGTGTCTTTGAGGTAACTCGCCCCGTCACCTTAACGCATTATATTTAAAGAGGGGTAGGTGAATGAGTGACTATACTTGAGGTAAACAGTGCAACCTGTGGTGTTGCATGGGGCGGCGCTGTTCCAGCCGCCCCTGCCATTTGCCAGTCCGGCCGAAGGAGCGGATAAGCAATTATCTTTTTCCGGCATTAGTGTAGGTTAATGTTAAAATCTTGTCATTCCAAATGGTATCTTGCGCACCTGAAGCTCCTCGAAAATTTTTGAGTCGTGCGTGATAAATTTGCGAGCTGCAAATTGTATACACGAAAGCACATCTCTGCACAAGAAAGCTAGAAGCGGAGATGAATCGGCGCTATATTTACCGCTTTCCCTCGTAATGGGTGATTTCGGATATTTTACCCTACTGCAATGATAATGTGCTTTATAAGCTTCTTTTTTTTTTACATAAACGATAAAGAAGAGGTTGGTGCCGCATAGCGGCTGGGCTACTCCTTTTCACCAATTCTAGCCTCTGCTCGTCAAACGTGCGAAGCGAGACCATAATATACCATAGCCAGTCACTGAGGGTCTGTGGCTGTAATATTCGGCTCCTTATTGGAACATCGTGGTCCCGCAATAATAACGGTGGCTCCTGTGGTTCACGGATCATGTGTTCTAATTTCACTGCATCAATCAGTGACTACCCAGTTGTAAGAAATAATCCGGTCTCCTCTGTTACGACATGTTCTGTACGACACATTGCAGCTATAGGATGTAAAATTCCCATTCATGTTGCACAGAAGTCCTCACCCTGGACTGCCGGGCTCGTCGAATCGCAAGAAGATGTGGTCGAGGTTGTGCACGTTATCCCTAAAGCACTTGCAACATAGGTCGTAGTCGAAGCACACAGCGCACTTCCAGCGCGCGCCCACGATGCGATGATGGCGACACCCTTTGCAAGGGATCTTGTGGACTGCAAAGAGCAAGTTTACAACTTTTACTTTTTTTTTGTAATAAAAAGTGTAATTGTTGCCTGACTTGTTGAACCTGTTGCGCTGTTTCTCCTACCGCCATCTTAGAAGCTGTTAACGATGCCTTCAGTGGGTAATTTGGTAGCTAGTTATCATTGTTGCTTCGTTAATAAGTATGCAATGACTCATAGGCATCTGCCCAAGCACAGTCACATCTCTACAAAGGAAGGCTTAATTTGCTTTCACATAATCTTCGTAGTTTAAATTTGTCCTAGCCCGTGGATCGAACCCAAGATCGCCGCCTATCCGGGGCAGTCGCTCTACCAACTCACCTAAGTAGAATAGTCAGTAAGTAGATGGAAGGGTGAGAGTGAATTGATATACCGCTCAATGTGGGAACACTGTTAGGATCGTCCAAAGGTCAGGGGAATCTCCTTGGGATAAATCACATCTGTAGTAAGTGCACATAAAGATCACACAAGCTCTGTTATAAGGATAACATGTCAATCGAGTTCAGGAAAGCAGAGTGACAGATGTTGTCGTAATGTCCATTGCTAAAATAGTACGGACATTGCGGCTGCGGGTAGGTGACAGAACTACTGATACCAAACAGCCAACCAGTCCTCTGTACTATATACGGATGAAAACCAATTTGAGTGGGGTGATGGGGACCGTGCTGCTCAAGCGACCACAAAGGGCGTGCAGCTAGCTTTTTGTCTACAAGCTTGCACAGTGTTTGTGTTAAGGAAATAGGTGGTGTGTTAGCAAGATTCGTTGGAGGTTCTCCTGATTTTGGCATAGGGATTACAGGCAGCAGATTTGCAGCTTCCCGGCACGAAACCGTCCAGCCATACTTTGTTTAGGATGTCAAGTAAATGAGGTATAGTGAAGTGCTACTTAGGTTTTTATAAACCTCATGCTGAATACTGTCCGAGCCGGGCACTGTTTCGCGTTTTTCCTATTACAGCCAGCAACTCAGGCATAGAGAAAGCATTTGCAATTCCGTCGGCGCTGTAGCAGATTGAAGTTTATAAGCACGTATACCGGGATTCAGTTCAGTGCAGTCGTTCAGTCGTGTCCGACTCTTCGTAACCCTATGGACCATATCACGCCACGCTTTTCGGTCTCTCACTATCTTCCTAACATCACATAACTTCATCTGCAGCGCCTCGAGGATGCCATCTAACCATCGCGTTCGCTGCCTACCCCTTCTCCGGTGACCCTCAACCTTTCCCGACATCAAATCTTTCTCCAGCGACTCCTCTCTTCTCATCAGATGACCAAACTATCTGAGCTTTAACTTTAGAATTTGACCCTCCAATGAGCAGTCAGGTTTATGGTCGACAATATCGGCTGATTTGATCTGCTGGACGTCCAAGGAACTCTCAAGATTCTCCGCCAGCACCACAATTCAAAGCGTCAATTCTTCGGCGGTCAGCCTTCTTCACAGTCCAACTCTTGCATCCATACACCACAACTGGAAATATCATAGCACGAGTTATACGGATCTTGGTTGGCAGACTAATGTCTCTGCTCTTTACTAGGCGGTCAAGGCTAGCCATGGCTCTCTTTCCCAGAAGTAGGCGTCTCCTAATTTCATGGCTGCAGTCTCCTTCCGGGGTTATCTTGGAGCCCAAGAAGAAAAAGTCTGTCACAGCTTCCACTTCTTGTCCCTTGATGCTCCAGGACTTGATGGGGCAAGACGCCATGATCTTTGTCTTTTTAATATTCAGTTTAAGCCCAAACTTCTCACTCTCTTCTTGTATGCGCATCAGAAGTCTCTTGAGTTCCACTTCACTTTCTGCCATTAGAATGGTATCATCCACATATCTAAGGTTGTTGATACGTTTCCCAGCAATTTTCACTCCAGCTGAAGACTAGTCCAGACCGGCGATGCACTACTCATGATGCGCTCAGCATATAGGTTAAATAGGCAGGGCGACAGTATGCAGCCTTGTCTCACTCCTTTCTCAATCGGAAACCAATCAGTAAGACCATGCCCAGTTCTGACTGTGGCCTCTTGCCCTTCATACAGGTTCCTGAGGAGATAGATGAGGTGATTTGGAACTCCAATCTCTTGGAGAGCTTGCCACAATCTGCTGTGATCTACGCAGTCAAACGCTTTCGCATAATCAATAAAGCAGAAGTAGATGGGTTTTTGGAACTCTCTTGCTTTTTCCATGATCCAGCGAAGGTTGGCAATCTGGTCTCTAGTTCCTCTGCCCTTGCGAAACCCAGCTTGCACGTCCGGAAGCTCCCGATCCACATACTGCTGCAGCCTACCTCGGAGGATTTTCAACATCACCTTGCTAGCATGCGAAATAAGTGCGATCGCGCGGTAGTTGGAACAATCTTTGGCACTGCCTTTCTTTGGAATAGGGATGTAAACTGACCTCCTCCAATCCTGTGGGCACTGCAGGGTTGTCCAAATTTGCTGGCATAATGTATATCGGGATACCTGTCAAATATAAAACTAGCAGTTGAAGAAGGCAAACGCCGTAATTTAAGAAAATTTTTCGGGCTGCTGCTTTGGCGAAACCGTCCGGCGGCAAGTTAGAAGTAAAGTAAGCGCTTGCTGCTGCGTCAACAGAGCGGCTGCCATGTTACATTGCATGGAACGTTCATCAGAGTGAGGTAATCGAGGATTTAGCTGAACATTGCCAACATGACGCATACATTGGGTGCCGTGTGAGATCGCGTTCATATCTGTGAGCCTTAGCAGTGAGATAATTCAGTCGTGCGCCGTTGTACAGTACAGCGTAGCAGCCAGCTCGACTTAACGCTTGAAAGACCGTAAGTTAAGCAAGCCGAGATATGGTCACGGTCGACCGACATCAGTCGAAGTGGTGGTAGTTACACAATTTTTAAAGCGAAATCGAGCTACGCCAGGTAGCTCGAGCGGTCGGTTATGCGCGCTTTTCACCTTCAGAGAGAATTAGAGGTCAAACTTCTGTGTAAAGCCTGATGGTCACCATGTGACTTTGGGGCATAATCACGTAGGCCACCAAGTGGCCCGTAACCACTGTTCAGGTCAAAGCCAAGGTCACGTACGGTGCGTCGTGTATGCACAGTTTTCACCTTGAGGGAGATTTAGAGGTCAAACTTTTGTGCTAAGCCTGGTGGCCGCCATGTGACATTACGGCATATATATAGTCACGTAGGCACTAAGTGGCCTGTGACCACTGTCATGGTCAAAGTTACATGAGGTGAAGTCAGTCTGACATGGAAGCAGACGGCGCTAGAGGGACGATACGTGTATAAATAAGAGCCCCCGGGCTCTTGCCCAGGTTACAACAGTGCGCGATATGGAGGAGAATGAACATCTTGCTAAAGTAACGCGTCGGAAAGCGAAAGTACGTCGAAATGAGGCCCTGAAAAGACGGCGTGTCGAAGAGGCTGATGAAGAACAGGCTTTACGTTTGGAGAAACGTAAGTGTTTAATCCAAGCTTGGCAATGAGCTTAGCCATGTACATGAAGCTTTGGCTGCCCTCCAGGATTAATAAAAGTTAAACCACCAGCTAATTTTTGTGGCGTCTGTTTGGTGTGGGTTTATTACATGAGCATCCGTGCGAGTAAAGCTGGCGTCTGAACCATTCTTTTGGGTCGAACGTTCTCCTGAGATCCTAGCCAGAGTGAGTGAGTAACGACTATTTACCTTATAATGGAAAAGGGCAGTGGAGGAGGGAGGGTCTACGGTGGGTAGGCCTCCGCTACACTTCTAAGCTCAATCCAGGATTTGGTCCTGAAGATCAGGCGCTGGGCTGCGCAGAGCAGCCTCCCACTTCTCTTTTGAATGAATATTGAGTGACTTTGATGGGGGTGGCGAGCACAGCCCACATGATGTAGTCAAGGCTTGTTTCTGGCCGGGCAGAAAGGACAAGCTGAGGAGGGATCGGTAGCTGGGTAGATGAAGTAACGAAAGGCAGGAGTGGGAAGTGTGCGAGTCTGAAGTTCGAATCATAGAATCTCGTGATAACGAAATGTTTTGCGGTGTGCCAGGGGATACACAGGGCGACTGAGGCGGTAATGGTGGCATATGTCACGAAAGGAGGAGCGCGGTCCCGCCTATCCAGAAAGAGGGGAAAGCTCTCCCCGTTAATCATAGAACATTTGCGGCATAATGGCCGGATACGTCAGGAGTGGTGACCAATGATCTGTCCTTGACGGAACTCAATCAACCCTGAGCTACCTCGAACATAAATGCGAATGAACCTCAATTACTCGAAAATCAATGCGTAATGGCTCTAGGGCATAAAGAGTTCATGCGGATAAATGTTGGTCTGCAAAATGCAGCTTCAAGAGCAGCAAAGTCGTCTTTATGCCGGATAGGGTGGTGATCACTTTCCCAGAATTCTGGCTCCATGTTCCACAATGGAGTACCCGGACCCGACCACCAAGTCAAGTCTGGAACATAGGTAGCACTATGTGTGTGAAACACAGGCCGTGCTGCTGTGCCAGGATGGTCGAATAGAACGAACAGGGGATCCGCGATCCCACTCACGCCTGCCACGAGGGCTCGAAGTGAGTGACATTGAAGTCAATTCAGGTGAGGGACATTGAGGTCGTCTCCGACTAAATTTGGACACCCGGGCTATTCCAGCGGTCAATTAACCCCCATTATTGATACGGGACGGGTTGCAACGTGCAGGTATAACGTAAAACAAAAACAACCAGAACGGTTCCCTTTAGAAATTCCACAGCCACTGCCACTATACCTTTTGATATAATGTCGTTTCTAGAGAAAGGCGTACATGAAGAAAGCGCGTATCAAAATATACCGCTGCCTTTCTCTGGCAGCAGCAGCGTGCACAATGGTCGGTCATGGAAGGAGACTTGTAGCCACTAAATCTTGGAAATGATGGTAATGCATTGGTGTCCTGCAGCCGCATGGCCCACACTCAGAGCTTGTTAATTCTTAGTCGGGTCTTGAGCTCTCCTTACTTCGTGAATGCTTCTGTAATTCCCCTGAAGCACACCAGGACGACCGGTACGTACTTGCTATTTACGGGTTCTAGTCCAAGCGCTGTAGTATCATGGACAAACTGCATTCATACCGATACATATCTACACATATATACAACACTGCCTGTGGTGTCCTTGAGGTTTGCAGACATCCATGGAGGAGTCGCGTGCTTTCGCTTTGTCTACTTTTGCGGCACTGGTCTCACTGGACCGTCCCATGGGGTGGAAGGCCAGCGTCACTGGAGCACCGAATATAATGAGGACGAGTGACGAAACGCGAGGTGGACTGGGGCCAAATGGACAGATGGTGCATTGAAAATAACGTTCAGGATCGCTGCCATGCATCAGTCTCATGTATCTTCGTCGTGCTTACAAACAGTGGAAAAAAGTGAAACCGCACCTGTACACAAGCCATGTCACCAGCCAACTGCATTGTGCGTCCGTTTTCCCGGCACGTGAAATCGCTTTCAAGTGTCCTGAAGTAACTAACGAATAGTCCTGTTTGATTACTAAGAATGACATCACCGATTCAGCTTGGCGTATTGAAAGCCCGGTGATACAGAAATACAGAAAGACGACGCTGTCCGCATGCTGTGTAATCAAAGCGTACTTCAAATATACACAGATGAGCGCAGAAAAGAGCGAGCATGTCGAGGGTGTAACAATTCTTGAGAATATTATTAATACATAGCGCACATCGTCTAAAACAAACGTTTATTGCTGAAAAGCTTTTTGAACTCCGCTCAAAGTTTTCACGAAAGTTAATGTATTGGTGTTTCCACATTGCATTAAGGCGCCAGTTTCACTTGTGCATTTTTCGGCCCGAAAAAAAAATGTAATTTTGCTGGAAAACAAAATCCAAGTGAAAATTGATGCCAACTTAAGGCAGCCGAAACACTGGTTGAATGCGGCAATCTTAGTTCGAGGGGCATGTGAGAATGGGCATGTACTTGTAGACATTTGCCGCGATCATTCTTACTTGTACACTCGTTGAATGTTCTTTCATGACCATTCAGGGTGCCTCCATATATGACAGATGATATCCTCGGAACGATTTGGTACCTGAAAATATGTACGAGCAATCGTCATTTAAGCTTGCGTTCTCGTATTCAGCGTCGGAGGAGGAGGAAGATGAGGAAGAAAGGCAGGGAGGTTAACCAGTAAAAGCAACCGGGTTGCTACCCTGCACTGGGGGAAGGGGATGAGTGGATATAAAAGTTGTGATAGAGGGATAGTTGAAGGTAATACAGTCACATAACAGACACGCCACATCACATCACGTTACAATCATGTCATAGCAAACTCATAGTCTTTCGACTAGGCCTGTGCTTCTCATAAAGCGGAGCAGTGCCTGGGAGGCCTTCACCGCAGACGATCGCCGTGGCCAGGGACCTAAAATATTAGTTTTACTCAATGGGCGTCCATCTAGATGCTCCAGCGAACGGCACAGACACTGCCTTTCCTTACTGTATATCGGGCACTCACAAAGAATGTGGCCTATAGACTCGCATCCACAGTTTGTACATGTAGGGCTGTTTGCCATGCCTATCATAAAAGAATACGAGTTTGTGAATGCTACACCAACCCACAGGCGGCACAGCAAAGTTTCTTCGCGTCGGGGTAGGCCAGGTGGAAGCCGGAGCTTCAGGTCAGGGTCCAGGGATTTTAAGCGGCAGTTCGCAAACTGGCCAGTCAGCGTCGGAAGTTGGTACAGAATCAAGATGCTAGACACTGACTACCAGACACCTCAAACGCGGAGGCTTGCAATGATTCTGTCCTGTTTAGTTTAATAGAAGTGATTGAAATTGTGAGAAATTGTGACTGCCCTCACCTTTCTTTTCGTGGTGCATCCAACCGAGAGAAAATATGGTCATGATCGTGTACGCCAGTAAGGTAGCAAGTGGTGCATAGATTGTAGTCGGAGCAGTCTTCGCATTTCCAGAGCGCGTCTTGTACACTGCTTTCGTCACAGGAGTTACAAGCGGTTCCCGCGAACTTGACAGCTGTAATATTACATGAAATGTAAATTTCATTCAGGTTTTTGTAACTTATGGCAGCGGTGGATAAGTACCTTTACCACATGTCTGTCATGCGCGGGGCACAAGATTCGATCTCCTGTGCTACCGGGTGAAATTGGGGCACGAGTTATCGCCTAGTCTCGTGTCCGGCGTCACTGACGGGAAATTTTGACGCTATAGCTCAATCCAGAGGCTTGCATTACACAGCTGGCGCCGCTTGAGGCCCAGCCACGCACGCGGAAGTATCGTTGTCTCATTCGTTTAGATCGTGGGCTCGTCGCTTGAAGGCCCGGAATGCGAGCTCAATGACCGCGCGCTTTAGGTACTCGCGCAACGGCATGTCAGCGAGACTGCTATCGGAACGAAAGTGACAACCAGCATGCAATGTGACACAAGGACCTCTTCGAGCGTTCTACATTACACATTGTCGCTGCCGCTGATTGCACCATGGAGTTTCTCGCTATATTTATAAGCTCGTTTTTCGACTCTCGCATAATACTAAAAACGAGGAACATGAAGCCATTTTTCTGAGTGGCAAAGGCGTGCCGGGTCTCAAGCAGCTACAATAGAAATACCACCACTGGCACGCTGCAACGACTCACCAGTATCATTCTGCTGTCGGTCCTCAGGCACAATCTTTTCTTGAACGGAATGGCCGGCACGTTGCTGGCTTCCAGAAGCCCCGCCGATTGGAGGTACCAGAATGCTATAGAGCCATTAGAAAGGTCACATATTATTAGAAGTCAAGCATTTCTTTTCCTCTTCTTTTTTAAGAACCTGCAGTGATTTAATTGCGACACGTAAAACTTCTAGAAGCTGCCCATGGGCCTTGACGGGAGCACTCCGGATTGGTTTAGACCTTCTGGCAGCACACAGCCCGCGGACGTTATTGTTTTAATCTCTCAAAAGCAGAAATGCGACCGCAGGGACCCATAATCAATGTCGCCATCACCACCGCCGCTAGGCTTTGATATATACTGCATACCAGAAAACTCTCATGTCGGATTTTCCGAACATTGAGCTGCCCAAACCGGAAACAGTAACGCTACAATGTGAATGACATGAAACCTTATGGTTGTAATCTGTTTCCCTCTTTCTTTTATTTCGTCCCGCTGTAGCCTTGCGCGCAGACGGCGACTGTGGAGAGCACAGAGTGCTTGACCGATTTCCAAACCATTTACTCATATGTGCTTTCATTCCCCCAATATTAAAGCCGTGGTTACGCAATCTAAGCAAAATGTTTCAGCGACTGCTGGTGCGAATTTTCTTTTCCGAGACGTGGCTTGGACGTGGAAGCAGCGCCGCTGTCACAATTTTATTTTGTGAGTTATCTAAAGAATAAGCAAACTACTTGCGTGACACTTTCTGCCAGCTCGCTTTCCAGACGACTAAAAAACTTCTCAATTTACACTTTATTCCTGAAGGCTAACTGACTAGGGTACAGCTAGATGAGCAGGCAGAAATGTATTTTGCAGGACTGCCGCTGTGCCGCATCATCACTCCTTCCTGTGTAAATCAGTAACAGTGGATTGGGCTGCTGAGTTCAACATTGCTGTCCTGGATCCCACCAAAACTCCTTATGTAGTAAGATTTAGCTGTGCGGACAACCCAGTAATATGGTTACCCCTAGGTTCCCATTCCGGTGTGCTTAATAGTCAACACTGTTGTGCTCCGCCGTGGTGGTGCAGTGGTTACGGCGCTCGACTGCTGTGCCCAATGATGCAGGATCGACTCCCGGCCTCGGCGGCCGCTTTTAAATGGAGGCTGAAAGCAAGGCGTCCTGAGTGCTGTGCGATGTCAGTGCAAGTTAAAAAACCCAGGTAGTTGAATTTCTGAAGCTATTCACTACGGCGTCTCTCATGGCCCGAGTCGCTTTGGAACGTTAAACCCTATAAACTAAACCAAATCAATCGATAGTGTCGGTCTTCCGTGAAATTCCATCAGCACAATCGGGAAACCCTCACCCGCGGCTGCCGGGCGCGTTGATCCGCAAGAAGACGTGGTTGAAACTGTGCACGTGCGTTCCGTAACATTTGGAGCAGATGTCGTAGTTTGAACACACTGCGCACTTCCAGCGCGTGCCCACGATGCCACGACGGCAGCCATTACAGGTAACGCCGTGTATCTCGCCTGAAGGACAGAAAGGTAACCAGCAATACCATTGGATTGGAAACTTATATCAACTTCTGCCTTCAAAGACACCTTGCAGCTATTTTGTTCAGAAGGCACTGATAAGAGATTTCTGTCCTATAGCCGGGTGTAAAACTCAAGTCTGCGCAAACCGCCACATACCCGCCGTGACACAGATTAGTCTGCTGTTAAGGCTTTTCAGGTTACCTAATAAAAGGCTACATAGTATAAAAGATGCCTAATAAACAATAATACTCAGACCAAACTATCAGGTTGGTAATTTTGATGTCTTCTGTAATTTAGTATCGTTAAAAATCCAAAACGTGTTTAGTTCACTGTTCAACGGGTAACACACATTAAGCGTACCACTGCTAATAGTTACGAACTCCTGTTTTGTTTAGTTGTAACCTGCTAGAGAAAGCAAGAAGATTTTTTGTCTTCTGCTGTAGTTCTTGCTGTTTAGAGTTGTCATCATGCATCTCGAATGTGTTTAGCAATGGTAGATTATGCCTAAATACATCATTATGAAACTGGTTAGTAACGGCAGCGACAACAAAGATGACGTATTTCACAGCAAAAAATGAACTAGGGGCT
The DNA here is from genome assembly GCF_055883805.1 of Amblyomma maculatum. Taxonomy (NCBI): domain Eukaryota; kingdom Metazoa; phylum Arthropoda; class Arachnida; order Ixodida; family Ixodidae; genus Amblyomma; species Amblyomma maculatum. Next base: position 167,322,572 of record NC_139346.1, on the reverse strand, counting down.
GATGGTGGTGGCAAGGGCATCTGAAAAAGGTTATTGCATGCGTAAAGACAGATCATTCCCGCAAACACATAGGGCAGCGATAAGGAAGAAGAAGAACAAAAAAAAACTTGCAATTCCTAATTCCTATATGTGCACCGCATGCCGCACAGTCTAAGGAATTCGTCGCCAGAAGGTTAGAATTCAACGCTGTTTGCACAGCTTCGTTAAACGTGCAACACGTATACGCAGCAAACTTGGATAGATTGGAACGCAGGCGAGAGACAGCCCGTATGTAGGCACAGCGCGTCACATATCACCGTACGTGCACGTGTACGTGGTGTTGTGTGTGAAGTCCCACTTTCGTGTAGAAAGTGTATATCGGTCAGACAGGGCGCTGCCTGAACATCCGCATCACGAAAATCTGTCGTCAGACAAAATGCATACTAACATTCAGAGCACTGCGCAAAACGTAATAGGAATAACAAGGTGTATAAAGCGTTGTTCCATAAGGCAACGGTAGTGTGCCGGCATCGTGATCAGCGGACGAGAGCAATTATGAAAGTGTTTTTTTATTGAAAAGAAAAAGCATATATGTATTAGTTCACCGTAGATCTCGTTGCACACAAGGAGACAGGTTATCTAAATACTTAGTTATTTGGCTGTTCCAGATAGCGATTTTTGTACGGCTAGATGTTTTCGGGGTTTTTATTTTAGTGTTGCTGTGCATCTCCTGGCTTCACCCAGTACGCATCATTAGTATGCATTGCGTGTTTTTCTGCGCATGCACTGATCCTCTGTACATATATGTGCCATTCTTGACAATACAGATTAGTCGCGAGAAAGCGTGCGTGTGTCTACTCGTCTTTGTCCTCGTACAAGTGCGCTGAGTATATTGCAGAATGAACTATATCCAACTTGCCTAACTCTCAGTTATGCTATTGGGATCTCTGAATCCGCTGGAGGGCATGTCGAAACATTGACACCTGGAGGGATCCATGTGAACTAGCCCCTTTTTCGGTTCAGTGGCTGCCGTACTGTGACCTCCCTCTTGCCAGAGTTCATTCTGCCGCATAGAACGTTATGTGTCACAAACAATTGCGGCCGGTTTGTGGCGCGTTACCACTACGCAAATGCAGAAAGGCAAAGCTATACACTTGAGGAAATACTTAACATGCGGGTAGAATTGTGCTAAAATTAATCAGCACGCATACCGATTGATGGCTTAAATCTTTTTCCAGACATTGCTGCAGGATCCTCAAAAGTAATCAATGTGAAGGATCGTTAGCGCCCCAGGTCGATTGTTGAAATGTATTTATATACTTGAATTTGGGAGATTTGGGAGCACTATTGTCGCTAACGCGACTTTATAAGTGCTGCATCTTGAATAGATATGCTAACTTTTCTTATGAATTTTTCCTTCTCGAGACAACAAAAATCAAATCCTGTGGTGGGAACAAACATTCTCGCTGGAACTCGCTTCCACCATGCTGTGATCCACCCACTTCTTCAATGCGGGAAGCTCCGTTTTAACTAGAAACAAAAGCGCATGAATAATACGAGCGAAACCTTTTCTCAATTACCTGTTTTACCGCTGTCAGCATCTTCTTGACGCCCGTCGAGAGTTCCACCAAATAAGAGAGACGTTATCCTCGGGAAAACGAGGTGCCTGGAAGTTTAGGCCAGCAATTAATAAGTCTTTCAATTTCATTTGTATGCTATATGCTTTGTACCTCATCAAGAAAACACAGCAGCCTAGTCTGGAAAGCCTTCAACTTGCACGATTCCTTCACTTCTGCTTTGCTAGGTGCTTCGTGGGTGAATAAAATCATTACAAGTGGCCCTCACCTCTTACTGCCTGATGTATCACACCTCCAGAACATGTGGTCAAGCTCGTGAGCGCCACTCAAGAAACAATTGGTGCACAGATCACAGTCGGAGCACGCTGCACACGTCCATATGGCGCCGACTATGTCGAGCTGGCGGCAAAAGTTGCAAGCTGTTCCTAGTGACCGGACAGCTGCGATACAAGGAATGCATTGCAAAAGTTATTTCAACTTGTTCTTTAATGGCATGCACTTTCGTTTCGGAAAGGACAAATAATCTTGCGATATTAAATGCGTATATGATACTTGCTGAAAGAACCACTGAGAAACGTAAGGCACAGAACTGTATGGCACTCGCGGATGATTTCTTGACCCTGTTTTGCAGCACATAATGAAGGATACGGGGAATGAAAGAATACGGGGATGCATCGTAGTGGAAGAGTCCGGATGCATTGTCGCTTAGTCTCCTGTCCGGCGTCAATGACGTGAAATTTTGAAGCTAGCTCAATCCAGGGGTTTGCGTCACACAGCTGGTGTTACTTGAGGCACAGAACGCACGCGATGGTATCGTTGTCTCATACGTGTCAATGATGAGCTCGACGCCTTAAGGCGCGGATTGCTAGCTCAATGACCACGCGCTCTAGGTACTGAGGCAACGGCAGTCAGCGAACCGCAATCAAAACGAAAGTGACAATTATAGCCCCCCCCCCCCCCCCCCGTGCCCGTCTGGGCCTCAAGTGACACCAGCATGCAGCGTGGCACAAGGACTTCGTCGAAGCATTCTACATTACATGTTCTTGCTGCCGCTGATTTCAACATGGAGTTTCTCACTATATTTATAAGCTCGTTTTTCCACTCTCGCATAATACAAAAAACGAGGAACATGAACCCATTTTTCTGAGTGGCAAAGGCGTGCCAGGTCTCAAGCAACTACAATAGAAATACCACCACTGGTACGCTGCAACGACTCACCAGTATCGTTCTGCTGTCGGTCCTCAGGCACAATCTTTTCTTGTACGTAATCGCCCGCACGTTGTTGGCTTCCGGAAGCCCCGCTGCTTGGAGGTACCAGAATCCTATAAAGTCATTGGAAAGGTCAGATATTATTAAAAGTCAAGCATTTCTTTTCATCTTCTTTTTTAAAAACCTGCAGTGACTTACGACAAGTGAAACTCAAAGAAGCTGCCCATTGGTCTTGACGGGAACACTCAAGATTGGTTTAGACCTGCTGACAGCACACAACAAACCGTTGTTATTGTTTTAATATCTCAAAAGCAGAAATGGGACCTCAGAGGCCGAGAATCCGTGTCGCCATCACCACCGCTGCAAGGCTTTGCTATACCGCATACCAGAAAACTCTCATGTCGAATTTTCCGAAACTTACGCTGCCCAAACCGGAAATAGTAAAGTTACAATGTGAATGACAAGAAACGTATGGCTGTAATCTGTTTCACTCTTTCCTTTATTTTATCTCGCTGTAGCCTTGCACGCAGACGGCGACTGTGAAGAACACGTACTGATTGACAAATTTTTAAAATCTTCACTCACATGCGCTTTCGTTCTCTTAAAATAAAGTCGTGATTGCGCGATGTAAGCAAAATGTTTCAGTGACTGTTGGTGTGAATGTTCTTTCCTGAGACGTGTCTTGAGACGTGGAAGCAGCGCCGCTGTCTCTGACTGGATTTTGTGAATTATCTAAAGAATAAACAAACAACATGCGTAAATGACACATTCGGCCAGCTCGCCTTCCGGACGACGACAACTTCCCAATTTAAACTTTATTCCTGAAGACTAACTGACTAGGGTACCGAAATGTTTTTTGCAGCACTGCCGAATCCTTACTCTTTCCTGTGTAAATCAGTAGCAGTGGATTGTGCTGCTAAGCCCAACATTGCTGTCCTGGATCCCACTAAAATTCCCTATGTACTAAGATTAAGCAGTAGGATAGCCCAGTAATAAGGTTATTCCAAAGTTCCCATTGGGGTGCCCTTAATAGTCAACAGTGTTGGGCCCCGCCGTGGTGGCGCAGTGGTTAGGGCGCTCGACTGCTGGTCCCATACATGCAGCATCGAATCCCGGCCGCGGCGGCCGCTTTTCGATGGAGGCGCAAAACAAGGCACCCAAGGGCTGTGCGATATCAGTGCACGTTAAAAAAACCCCAGATAGTCGAAACTTCTGGAGCCTTCCACTACGGCGTCTCTCATGGCCCGAGTCACTTTGGGAGTTTAAACCCCATAAAATAGACCAAATCAATCAAAAGTGTCAGTATTCCGTGAAATTTCATCAGCGCAATCGGGAAACTCTCACCCGCGGCTGCCGGGCGCATTGATCCGCAAGAAGGCGTGGCTGGAACTGTGCACATGCATTCCGTAGCATTTGGAGCAGATGTCGTGGTGTGAACACACTGCGCACTTCCAGCGCGTGCCCACGATGCCACGACGGCAGCCATTGCAGGTAACGCCGTGTATCTCGCCTGCAGGACAAAAAGGTAACAAGCAATACCATTTGGTTGGAAACTTATATTACATTCGGCCCTTCAAAGACATCTTGAAGCTATTTTGTTTAGAAGGCACTGAGAGGAGATTTCTGTCCTATAGCCGAGGGTAAAACTCAAGTATGCGCAAACCGCCACGTACAATTCCGCCGTTGCATGCAGTAGTCTGCTATTAAGGCTTTTCTGTTTACCTAATAAAAGATTACCTAGCATAAAAGGTGCTTAATAAACAATAATGCCCAGATCAAACTATCAGATCAGTAGTTTTGATATCTTCTGTTAATTGGTGTAGTTAAACATCAAAAACTGATTTTATTCAACGTTCAGCGGGTAACACACATTAAGCGTACCACTGCTAATAGTTATGAACTGCAGTTTTTTTTTCTTTTAGTTGTAGCCAGCTATAGAAAGCAAAAAGATTATTTTTCTGCGGCTGTCGTTCTTGCTGTTTATCGTGTTTAAATCATGCGTTTCGAATGTGTTTAGCAACGGTAGAATATACGTAATGCGTCATCATGAAACTGGTTTGTAATGGCAGCGCCAAAAGATGACACCTTTTACAACATAAAATGAGCTAGGGGCTGATGGTGGTGGAAAGGGCACGTGAAAAGGTTATCGCATGCGTAAAGACAGGTCATTCCCGCAAACGCATAGGTCGGCGATGAAGGGGAGAGAAGTAAGAAGAAGAACAAAGAAAAAGCAGCTGAAATTATTATATGAGCATCACATGTCGCACAATCTAAGGAATTCGTCGCCAGAAGGTTCGAATTCAACATTGTTTGCACAGTTCCGTTAATTGTGCAGCACGTATACGTAACAAACTTGTATAGCTTGGAACGCAGACGAGGAGACAGCCCTTATGCATGCACAGTGCGTAACATATCACTGTACGTGGAATGTGTATGTGGCGTTGTGTAAGAAGTCCCACTGTCCCACTTTCGTGTAGAAAGTGTATATCGGTTAGACAGGGCGCTGCCTGAAGAACCGCATCATGGATCACAAAAATCTGTCGTCAGACACAATGAATTCAAACAATTCAGCGCATTGCGCAGAATGTAAGTGGAATATCAAGATGTATAAAGATTTGTTCCAAAAGACATCTTTAGTGCGCCGGCATCGTGATCAGAGGACGGGGCAATTATGGAAGCATTTTTTATTGAAAAGAGAAAACCTATACTTATTAATTCACCGTCGATCACGTTGCACAACACGAAGATAGGCTCTTTAAATAATGATTTGGCAGAGGTTTAGATATACATTTTTGTATGGCTAAGTGTTTTCGGGGTTTTTGCTTTTGTGCTGCTGTGCATCTCCTGGCTTCACCATGTATGCATCATTGGTATGCAATGCGTGTTTTTCTGCACATGCGCCGATCTTCTGTACATATACGTGCCATTCTTGACAATAAAGATTAGTTGCGAGAAATCGCTCGTGTGTCTACTCGTCTTTGGCCTCGCCCGTGTGCGCTGAGTATTTGCAGAATGAACTATATCCAAATCGCCCAACTCTCAGTTCTGCTAATGGGAAGTCCGAATCCGCTGGAGGGCATGTCGAAACATCGACACCTTGAGGGGTCCATGTGGGGTAGCCCCTTTTTCGGTTCTGTGGTTACCTCCCTCTTGCCAGAGTTCATTCTGCCGCATAGAACGTTATGTGCCACAGACATTTGCGGCCGGTTTCTGGCGCGTTGCCACTGCGCAAATTCAGAAGGGCAAAGCTATCCACACGAGGAAATACTTAGCAGGCGGGCAGCAGAATTGTGCTGAAATTAATGAGCACGCATACCGATTGATGGCTTAAATCGTTTTCCAGACAGTGCTACAGGATCCTCAAACGTAATCAATTTGAAGGATCGTTAGCGCCCGAGGTTGATTGTTGAAAACTATTTATCTGCTTGGAGTTGGGAGCACAGTTGTCGCTAACGCTACTTTATATGTTATGCATCTTGAATAGATATGCCACTTTTTCTTGTGAATTTTTCTTCTCGAGATAACTAAAATCAATTTCTGTGGTGGGAACAAAAACATTCGCTGAAGTCGCCTCCCCCATGCAGTAATTCATCCACTTCTTCAATGAGGAAAGCTTCATTTTAACTAGAAACAACAGCTCATGAAGAATACAAGCGAAACCTGTTTGTAATTACCTGTTTTACCGCTGTCAACATCTTGACGCCCGTCGAGAGTTCCGCCAAATAAGAGAGAAGTTACCCTCGGGAAAACGAGGTGCCTGAAATTTTATGCCAGTAATTAATAAAACTTCCACTTTTATTTGTATGTTATGCTTTTGTACCACATCAAGAAAACACAGCATCCAAGTCTGGGATGCTTCAGCTTGCAAGATTCCTTCACTCCTGTTTTGCTAGGTGCTTCGTGGGTGAATAAAATCATTACAAGTGGCCCTCACCTCTTATTGCCTGGCGTATCACACCTCCAGAACATGTGGTCAAGCTCATGAGCGCCACTCAAGAAGCAATTGGTGCACATATCACAGTCGGAGCAGGCTGCGCACGTCCATACGACGCCGACTATGTCGACCTGGCGGCAATAGTTGCAAGTCGTTCCTGGTGACTTGACAGCTGCGATACAAGAAATGCATTACAAGAGTTATTTCAACGTGTTTTTTAATGACAGGCACTTTCGTTTTGGAAATGAAAAATAATTTGTGATATTAAATTCGTATAATGGTACTTGCTGTCAGAGCCAGTGAGAAACGTAAGGCACAGAGCTGTATGGCACTCATGGATGATTCCTTGACCGTGTTTTGCAGCACATAAGGAAAGATAAAGGGAATGAAAGAATACGGGGAAGCACCGTAGTGGAGGAGTCGGGTTGTATTGCGACTACTCCCTTGGTTCAATATTTGCTTAGTTCATTGTTTTAACGTCGTCCACAGACGTCGCGCAACACAAGATTGCTTTTCCATTTCACTTAACGTCGTCGACGTAGCAGCGAGTCTAGTACTCGAAGGCAGGGGCTGCATCCTGGACGAGAGAGATTATCTCGAGCTTTTCAAGGAAAATTTTTATCCAGACAGTTGAGACTTTCTGCAAGTGATGTGGTTCTTAATGAAAATGGTAGTTGAAAAAAATCGCGAGTGATTTGCCTCACTGTAGAGCGGCAGTTGTCACACGGCAACCGTCTGCGATTAGAAGCGCATGAAATCATGCAACCTTAGGCCGTTATTTTTCTTGTAAATTAATGCAGTTATTTGCGAATTAGTTGCGGCCATCAGAATAGCTGAATTGAGGGGTATATGGGGTGAGGGTAGATTTTCGCTCTAGTAGCGCTTGTTCAAGATGAACCTTTGAAAACATGGACGCAATAAAACTCTCTTCGCATCATGAAAAACTGACTGAATCAATCATTGAATCAATCATTGAATCAATCAATCAATCTAATAATCAATCAATCAATCATAGAACGTTTTAAAACCTGGCATTGATTGTTATTATTATCAGCTTCTTGCCACAATCGTGCATACTTTTAATATTCCGAAATGATATTTGCGTCGCATGTGCCGCGATCTAAAGATCGTCTGAGATTTCAAAACACGCAACGCTCGTTTTATCTTACCTTCGTCAGCAAAACTAAAGTTTCTACTAAAAAGTGTTCGCTTGTGGCGCTTATGCAAAACAGAGTGGTGTCTTATGCCGTACGTGTAATTGCCCGTCACGTTTGTACAAAAAGAGACTAACCGCGACGATTAGTACTAACGCAACAGCTTTGAAAGCACCGTTGTCCCCTCGTCTCAGGAAAACCGGCGTCAGCGTCGGTGTGATTGTAACGCGAAAATCAGCAGCGCCGGCTTGCGTCGCTCACTGGAAAATCTCGCGAAATTACGGAACTATCGTAACAGACGACGCACGAGCACTATGCCATGTCGTATATAAAGAAGCAGAACAGACGGGCTTCTGGAAAGCATGTTTCCTTTCTCTCAAGTGAAGTCAAGAGGTGGATTCATGTCGCTGGTTAAGTCAATGTACCTTTCTGAGCCGCTTGGTGGGGTACCACATCAATGGATCGCTTTCACGAAGGAAGTGATTATACGCAAACGTACTTCTAATGTTCCAAAAGTCAATCGTCAGTGCCATAATATGAAGGTATACGATGTATTGTGCCAGTGGCAGCCCAAGGCAATGTGTCGACACTGGAAACTATACTATCTGCGCTAATCAATACGCTCGATCTGCCCACGACGTTCTTTATGTGTACATTGGCCCAAACAAAACCCTCACGCAACTACGAGAGGGTGCGCAAAGAGTTCGTACGGTGTAACACCGCGCTACCCTCCAGCGCTTGCATCTAGAGAGTGATCAGTGTAGAAACTGATGCCTTCATGAATAAACGTTGCAAAATCAGTGATGACAACTTTGAACAACAACTCCTTTTATAATGTTAGAGCATGCAAAAAAAAAAAAAAAAAACTTCAAGCAAGCCGCACTACTTTACGAGCGAGTTTGAGCGAGTTTGTGTCATGAACATAAAGTTCGAAAGAAAGTAACGCAGTTGCAGTCGTTTACCGTTATGTAGTCATCAGTTAATTTTTGGGATCCTTTATTGACCGCTACAATCAGTTATATTTGGAGTGGGCAAGAAACCAACCAAGGTATGCAGATGCGGCTAACCTGGGTCGTATTTTTTGCGCAGGTGTTTGCAGCATGCAATGAGCCGGTTACATTTCAAGAATTCCGCTTCGGAAATCCATCGCTCATCTACAAGTAAACATCCACAAGTAAAAGTTGCATCGCTTAATGACAGTGATAGCTTGCGGACTGGAAGAAATGCCTCGAATTTCGGACATTTTTCTGTTCTGCAAAGGCACATCGGAGCAACATCGTCATCACCCGAGCCAACCGGCACCTCCCCTCAAGCTTTTTTCATCGATGGGCAAGGGACCAACCAAAGTATGCAGATGCGGCTAACCTGGGTCGTCTTTTTTGCGCAGGTCAGTAGAAAATCTAGTAGCCACGAATTTAAAAGCGACTCCTTGTGTCTGGTTGTAGTCCCTTGCACAAGGGTGTTGTGTGAATGTGTCGCGAGTTGTTTTGACTCTTTGTGCTTTATTGTTCTTTTGTTAAGTGGCGATATAGAAATGAACCCTGGCCCTACGGTTTCTGAACAACTGGCAGCTATACTTGATAACGAAAAGGAGGCAGCAAATGAGCTTAGGTCTATACGGGAAAGCTTGGAATGTCATGTTACTGAAACTAACACAAGGGTGGCTTCAATTGAGCAGAAATTGCTGTCATTTTCAGAAACCGTACAAAGGGTAAAAGAGTGTGAGCGTCTTATTTCAAAGTTCAGTGAAGAGACTGCATTTCTCATAAAAAAAATGAAGGCCTTGAGAATAGAAGTCGACGCCATAACTTGATTGTTTATGGAATCGCTGAATCCACGACCAAAACAATGGTATCGCTCAGGGATGTTGTCCTGACAGAAATATTTGAAGAGACATTGGGAATAAAAGTAAACAACCTTGACTGCATACACCGATTGGGAAGAAAGGGACCAAACAAAACTCGGCCAGTGATAATGCGCGTTTTTAATTTCGGCGAGAAAATGCAACTTCTGAGAAATGCAAAGAAACTGAAGGATACTGATTATTCAATGTCGGAGGACTATTCGCCCAGAATTCAAAAAATGAGAAAACAGCTTTGGTAGACCGTTAAAGACAGCCTCACGCCTGATGATAAAGCGTATCTGAAGTACGATAAGCTGGTTCTCAACAGGGTGACGTACGTGTGGGATGACAACAGAAACGAAAGACGAATACTTTGCGGGCCCGGTACAGATTCAGACATAACACAAGATAATGAAATCCAGGCTGCACCTCAGAATAACAGAATGAGAACCCGGCGGTTGGCAGCAAGCGGGACATCCAATTGACAAGAAAATTACGATTGTATTCTACGGTTACTTCCTTTAAATGTGCAAAGTATTGTGAATAAAACTGCCGAATTTGAAGCGCTGCTTTATGACCTTGACTCACACGTCACGCTGCTGGCGGAGACCTGGTTGCACGCCGGAGTGCTGGATAACGATATTCAGATGTGATAGACAATCCCGAGGGGGTGGAGTTGCTATTGTAGTTAAGGAAAACATTACTGTGACAATTTTGCCAACTATTCCTATAATCACGAAAGCGTCTTTTGCAAAAGTTATTTTTGCGGTGATTCCATTGCCCTTGGAGTTGTGTACCGCCCTCCTACAGCAGATCTCGCATTTCTTGAGCAAATCTACGATTATGTACAGCGTTTCTGGGGTGAGCACGTGAAGTTCGTCTTAGCCGAGGACTTTAATTCACCGAAAATCGATTGGTCGACCATGAATACGATGGGCATGAACGCTAGACACTCAGAGATTCTTTTGAACATCGCATTTTCATGTGATAAGCTCAGATTGTTACTGGCCCTATACCAGAGTCACTGCAACTGCAAGACATATTATTGATTTGTTGTTTATAAGTTCCGCTATCAAATGTGACACGGTTGATGTCATTAATGGGCTCTCTGATCACAACTTAGTATTTGGCACATTTTCCTTTAAGAGGTGTTCTAGCAAAAACAAGTCAGTGATTGTTGTGAATGATTCCAACAGGGCAGATGATGAGACCATCCTAGACTACTTAGAAACGAATTTGGACGGTTTTAATGTTAACGACAATGTGAATGTTTTGTAATGTAAATTCAAACAAATTTGTATTCATTGTATTGCCATGATTGTCCCTGATAGGGTTAAGAAAAAGAAACAGAAACCATGGATTACGAGACAGAAAAGAATCCACATGAAAAGAAAGCTTAAGAGAATGAGACGCTCAGGCAGACCTCGAGACCCTGCTATCAACAACTCTCTATCAACACTCAGGTTAAACAAGCTAAGGAAACCTTTTTCACTATCACTTAAGGCAATTTCCTCAAAGAGGCGCCAGGGAAAGTTTGGAGCTATATGGGCGGCAACAAATCAAATAGTATTTCGTTAATGGTTGATGGTTCCTCGGTCTCAGAGGCAAATGCAGTTGCCGATAATTTTAACAGTTACTTTCAATCCGTATAAGCCAGGAAAGATACAAATCTTGTTACAAAGCCTGAAGGGTACATTTCTCCTATGCCTGATATGTTATTGTGTCCCAGGAAGGTATTTTAAACTTACTGCTTAATCTTGACGCTAAAAAAGCTGACGGACCCGATAGTATTCCTACAATTTTTTTGCGCCGTTACGCGGAATGTATTTCGCACTACTTGTTCCTCATTTTTAACGCGTCACTAGCGCAGTTTTCTCTTCCGGCAGACTAGACTGGAGAGGTGCCCGTATCATACCCATATTCAAGTCAACTAATCGCCTTTGTGTATCCAATTACCGCCCAATCTCTTTGACCTCAACAAGTTGCAAAATAATAAAACATATAATCTGTCGACACTTGACCGTATTTCTTGAAGAAAACAAACTGTTATCAGACGCACAGCACGGCTTTCGGCATGGCTTATCGACTGTGACGCAGCTCCTTAGTACATGCCATGATTTTGCACTCGCGAATAATAACAAGGAACAGATCGATGCTATATTTTGGACTATGCGAAAGCTTTTGATAAAGTGCCTCATAATAAACTAATACAGAAACTTTATGAGATCGGAATAAATAGCAGACTTATCGAATTCTTTAGGGCTTATCTAGAAAACAGGTACCAGTACGTCCAAGTTGACAAGTACTGCTCGGAGACACTGCAGGTAACATGAGGGGTACCGCAAGGATCGGTTCTGGGACCAATTTTATTCCTTATTTATGTTAATGATATCATGAAAGTCATACACGGTGATGTTAAGATAAAGCTTTTCGCAGACGACTGAGTTCTTTATACCTCAGTTAAATGTGTAGCTCACCAAATTAAACTTAACAAAGCACTCGCTGATGTTTCAGGCTGGTGCACAAATTGGAACATGCTTTTAAATACTGACAAGTGCTTAGTCCTCCGTATATCTAGGAACAAAACCGTTTTAAAACATTCTTATTCTGTGGATGGCATTGCACTTAAGGAATCGCCTGCTGTTAAATACCTCGAAGTTACTATTACACACAATGTGAGTTGGGATCTTCATATTGATACAATTTGCACCAAAGCCTTTAAATCTCTGTGGTTTATTCGACGCAAGCTTTCAAAAGCACCCATACATGTGAAGCTAGCAGCATATAAAGCATTAGTCCGGCCATGTCTTGAGTATGCTTCGTGTCTATGGGACCCTTATGCGGCGAAAAATATTCACAAAGTAGAAAGAGTTCAAAGAACAGCGGCCAGATTTATTTGCAACAAATATAAACGCACTGATAGCGTGACAGAAATGCTTGATTATCTTGGTCTCGATACACTTCAAGCGAGGCGTTCTGAATGCAGGTTAAATACTTGTATTTAATATATAACAACATAATTCAAATCAACAATCACAATTTTATTACCCCTCACAGTCTGCGCACAAGCTCGCGTTTTGATAACGGGAAAATGATTGAGGAATATACCCCCCTGAACAATACTTTCAAGTATTCATTTTTTCCTAGAACCATACATGCTTGCTATAAATTACCTAGGAATATTGTGGACAGTGCCAGTGCCGAATAGTTCGTCGCAAATTTGAAAATTCTTGGGTGAAGTTGTACTTGTATTCCTGCATTGTTTTTTGTTGTTGTTTGATATGTTTCATGCTTCGACTTTCTGTAATTGATTGTGATTGCCTTTGTTGATGTATTCTTGTACTGTAGTTTTTATTTGTGTCCACCCCTGCTTGGAGCCAAGCGACTCTGCAGCATTTTTAAATAAATAAATAAATGAATAAATAAATTAAGTAATGCAATTGTAATCGTTTACTCATTTTTGTAACGTGAACAAGATTGCATGGTGACAATATTCTGTTCTCTGAACGAGAGAGCTAGGGTCTCGCGACATTCAACTTGCACCCAGCTGCTTTCTTGAAGTTAATCATAGACTGTTATCCACGAATGAATACTCTGTGGTTGCGTCACTTAAGACAATACTTGTTTCCCCTCTGCGCTGGGAGGCAAAAATAAGCATCTGAAGGCTGATTCTTATGCTTCAGTTTGTCTCGCTGCTTCTGATGTCGAACGAATTAGAAAAGATTGGCATTTCGAACGCTTGTGGGATGCAACATTGGAACACTTTAATTTCTTAAAACATGTACTCACTTGGTTTTCTTGAACTAGCCATTTAAGCCAGAGTTTCCCGCAAATCTGCAAGGCAGGAGGAAAGAAATCACAAGTAGTTATAGCTTTCAAAATATGACTGCATAATAATTACGCATCATTCGGCGTCAAATATATGTACAGAACTCACTTGTTAGAAAGAATGCTTTGAGGGAATTTTACCCTCTTTGATACAAAGGGTGCGGTGTTCTGTGCGCGTATTTTACGGATATTATTTCTTTCACAACACGCTTTCTCGCATTGATAATCTCTCTTGATAACGGTTCGATCTTTTCATACTTTAATACTTTTCATCAATTAGTAGCCATTAGTTTCGCGACATCTACGCTTCCTATATCCTGTCTAGATGGTAAATAATGACATAACTATATAAACACATCTAGAAAAAATAGGTGGGGAATATTGTCCAAAAATATACTATCTCGCTTTGACAATCTGTATTTATATAGGCTCTCCCGTCTAGATACTTTCATACTTCTCCAGCAACTAGTCATTCTTGATTTCATCACGCTTACTTTTGACAGAGCCTGTCAAACGTTTTTAGCGACAATGCAATTACATAAATAAGCAAATATATTTAGAGAAAATTAGAGGTATATATATATATATATATATATATATGAAGGAAAATCTACTTTGTGTTTAATCATCTTTCCCCCAAACAGACTACATTACTAATTTCTGTGATTATCTAAGCAAACATTAAAAAAAAAAAAAAAAAAGACACAAAAGTACCATCCCCAACGCTTTCCTCGGCCTCGCCGACTGTTGGCTTCTTTCCTTCATGTATTATAACGAGCACCCTCATTTCCCCTTAATTGATCTATATATATATATATATATATATATATATAAGAGTGTGCTGGAGGAAACACTAAGGCATTAAAATTTTAAATATCTGTGGCATGTGCAATGTGGTCTGAGCAGAAACCTTAGTGTCAGAGCAGAAGCTTAAAAGACAAACTCAATCACACATTTATTTGCATCAAAGGAAGAAACATGATAATAAAATGAAATTCAGTATAACCAAAAAACAATTTGGAGGACTATAGAGTATAGGTATGTTTCCTTTCATCGCTTCCATAAATACTGCTGTGAAGTTTAGTGTCGCAAATGAATATGCAGCAGCAGAACCCTTAAAGCAGCTCTTTTCATTCAGCGCACAAGCGTCGTAATTTACAAGGAACAATAAGCATCAGAAACTCTCTACGCCAAATAATTCATAAAGACTGCAGGAATGCAGTGAAAACAAAGTTATTTACCTACCCAAGAACACACCACACAGAATACGTAAGTTAAATAGCGAAAAATATCGTCATGGTTACAAATCTGGGTAAGCAAAAATTATGGGGAAGGTGTAGGGGTGCTTAATCTCCCCCTTTAGGGTGTATCATGGCAGCGTTAATGGCTCCTGTTTGGTTCGCGCACAGAATAAAGACATTGCTGCTCGCCTAATTACTAGTCTCTAATTAATTCCTCTAATATATCGCGCATTCTCGTTAAGCGTCCAGTCGTATGCCAAAGACCACGCGACATACAGTAAACATAAATCTCCTCTTAACCAAGCCGCACGGACGTGCCTGTACAACATATACGGGTAACGTATCTGGCTCAGAATGCACTGGTGCCGGCAGGTTTGATTCTGATCTCATCCTCCCATTGAGAGAAAAGGCTTAAGTGGCAGCTCCTGTCAAATCGGCCATGTCACGTGTCCGCGTGACGTCGCACAACCCTACAACCGATCAGCGCCCGGCGATACCAGCCACCAACTACCACCTGCCAAAGCCACGTCCGTGATCTTTCGATCGTAACGCCCAAGCCGACAACGTCGACAATGCCAGATTTTCTGGAGAATGGGGACTTTAACGCTGTCACGTTCGAACCACTAAATCCACCGATGTGCCCGGTAGAAAGAACTAGTCGAAAATAGCACAGTAAAGCGATGCAAATGAAAAAATCTCTGCCACGCGTTATTGATGTTATTGCATAAAATGTAATTGTAAGAAGGCCAAACTGCGCATCTCCATTTTCAGGAGAAAAATATGAGTGCTAAGTTCGTTGTGCAAGCCAGGAATTCGTAATAATATAATCACCTCGGCGCAGCGGCGCCCACGAAACGGCCGACAAGTATGCGTCTGTTTTGGTGCCATGATTAAAAAAAAAAAAAAAAAAAACAAAAGACCATGGCCACCGCTTTCACCGGATTTAAATATAATGCTTGGAGTACCATTTTTTTTTTCTCTCTCTCTCTCTCGTTGCTCTGCTCCCTTCGCGCATCAATTAGTCGTCACTTGCACGAAGAACAAACTCACCTCACATTTCGCCCTTAATATTGTCACGTGTTTTTGGGCATCATAACAGGAAGGAAGAAGCTGAACAAAGATAGAGGAAGGAGAAGCTCCTCAATTAGCGAAGCTATTCTAGAAACGTTAGTTACATATAGAGGCTATAGCGGTGCAACATTTCAAGAGACCAATAACAACTATAGCGGCACTTTTGTTATCTGGAGCACCCAAGTGTCTGAGCTATGTGATATCACGCTTCACTGAAAGTGACCGATGCTCGCGCGGAACACAGGTGGTGCATTTCGCTCGGCTAATAATGTTCCATTGCCGGCACCTTGCTCAGAATGCTTACCCTGGGAGCTTTGTTTGCGAAGGTGGAATGCGGAAGAAGAAACTGCGATACAGGAAGCAGAAGTTGGTTAACCTTGGGAAATCCCTCTACTCACACTATAAACGCCTTCGGCACGTACTGAGTATGTAACAATATTTCTATAGGTTCCACCTCAAATTATCCGAAGCAGCCAAACTGCGAAGATGGGAGCGGAGGCAGGACGCGTACGAACTTGACTCCGCGATGGTGAATGCTGTCAAATGAAATCCATTTTCCCGCATTACTTTCTCTTTTTTTTAATATATATTAGAGCTGTCTGACTGGGGATGTAAAGCAAGAAGGAAAGCCGACCATGCTTGTTCTCGCCTATCTCGAAACGCACATCGCGCGCTGCTCTGAGGTAGGCTGGAAGCCCTTCCCTGCGCAGCGCCTGCGTTTGCAAAGATAACCGTGTGAGTGCTCATTCGGAATTGTAATAAATATCACACCTACCTTTGCACACTGCGGCCTTCCACGAGTACAGTCACGACCACGAGTACATTCAGCGATAGCGCAGTCTAGACAATCCGAAACTATGCAAAGCGAAGGTTGTGTGTTGACTCGGCGGTTGGAAATTTTCTAGGTGAGTGTAGTGACAACTTTTTTTTTCAACCTAATAAAATACGAATAATGTAGCTGCTTACTAACTGAATACGAGTTAAGTAGTGACAGCATCGAATCTAACACGAATCAAAGATTTCGACTAATATTCTTTTTCCGAGTATTTATACAAATTGAACAAGGTTGCGAAGCATTGAATCGGCAGGGGGGGCACTGCGTTGCGGCGGTAATTTTGAAATGAAAGATATCGCTTTTGAAATACGCAACAATAATCTTTACTCAGGGGCTGCAAAGCTAATTCAATATGTTAATTATTCGGAGTCGTATTATACATGTAGAAAAAAAAATTACTTTTTCTTATTGATCACAGAAAATAAATTAGGGGTCACACTTCAGGATTTGAGACTGTTAATAGCGAGTATGAGTGATGAAATTCAAGATCAGGCATAAAAAGAATGTTGCTAAACTTTCCTAAAACTTTTGGCCGGGGTTACAGTCATAGATTCCATGTATGAGCATTATGAAATCTTCCACACAAATGAACGGCACAGTGGCACTCTAACATTCATAACGTGCATGGTGACCGCGTAAGGATGGTACGCAGCTCTTGTTTGGGCCCTCGTTTTTTAGTAGTCGTCGAACAAAAATACTCCAGCGAACCACTTCGAACCCCGTGACAACTATTCGAAAAACTCTAAACGTTCGTAAAACGTTCAATTCTATTTGGATAATTTTCCAAATGCATTATCTGATTCGTTCAAACAATCGAATTCGTGAATATCCGATTAGCATCAGAGAAATCGCGCTCCACTATAGTATTTACCCTGTTTGTGCTTCTGGATGTTTTAACATAAACGAAATTAAATAAAAAGGAAGGCTATTATGCACCTCTTCACACAGCATAAATTGAACGGAAATAAACTTTTCCTTTCAATAAATCCATCTATATATCTGTTGACATGCCGGCACCTAGCCATAGTTTATTACCTCCTTTGAACTTCCAGCTGTCGCCAACTCAGCCGGCATAAATCATTAATAAAGTTTTGGTCGCACTTGCAACACACCTATTGGTGTGGTAGGTAAGGACTGTATGCTTGCAAAAACGCTTTGTCGAAGTTTTTGCCTCAAGTCATCACATATTTATCCTATGCAGCACTTGATGTAGCTATCACTGTTTGGGCATGCTGAGCTAATAATGAGTGTTGTAAACGAAAAGTTAACATGGACTTAGAACAAGAAAAAATATTTATAGGCCCTCTTATTTTCTTTCCAAGTCAAAAATCCGCTTACCTCTGCCAAATAGACTCTTTTTGAGTTGCTTGTACAGGCGGCTTTAACATCCCCGTCGCGGCACAGTTGCCGGCAGCAGACAGGACGTCCTGCGAGAGTCTTAAGTGGCCTATGAAACTTCCCCCATCGATAACACGTCAGGCACAACTCGCTTATCTCGGCATTGCAGCGCCACAGGCAAGGGGAGGCTGGAGGAGAGGTATGGCTTAACTGCGTGGAAAGCGCTGAAGGAAGAGAGGGTTCTAGAAAGGAGGAAAGCCTCTCCAAGACGTCACTAGAGTGCGTCATGACCACAAAGAAAACGGTAGCTTGGCTATAAGATGGGAGGGGGGCAAAGAGGTGTTCTTTCTCAAGACCTGCACATAACGAACGTACCTCACGAATGATAATTCGACAAAACAAACGATTAAAAGAACTTATGTATTTATTTCTGACACAAAAAGCTAGAAAGGAGAGCGCCGTTTTTTTTTCTTTTTTTTTTTTTTCAGAAAGGTACACTTGTGATGAAATAGAGCAAGTGGTTTCTGGGAGACGAATTTCCTCATCGGAACCACAAAAATAAAGGGGCACATAAAAACCACTAGAAAAGCAAGGTTCTAGAAACACTCAGACCGATGCACGAAAAAATAACTGAAAAGAAGGGAAGACGCAGATACCGCTAGCTAATTCCAACGTGTACTACTTTGTGTCATAGTGGGATAGCTCGTATACATCTGGCATGGTGGAAACAGCGAAAACAAAGAGAACTGGTAGGTGTGTCGTCTTGTGGGTCACGTTGTTTTTGCAAGTTCCACAAACTCAGCATAAGGATTATTTAAGATCTTGAACACGCTGAAAACGACCGCACTTGCGTCCACAAGAGTGACAAAGAATAAACGAATAGCGAGCGAAAACAACGTTAAACCCCGTGATCACGCTCCGAGGAATATGCATAGAAATGGTAATCGAAAACCAAACAATCCCCAAGTGGTCGAAATTACTTCGTAGCCCTCCACTGCGGCTCCTCTTTCTCTCTTTCCACTTTCACTCCCATCTTCCTCCCTTCCCTTACGGCGCGGTTCAGGTGACCACAGAAAACAAGTTAGACAGTTACCGCGCCTATAAATCAATCAAATCTGTCTGCACGAGGCAGCGGAGGTGGCTTAGCTACAGAGCTACTAGCAGGCCCGTGCATTTTCTTTTCCTTCTTCCTACAGCCACAACAACAACAACAACAACAACAAATACGTACGTTACATGCCTTCCGACTCTGGCTGGGGATGGCAGTGTTGCATGCTCCTAAAACTTACCTAGGCCAGGCCAGAGTGTAGTATGTGTGAGCGTGAACTTCTTGCCATTTAGAAAATGGCGCTAATCTCCCCCGCAATAGCAAGTCGAATAGCCTCAATTTATCTTAGCATCATGCCAGGCTCTGGCAGGTGAGATTAAAAATATTTCAAAATAAATATAATACATATACGTGTTCAGTCAGTATTTCAAGCTTGATATACAAAATGTGAAATTTCTTAAATGCTATTCTTATCATCATAATTGCTTGAAAAATTATTGAGCACACAGTTTGAAGGTGTGCGTAAAATTTCGCGTCGTTAGATTGCTCCTTTTTGTCATATCTGGAGATGAAGTACTAAGTTCCGCCCTTTTGCACATCACTATAGCGTTTTTTCAGTGTACGGAAACATTTCCGATCTGAATTTGCCCTGACAAGAAAACAAATATATTAATGAAAGATGGCTGCAGCTGCAATCACTTAAACGCATTGCCCCTAACAGCTACACGGATTTCAACCCAAAGCCACCTTCAGCAGCGTCCTCGATAGGACGTATTTTTCTTTAATTACGAATTTTCTGAGAAAGCTGTATAACTTTCCTTCGTATGGTAATGCTCAGCTGGAGGCCAACGATCAACCACTCTCTTATTACAAATTCTACTCTGCCTTGGGGGTTTCCTCTAAACTTTGGACTTCCGGCATTAATAATGAAATCCGAACGGCAGTGCCAAAAGCCAAGATGCTGCGCGTCATGTTTTTGGAGGGCCGAACACAAATTGCCAATGTTTCGCTATATATCTGACAGTATCGGTACGACAAAAAGTGCGCGAGATGTGAATTCGCGGTATGAATTTGTTTTTTTCGAGGTCGCACAAAATGGGTCATTGAAAAGCTTGCAATGCGGAGACATGCGAGCACCACTTGCTTGATCGAGAATTCTTGGCGCTAATTAGCATATAAACATTTATTTATGACAACACATGAAATAAACCGCAGTTTCACTGATGGCTACGAAATCGACCTTATCTGCTTTGCCAGATTTTGCAAATTATCAGCCATTAAACCGTTACCATCAGCATGCAAGCTTAGGTGTGCCAAAAATCGTTACACATAGCAAGGAGAAAGGCAACAATGCGATGGACTGATTAAGAGCGTGAATGACAATGAGAGGAAGTTTGGTGCTGATGTCTAGAGCTAAAGCAAACTTGACGGCATATTTCTGTGTCATTTCCCCGAGGCTTCAGGAAAGCAACATAATTTGCCGCGCTTTGTTAAATACATTGACGCCTTGCCGGTGTTCGGGTTTATCAGTGCGCGATAGCATTCCAGATATGCAAGGTGAGGGGGGGAGGGAGGGAAATTTCACTTGGCACAATTTTCTTTCGTCGTCTGTCTAAGAGCTTGTGACGAAGGTAAAGAATGCTGAGCAAGAGCTAGGTTTTGCATGCGTTTATCAATGCCTATCTCCGCCGCTGGCCCATCAAGCTCTTAGATAGAGGACGAATGTACTTCAAACACGCGCTAAATGAAATTGTTCCGCCATCCGTTCCTGGATTCTGCGAAAGTTCTCAGGAAGTATGCAACATTACCGTAACTTATCAGCCTTCGCTGCCGTGGCATATGCAATGCGTATACCGATTGATTTGATTTATAGGAAGGGAAAGGCGCGGTAACTGTCTCACTTGTTTTCTGTGGACACCTCAACCGCGCCGTAAGGGAAGGGAGGAAGGTGGGAGTGAAGTGGAAACCCTAGCGAAAAAACTGTACGAGTCGCAATAACTTCATACAGATTTCGCATACAAAACTCACGCTAAACTCACATATATCTCATATAATCTCATATATTTCTCATACGTTGAATGATATTTGTATGAGATTATATGAGACCGATACCAGTTTTGTGTGAGAAATCTCTATGAGGTTATTGTGACTGATTTACTTACAGGAAGGGAAATGCGCGGTAACTGTCTCACTTGTTTTCTGTGGACACCGCACCGCGCCGTAAGGGAAGGGAGGTAGGTAGGAGTGAAAGTGGAAAGAGAGAAAGAGGAGCCGTAGTGGAGGGCTACGGAGTAATTTCGACCACCTGGGGATCTTTAACGTGCGCTGACATCGCACAGCACACGGACGCCTCTTCGTTTCGCCTCTATCGAAACGCAGCCGCCGCTCATAAGGTTTTTTCCGCAAGGGAAGAGAGAAAGAGGAGCCGTAGTGGGGCTACGGAGTAATTTCTACCACCTGGGGATCTTTAACGTGCGCTGACATCCCACAGCACACGGACGCCTCTTCGCCTCCATCGAAACGCAGCCGCCCAGGTCAGGTTCGAACCCGGGTACTCCGGCACAGTAGTCGGGCGTCTTAACACTTTTTATACCAAGGCAGAACCGACAAAAGCACAACAATGGCTGCAAATTTCAAGTTGTGGAATGGTATGTGGGACAACGTCTGGAAGATTCATGGGATAGGATGGGCGCCGTTGTGGCGGGCTCTAGCATTTCCACCCAGCTGTTAGCATGAAGTAGCAGGACGAGGAGGAAAAACTTTATTTAGCCCTATATTATTTGGCGGTTTTTGGACGTCTTCAGAGATGTCTGCTTGTTGTATCCACAAGAGTCTTCTCCGTCGACTTCGTCCACTTTTTCACATTGGTCGGTTGCCCTCAGTCCAGGGCTCCGCTGGCTGCTGCCGCCCGTTGGGCTCGCTGTACCAGACTTTGCTGGTCTACGCAGCGGTCACTGGACAGCAGTCTCCCATTGCTCCGCACTCATGTTTCGAATTTTGGGGACCACATCTACGTTTTGACATGCCCATGTGATGTGATATAGTGTTGGTTTTTCATCGCACCATCGGACATCTGTCAGCCTATATGGTAGGGTGCATTTTGTTTAGTATGTGTAGCTTTGGGTATGAACCCGTCTGTAATTGTCTCCATATGACAGTTTCCTCTCTGGTGAGAGAACTGTGGGGGGGGGGGGATACTTCTTCCTCTATAGTTTTCTAGTATGGCCGAGTATGCCTTGGGTGCTGGCAAAAGTTCCGCGGACCCGTCGGATGCTCGGAAAGTAGTGTATGCTCGAGCTATCCTGTCAGCCTCTTGGTTCCCTGCCACCCCCATGTGCCCCGGCACCCATATAATTTTGTGTCTGGTTTTGTTTTCTTCGTGGTTTTTAATTCTGTCGCTCGCTTTGAGGAGTATACGGAGCGCGTGACAAATCAGCGTGCTTCTACACAAAGAGAAGTTTATTGACTTCCAAACTGATAAAGCACGATACATTGACAATGTACACCCATAAATACATACACTCATATTTAAAGGATGCAGAATAATGTGCCGATACAATACAGATGTTGTAAGTCGCTTTACATTAACAGTCTTATCTTCGTATCAGAGTCTGCTTACCCTTTATACAATTTCAATCAATTGGTACAAAAAAGGAATATACAATAATAATGGGAGAACCACTCAAATCTCTCCATCCCAATGCACTAAAAGGGGGGAAAGGGAAAAAAAAGGGGGGGGATGTACATGCATACATGTTATGATCCAACGCACACTACATTTGGTCATCAATACAACAATGTCGGCATCGTTAGCCCATTTGCTCTCACAACAAAGAACCGTGTGTGCCAGCGCTGCAGAAACCGCGCCTCCCCGTCTAGTTCGAGCCGCTCTGACAGGTATTCCCAGAGCAGGAGGCGCAGGCTCTGCAACGCCGGGTACATGGCTCGTACTGGCTGCCTGCGTGCTTCCGCCAGGCAGCGGCGCTTCCACAAGACAAAAAGGGTACATGCCACAACTAGCCGCGCAAATGCACCCCGCGGTTGGTTTCTCCGCACCGAAAACATACGGTGTACTAGGTGCCACATAACCTTTGACACCCGACACTCAAAAGCGAAGTGATCGCCAATCTCCGGTGCTCCGCACTGCGGGCACTGATTGTTGGGGACAACCCCTCATCGATAGAGGCGATCCCGGGTCGGGAGTACGCCCCACCGCCGTCGCCACTCGAAGTCTTTAACTTGGTCTGGCATTGTGCTTGCTGCCCATGTACTCCATCTCCTAGGATCGGTTCGCTCCGCCTCTTCTGCGCTGAGGCGAGCGCACGCCATGAGGGCGCTTATCTCGGTTGGCGGCACTTCCTCTATGTTTACCTCTGGCAGCTCTACATTAAGTGCTTCCTGGAACCTGGCGGCCGCTTGGTAGAAAGGGTGCGGTGTTTCCGCTCGCGGCCCCAGATGTCTTTGAGGGGTGAAGGCCCTCCTCGCAGTGCTTAGCCAGTACAAGAGTAGGGGCCGTCCTGGGTAATCTGCTTGGTCCAAAAGGCCGACGACAAGCTTGGTCAGCATAGTCCGCGCAACCAAAGACCGACGAGAGAAAAACGTCGACAAACAAATTAACGAAGTGATGTGCTTCTAATAAGAGAGAGATTTTAACGCCGTTTGTTCTGGTGTTTATAAAATGAATGTTGTTATCTATAAACAGGTTTGAAGCGGCCAGTCATGGCTTAGATGCTCCTCAGGTTGCGCGTGTTCTTTTTATTTATTTGTTTTTTAAGCGAGAGCTTTACTAGCCCAATTACGCAAAAATCCAGTCGCCGGCGTGTGGACTCGATTGTACACCAAAATGACGGAGTCTTCACGCTAAAGATCCCCAGGTGGTCGAAATTACTCCGTAGCCCTCCACTACGGCTCCTCTTTTTCTCTCTTCTATCCTTCCTCACGTCCCTTACGGTGCTGTTCAGGTGTCTGCAGAAATACGTGTGACAGATACTGCGCCTTTCCTTCCCATGAAGCAATTATTATTCACGCGTGACATGATGATATTTGCTGCTCAGCAGTTAGCATTTATTGATTGATTGAGTAACTTTATTTGATCAGGTTATTCTTCGCAATCGCTCGTTTTGTGGAGCCTTTGGCACTGGTTGGTGTCCTTATTGCAGGGCTCCACTTGCTTCCGCCGCCCGTAGAGCACGTTATATCAGACCTCGTTGGTCCTCACAGCGGTGAGGGGCGCTGCGTCGCCGCACGATACGGACGCGTCCATATCGAGCTCCGCTTCTTCACCCCATATCAACCGGATCTCTTCAACTCACGCTTCCGCTAGCATCACCATCGCCTGGCGCAAGTTAAGGGATCACCCCAGCGCAAAACCGGCAAGATTCGCACCAAATTTCACCCGCAAATTGCAGTTAATTCCGCGACATCGAGAACTCCGAGCGAGACGCCGAAAAACCACCACCGCAGCGTCGCTGGGCCGCAGGCACGCAGCTCCTCGGCTGCGAGCGTCGGTCCCAGCACCTACTCGCCCGTGCTGCTCCATTTCACCCGCCGCCTCGCACCGCGCCCGCTGAGGGAAACAGACCAGACGCCTACAGGTGCCCTCTGACCCCACTGAAGCTCAAGCCATGACAGCAGAGAATTCCGCTTCGCCCGCCCTCTGCCCCGCTGTGGAATGGAAGACCGTTCCGCCACGTCACCCTCCCCAGAAGGAAATGGCTACAGTTATCATAAGACCCAAGTGAGGCTTCTCCGTCCGTACCATCCCGGGCCACCTTCTTCACACGCTCATAGCCCCGGCCGCGGCACTCACACCGAATTAAGTCCACCAAACTATTTTCAAATTACGACCAACGCAGAACCTAATAGCGGCAGATGTGTGTACCTGTTCCGCCAAACCCAAGCTGTTAAAGCTTACTGAAATCAAGCTACCGGACAACAGCGCTGTCCCCGTCAACACCTACGCTGCCTCGGGATATAATACCTGCCACGGTGTAATTCACGGGATCAGCGAAGCCACCCGACCTCAACTGCAAGCAATGCTGCAAGTGGACGAGCATATCATACTCGATGCCCACCAGATGGGCCGAACGAAAAGTATAAAAATCACCTTTCATGGCAAAGTGGTTCCACGCCATGTACTGGTCAATAGGTGCCCTTACAGATGCTACCCCTTTCAGCCAAAGAGCCAGCTGTGCACGCACTGCTACCAAATCGGACACCGACTGGACGTTTGCCCCAATATAAACCTAGCACCGATCTGCGCCGTCTGCAGCCGGCCAGTGGATGAAGGCCATAGCCAAAGCCTTTGCGAACCGCACTGCCATCACTGCGGAGACGACCACCCTCCCACAGACCTCTGCTGCCCTCAAAGGAAAGCCGCCACTGAAGCAAGAAAGAAACCTTACATAGAACGCCACGGTGGCATTCAAGACCAAGACTCTTCCAAGTCCGCATCCGATGTACAAGATGATCCTCAAAACTCATCACACCTATCACGCACCGCCATCCGCACTAGCAACCGTTTTGCTGTCTTGACCGACAACGCCCGCAGCAACTCTGCAAACAACTCTCCTGGCCCTGCCTCCCGCACTTCATCCTCATCACCGCGCCGCAGAAAGGGCCAGAAGTCGCCGTCGTCGTCACCATCCCGGCAACCACTCAAGCCGGCCCTTAAACCTGTACAGCCTGCTGCTCCCAAACGCCGCATGCCATACGCAGAGCACAGCACGACCAATCAGGTGAGCGAGCCACTTAATCAGTCGCCGGCCCCCAAAAAGTTATCCAAGCCCCACTACCCCCTCCCTCACTCACAGTCACTCAGACACTCCCCTCTCCTCCCCCCGTCACTACAAACATGGAGGTCGAGTCGACCCCCTCCACACTAGCCACCGTCCTCGCTGCTATCGAACAGCTCACCACTCGTGTCAGCACCGTCGAAACAAGGATGGAACAAACCATCCAAGAACTGAATGCTACGAAAGAGCAGCCGAACAGACGCATGGAGCAGATTTACTCTGCTCTCGAACACATAACTACTGTGCAAACTCAGCTCCAAGCACAGCTAAGTGTAATCATGGAGCGATTGCCCATTGAGTCTCCCCCAAGTCAACCTATAACACCCGCCGCACACGCTACTACACCTTAGATCATGGCTTCCCCTTACATACTACAATGGAATTGCCGGGGACTTCGCAAGAAGGCCGCTGCCTTTCGCCTGTACTTAGGATCCCTCAACAATCTCCCTGCAATCATTATCTTGCAAGAAGCGCATGGCCGTTACAATATTCCAGGATATACCTCATATATCCAACCAAGGTTACGTACCAAACGGCAATCACATTCCCCTGTCTACACCGTCACTTATGTTCTCAAAAGCCTGCCAACCGTTCAAATCGACACCAGTCCCTACAACACGTCAGAGACAGAATATGTATGCACTTTAACCCAGCTTCCTCACATACCTGAGCCAATTTTAACACTCAATACCTATTGGACACCATCCGCAAAGCCTTCTCTCAAATGGCTCACTCCTTTTCTTCAGCAGTATCCTCTATGTCCAGTGGTACGGGCTGGTGATTTCAACGCTCCCCATCCCGACTGGCTCTACACGCGTACTACTCACTCGGGCCGCATCCTACGCACGGTGACACAAACTCTCGGTTTTAGCCTTTGTAACGACCTCACATCACCAAGACGTCAGGGCAACAGCGTCCAGCGCGACACGGTTCCTGACCTCACATGGTCCCTGAGAACACCAGGCGGTGTATGGGAAACTACTGATCTCACCTTTGGCAGCGATCACGTTATTATCACTTACCACCTTCCACTATGTTCCAAACGTACAAAAAGCGCCCGCAGAGCTCACTTGACGGACTGGGCCCTTTTCAGAAGGCGCCTTGAATCGATGTCCCCTCAAAATTACTCCGAATGGCAAGAAAATGTCACACAGACCGCGCACGAAACGACTAAACGTATTAAAATAACTGACAAAGTCCCTGCCATCGACTCGCACTTGCTCCATCTTTGGGAGCAACGCCACGCGCTGAAAAAGAAGTGGAGGCGAAATACGCAGAACCGTCTGCTCAGATCTAAGCTAGAGGCCATTACAGCAGAGGCCCTGGACTACGCACGCCAGCTGGAGACCAGCAACTGGCTCCAGTTCTGTGACTCGCTTGGCGGCCAGCTGCACACGGCCAGAGTGTGGCACATACTCAAAGCAATGATTGGGCAGGCACGTGTTCACACGCACATTCCGCAGTTACAGATATCTACCGGACTCTCTGATTCCACGCTTTCTTCCGAACTCCACACTAAGTTTTTTCCTCCCCATTCTGCAGCTCCTGTACCAGACCCACCTAAAAGCAATCCCACTGACCTTCCCATCGATGTGGATTTCAGCATGGCTGAACTCCGCACGACTCTTTCTCAGTCTCGACAACGAACGACCTCTGGCCCCGACGGCATAACATATGGCCACCTTCGCAATCTCCCTGACACTGCATTAGAAGTCCTGCTTGGTCACATAAACGAAGTATGGCGTACAGGGATCCTCCCCGAGGAGTGGAAAACTTCTCATATAGTTCCCATTCCGAAGCCCGGCAAAAGAGCAACCCTAGACACCCTTCGGCCGATTTCTCTCACGTCGTGTGTGGGCAAGCTTATGGAGAAGATGGTTCTCGGTCGCCTCACTTGGCTCACAGATAATCCCGACTCCCTTCATTGGACCATGACTGGTTTTCGAGCTCATGTCTGCACGCAAGACACGATGCTCTATATTCAGCAAGAGGTCTATCAGTACACTAGCAGTCATCAACTCCGCTGCATTGTAGGTCTCGACTTCCAAAAAGCTTTCGACTCGATCTACCATTCTGCCATTCTTGAACAACTTAAACATCTAACCTGCAGCTCCCGCCTGTACAACTACATTCACAACTTTCTCACGACCCGTCGCCACGCTATAAAGCTGCCTAACTACCTTCAACCCTATTGGACTTCCACTCGCTGGGTTCCCCAAGGCTCTGTTCTCTCACTCTTCCTCTTCAATCTTGCTCTTCGCCCTCTACCCCTCCTCCTCGAAAGGGTGCCGTCACTTTCCTTTGGGCTTTACGCGGACGACGTAACTCTCTGGACGTCCACAGGCAGCCCCGGCACTATTTCATCTACCCTTCAACAAGGCATTGATATAGTTGTCAACTTCTCTCATCAGGTACGGCTAGCCCTTTCTCCTACTAAATCTGAATATGTAGTGGTCACTAATCACCCTCACTGAGCTCGAGCGCAAGCCGATCGCGATCTTATTCACCTCACCCTACGCGACACACCCCTTCCCCGTGAGCGAAAAATCAAAGTACTCGGTTTCGACCTCACGGAGAATGGCAAAGCCACCGAATGGCTTAACAGATGCCAACGAACGCTCACTCAACTTATTCACATAATCGGACGCATGACACGTAGACGCCAGGGCCTCAAGGAGCATGACATACGCCGCCTCACAGAGGCCCTCCTCTACACTAGAGTCATGTATGTCCTCCCATACATACGACTTACCCCCTCCCAACAACAAAAACTTAACAGACTCCTGCGCCCCGCCACACGCCTGGCACTCGGGGTGCACCGCTACACCCCGCTTTCAAAACTCGAAAAAACCGCCCTCCACACACCTCTCCACGTAAGAATCGACATGCACCTCCTAGCACAGCAATCGCGCCTCCGCCTGACGCATCATGGCCGACAAATTCTCAGCTCTCTTCACTACAACGCCAACGACCTTCTCCCGATTCCACCAAAACCACCTCCTTGGAAAGTTTCGCCTCGTATACATATACCACCTTTACCCCGCAACATGCACCCAGTAAACCATGCCGGCCGCAGGAAGGCTCGCATCTGCACACTACGCTACCGCTACCCCGACCCGAAAAATATTACCTATACAGACAGTTCATACCATGCCGAGACTCAGCAAGGCACAGTGACTGTTATAGCCCCAAGACAATTGCCTATTGTCACCCACTTTTCACATGTTCCCACCTCCTTATCTCTTGAGATTCAGGCCTTAAGCTCAGCCATACTCTGCCACACCACTCCTAGCCAGCACACCATACTTACTGACAGCCAAGACGCGCTTCGTGCCTTTCTTGAGCACGCGCTTCCTCCTCACATCCTCCACCAACTCTCAGTTCACTTAGTCCCAGTACCAGGATACGACCTATACACTAGACTGGGTTCCAGGCCACGATGGAGTGCCGGGCAACGAGTTGGCTGATCAACTCTCCCGTGCAGCAGCTCTTCCGGGAGACTCGCGCACTCCCTGGCCCACCCACTATCACCCCCCGACCATAGGAGTTCCTGTTCCTTCCTTGGAGGAGCTCCTTTCAGGAACTCCTGGAGGAGTTCCTGGAAGGCTCCTGCCTTCTGCCATCCCCTTCCAAGTTCCTTTCCCGTCGAGACTCCTGTCTTGTCCGAAAAGCACAGACACATAGTCTTCTCACCCCTCACATCCTCCATTATATAGCCGGATGCCCCTCCCGCCCTAAATGCTCTTACTGCTCAGGATACCCTGACACCACGCACGTGCTGTGGGACTGCCCACACAGCCTCCAATCCCGCCAACAGTACATAAACTCTCTCCCTCCCAATTATCGACCTAGTTCACTTCGGGAGTGGCTCGCTCCACCTGAAGGGGCAGACGCGGTGGCATGTTGGAGGGCCCTCGTGTGCCATATCAACAGGGTCCTTCCGGATGCTTAATTCTTTTTTTTTATCATTTTTTTGTGGCTCTGGATTAAGGGCCCACTTACGTTAGCACTTGGGTCTTGTATGACTTGCAGCAGTATCTTGAGACCCGGTTCTGCTGCGATCTGCTCTTTTGTTTTGCTGCCTCTCCAGATTCTTATCAGCTCCGACTTTTCTCTCGAGCACGGCAGCCCCCGCGCCAGGACGTGCTCTTCCACGCAGGTGGCCGCCGCTTGCAGCCTCTCCTCTTTCTCTCTGAGGAATCCCGTATTAGTCCAAATTGTTATATCGTCCACATACATGGCATGACCGATTCCTTCAATTTTCTCCAATTTTCTGGCCAGCCCTATCATTGCTACATCGAATAGCAGCGGTGAAATGACTGACCCCTGCGGCGTGCCCTTGTTGGGTACGTGGAACTTTTCAGATTAAATTTAGCCCAGTCACTGCGTACGGCCAGTCCGACAGGAACACCCTGACATAATCGTAGATCTTCTTCACACAGCCGAGCTTCTAAAGCCCTTCGAGGACCGCACCATGACTCACGTTGTCAAAGGCACCTTTGACGTCTAGAGCTATGACGACGCCCTCGTTTGCCTTCGTTGCTTTCTGGTTGACTTCCTCCTTTAGCTGTAGCAGGACGTCTTATGTTGATAGTTTCACTCGGAAGCCGAACATGGTTTGGGGAAATAGATCCTTGTCGTCCATGTAATTCTACACCCTTGCGGTGACCACCCGCTCATAGAGTTTGCCGAGGCAAGACGTTAGCGAGTTCGGTCTCAGATTTTCTATTGCAGTTTCTTTCCTGGCTTGGGGATCATGACCACGTCCGAATGCCTCCATTCCTCCAGCACCGTATCATCCGCCCAGTTTTTGTTCATCAGATTCGTGAGCTCCTGTATCGCCTCGTCATTCAGGTTCCAAATCAGAGCGTTGTTAATCTTATCCGCCCCCGCAGCCGTGTTCTTTTGACCCTTTCTCATGACTGCATAGACCTCCTCTTTGGTGACGGGTCTATCCAGGTACTCGTTGTCTGTTCCTCTGTAGGGCCGGTCCTTGGCTCCCGGGTGTACTTTGTCTCCATAGTATTTGAGCTTGGTCTTCGCGATCAGCTCTTCATCTGTGCCTTGAAAGATGTACACCAATCTGGCTATGGCTTTACCGGTTTCGGTCTTTTTTTTTTATCTATCAGTGCCCTCACTATACACCACGTCTTGGCCATACCTAGCGTCCCAATGAGCGAGTAACAGCCCTGTATTTTTCTGTTTGAGGCAATACACTCACCTTTGTTACGAAGGCCTGTTTGTTTCACATGCTGCTTTTCCGTCTACCCGATGTTCTACACTCCTTTGGCGCTTGTGTTGCTGGAAGCTCTGCAACAGTACTCTGGAAAAGGCTGCGGTGCCTCTTCCACGGCTAGCAGCAATCGCATACACAAAGCTCCGTCCCTCTATCTCGCTGCAAACAAGCAGTGTGCTGCACGATAATGAAATATATGTAACGCTTCTTTTTTAATGTTTTTACGTTTGACTGAGTAAGTCTTTGTTTATATGGGATAGGCACCAAGAGGAGAACGGGGGCGGATTAATTACATTTGGCGGTCAATGCGTGCCTTCCTCGATTTCAAATTACCAGAGGTACAGCAGCGTTGCTTCGACCCAACCGTCATTACTTTGTGTAGTTTATTTACGGTATCTGGTAACATGCGTCTTTAAGCCTTATTTTTTTATTGACTTCCTGTTAGATGGTAGCACTTCCAAAACATGTGCTCTACTCTCTGGTGGGGACCCGCGTTACGCTTTGAAGTCTCAGCCTGCGCTGCCCTCAACTTTTTCGTGCTCCAACTTTACTACGCTGCAGTCACCTTCGTCATCATCATGTTATCGATTATTCTACTTGAACTGCACATCTGCTTTCGGCATGTCTACCAAAACATCTTGGATCAAGCTGTCTATACGCAGAAGTCTTTTGAGGGCTTGTAGCCTATAAGGACGAAAATATACTGCACTAATTGTGCTTATCACGTTCACTTTAATTGGTGATGCAAGTTCACGATCAAGTTAGCGTAAGGTCGAGTTATGACAGACAGTGCAAATGCCTATTGCGAAGACAAGACCACAGTGTGTGTAAAACGATATCTGGAGTTAGCCATATATATTGACAGAATTGTGAATTGCGTTTGCCGAAGTAGTTGCTCAAAATAGTTTTACCGCAGCGCGTAGAGATGCGCTATCTCTCCTTTTGTTCCTCGGTCCTGGAGATCTGGCAGGGGCGATCACTGATGATAGCAGCGCTGGAAATCAAAGCGACAGAAATGATGTATCATGACGCATATTCAGCGGTCGGCTATCTCAGTTAGGCGTTATATATATTTGTTGCCTATGTAGGCGAAAGCACACAATTCGAGCGAGCTGGACAGCCGGTCTGACGACTGTACTACTCTAGCTTCGTGCACACCTCAAAAATATAAATCCTGGGCTTTGATTGTTGACGGAAATTAACGCCAAGCATACACGAGGCAATAACGCT
This sequence comes from Amblyomma maculatum, assembly GCF_055883805.1. Taxonomy (NCBI): domain Eukaryota; kingdom Metazoa; phylum Arthropoda; class Arachnida; order Ixodida; family Ixodidae; genus Amblyomma; species Amblyomma maculatum. The sequence continues at coordinate 167,290,255 of NC_139346.1, read as the reverse complement.
TCGGAAGGGGGATGAATTGGTTTGTAGGGTTTATCTTCCCAAGCCGACTAAGGCTATGGGAGACACCATAGTGGAGGACTCCGGAACATTCGATCACCTGGAGTTCTTTAACGTGCACTGACATCGCACAGTACACGGGCGCCTTGCTTTTTGCCTCCATCAAAAAGTGTCCGCCGGGGCTCGGATTTGATCCCGTAGCCTTGAGTTCAATATTAGAGCGCCCTAATGACTGAGTCACCGCGACGGGGCTTGGGAGGGCTTCACTTCATCGTGGCGATGACCCACTACGCTCGTAATCACGGATGTTTGTGAAGCATTGTTTAAGTTTACACGTGCCAAACCTATCATCATGTGCTATAAGGTCCGCCGTAGCGAGGTTGGTGCTGTTGGAGTTGTGAACCAATCACGGTCGCGGCTTTGGCAGGTGATTGGTGGCATATGGCGGGCCTCTAATTGGACTTAAGTTTGTCTAATGTCACGTAACCACATGATATGGCTTATTTGGCAGGAGCTGCCAACTCGCGTCTTTCCTATCAGATGCGAGGGTGAAATCAGAGTTAACCTTGTAGTTCTTCCTTCTGAGTCTACCCATAGGTCACGCAGATACATTTGTACGGCTTGGTTCAGCGGACCATTATATCTATGTCGGGTGCCTTTTCACATACGACTGTGTGATAAAGAGCTCGTGTGAGATATTAGATAAATAAATTAAGAGATTACTAATCGGGCGATAGCGAAGTACATGTTCGCGGATTGCAAACAGGAGCGATAGCTCTATCCCTCGTATCCTGAAAGGCCGAGCTGAAGTGTCCATCCACTTTTTTTGCTCGCAAAGTCAGACATGAGGAACTCCGGAGTTGCTTAGGATTCCAGTCATGATTTGAGAAGTGAACATTAGTAGCGACAGTGAGCCATTGTGACTTTGATACACTTTGGTCAAAACTTTTTCGCATTTGAAACTTCAAGGCTTTTTCGGTTTTTCAAAACCCGTGTAAGAAATACAGACTCTTGGTGTTCTCAATCCTGTAAAACACGGTAACTCGGACTACCTCAGCAGACTGGAGTGTTCGAAACTGGTTTTGTCATCGAAATGGTGCAGTGGTGTTAGCAGCCAAGCGCGCAGCCTCGTGAGAGCCGGGCGCCGAGTAGGGGCACGCTTCTGCCCATTTTTACGAACGGGTGGCCGGAGACGGGGTGCGAACCAAACACCTCCCGAAGCCGAGACGGACGCCTAAGCAACTAGGTCACGACTGCGGCACGGGTACGGAATGCAAAAGTTGCTCACCAATTTTGTGCCCGTGTCGACCTTCGTTTGAACTTGTGGAATCTGACATAGCAACAGGCATTCTTTAGATTGAACAAAATTATAACTAGGGCACACCGTATATAACTGCAATTGACCGACAGCACACAGTTTAAAGTTGGTCTGGGCCACAATGAAAATTTGGCCTATAAGATTCGAAAATCGTATTCGTTTAGATTGGACTATAATTGCTCTCTAGGTAATGGACTGCATCCAGTTCGATGGTCACCACCAAAGTAGGCCCGAGCCGTTCCCAAACTTTGGCCCCTAACGTCCCAAAATTGACCTAGGCCAAATTGGACTAAAATTGATATCGAATTACAATGCAGCACGGCCTAGTTTGATGGTTGAAACTAAATTTGGCCCGGGCCGTACCCAGAAATTGGTCCTGCTCAACGAAAACTTGATCCGGGCGAAACTGAGCCACAGTTACCATCGAAGCATAACTGACTGCGGCTAGTTCGAAGGTCGCCCTAAAAATTGGCCTGAGTCACCTGGAAAGGGTTCACTTCCAAAGTAAACCAAAAGTTAAATTACACTAATAAACCGCGCCCAGTTAGATGCTCGCACCTAAATGTTTGCCCGGGGCACTCTTAGGATTTGGCCCACGGTACCGAAAATTAACCAACATATATGCCCCGAGTGGACAGTGATTTCGCTCGAGTTACCGGTGTAACTGTACTAAATCGCTGTGATTTTTTCATACGTGGATGCCACAATTGTCTTGTTTTCCTGCCAATGCGCTAAATGTGCTGGAGGCGGTAACATTGTCGCAAGCTGATTTAGTCGGTGAATGAATACAACCACAGTCGCGAGTAACAGCTCAGTATCAAGGCGTGCGCGGACGATGAAGCAAGCCTACGAGCCTTGTGGTCGTTGGCGTTGAGGATTTTAATGCTGGGGACTCAAGGCAGGGTAATGACACAAGGGTTTCGAGTTCAAGGTCAGGCGTCTGACAGGAACGACTTCTAACCAAGGTCGCGGTGGCGTCGACGTCGTTGACGTAACCTGCCGTTGAGGAAAACAGGTTAGAAAAAAATACGCACGTGTTTTCGTATCAATTATGTGACGTAAGCGTTCTTTATGCAGCGCTTTTGGGTGACGTCATCTCTTTTCGCCTTCCACTTAGCAATCATCTGCTAGTCAAACTGGAGGCTGGTTTAGGATAGGGATAGGAGTAGGTGTTCAGACAATATGAGACAGCCAATTTTCTCGTCCCTATCTCATAAGTCTAAGCAAACAAAACAAACACTTAGCCACACTCTGCACGGGCCTGTCAATGTCAGAAAATCGTGCAAGGTTTCAAAAAAGCGGTGGTAAATGCGCTATCGCGTCTACTCTTAAGGTATTGCTAACTTTTCAAAGAGCGTTTGGCTTGGGAAACTTCGGTCCCTGGAATACATACTACGAAATAAGCAGGTGCTTCTGCTTGTTGTGTTTGTTTGCGTGTGTCCGTAGAAATGCGGCCAGTGCGGCCACTGATTTCACACCCAAAATCGTACTCAGTAAAAAAATTCATCATTGCCGAGGCTTCGAGTAGGTTATACCATTTAGACATCGCGTGCCGTAAGGAGTGCCTGATTTAAAATGCACATGTAGCGCGTAGGTTTTTTTTAGGCACGTGTGTAATCTTTTTCATTTGGCTATTGGAAGTTTTTGGCTCTCAGAGAGGATTGCCGCTCCAAACTTGAATGTGTTTACACCGCTAACTGGTACTAAATCACGGACCATTCGGTGCACCTATTTTGGTCAATTTTCAGGTGAAGCATGCAATATTTCTTTTAGGGGGGTGGTGGGAGGGAGGGCGACCAATCTTGAGTGTGATAGTCGATACCTGGATATTGAATTCGCTCCAGTTTGTCAGAATTTTATTTGCGTGCAAATTTTGAGCGTGGTCAGGGCCAACTTTGGTGCTGACCTTCGAATTGGGCGCGATCCATTTAATGCGCGAAAGTCGAAATTGCCGCAAAAAACACAAACAAGACGGATAAATGTTTGAAATAGATTATAAAATGATTAATCAACATGAACCTAATCACGCGGCAAAAATTAAGAACGAAAAACGTCGAAAAATATCTAAAAACAGGGCTGCGCTCGTGGTGATGCCAAGCCAGCGTGGTTTTCATGGCGACAGCCGCTGACGTCGTAGCGTATCGTGGAGCGTGGCTATCAGAACGCCACGCGACAGGAGCGAGGGTGCACTGTCCAATATAATGCTTGTTGTTGTGGCTGTAGGAAGAAGGAAACGAAAATGCACGGGCCTGCTACTGGCTCTGTTGCCTCGTGCAGACAGAAGAAAAAATAGAGAAGAAAGAAAGAGCCGTTGTCCACCACCGAAACGGTGGCGGGTGCAATGACGGCCTACAACAGATAAAACTTCTGTGGCAGGCTAGCCCCCGCCGCAAGCGGCGGTGACCCACCTGTCCCAGCCCCATCAGGGGAGTACCAGGTGCTCTAGAGCCAATATAACGCTTGCAGGAGAAACTGCAACCCATAGAGCGCCTTTTAGTTCCTGTAAACCAATTATATTTATATAAATTATATATAGCCCTGCAACGAACGCGCGCCGAGGAAAGAAATTTCCACTGTGCGGCACGATACCCGGCCTTGCTAGCAAAAGCTCTACAAGGGGCGCGCGATATACCTTGTGCAGCAGCAACGCTTAGGCTTTCGCATTTCTCTAGTGAAAATTCTGCAGTACTCTCGTAATGTTTTTCGCCAACTCCACACCCAAACCAACACGTCCTTCCTAATAACAACTGACGGTATAGGAGCCTCCGGATTAGGGCTTTCACTCTGAAGGTCGAGAATGCGAACCTGCCTCATATTCTTATCATGTGTTCCCGATTAATGTTTAGGTGTTACAGTGTAGTTTTTCCCGACTGGGTTTACCTGTATAGCAAGAGACTGCTGGTAACTGAGTGATCAATTTACCTTCTGAGCTGCTGCAGGAACGGGCCCGGGTCGGCATGGCCTCATTGAAGGGCGGGGCTTGGACTCGGTGGAGTGCATTAAAGGGGCAGAGTGGGCTTATTAAAACCGCCGGCTTGTGCCGTGCTCAGCCACGAGTACTGGGGGCACTCTATACGCCGTGACCGCGGGCTAGGGAAGAGAAAGAAGAGGCCGGAAGGTTGCTGCCATACTAAATACTGTGCTCCTATTATATTATGCGGACGAATAAAATAATCGATCTTTAAAATTAATCGAAACTAATCGAATATGCCTTGAAGTTTTTGAATATTTCTTCGAATAATTGTCTCGAGGTTTGAAAAAGTGCCACCTAGGTATTTTTCTTCTACGACTAATCGATATAGCAGGGCCAAAACTGAAGCCGCATGCATTGCTACAGCAACCAGTATACGCGAGATGAACTGTTCGGTTCCGCTACACGCTCCATTCGTGTGATGGCGTTCATATTACTCACACGCTTGGCCGCATAATCTGGACGACGTGGCAGTCGAGCTCAAGCATGTTGAGAGCGTTCCAGCGTTTTTGTCGATTTTGGAAGACATGGCTAAGCAGAGTGTTTCATCCTCCTCCTTGTAAGTAGCTGTCGCCTTTCTCGAGTCCCGAGTTGTAGGTCTAGTTTATTCTTTGTGTCCTTAATGTAAAAAGGGCAGTTTGACAGCTCGAATAATAAGGCACTCAGATATTTAGCATATTAAGCAATTTATAACATCTTAAAGCAGCGCCGCCGCGGAACTTTAATTCTTTAATAAAGCGAATACTGAACACAAATATTGTTTGTCATGGATTTGATTTTGTCACTCTTAGATTTGCACTCCACCAGTTTTGGAGAACGTGCTATTAGTCCAATCCTAATTGAGCATTACAAAGGGAACAATTCATAACAAGCAAAAGACCTGAGTGGACCACTCTCATCGCATAATTATTATTTTTTTTTTTGGCTTGGGCTTATCGAGTTCCTTTCACACCAGCAATACCGTTTAGATGGCACAGTCGCAACACAAGCCCCAATAAATCCCAAAGGTACGAGCAGTCCTTCCATAGCCTGCTGTTTTTTTCTGTGTCACAAGCCGGGGCCAGATCCTATATATACATATATGCGTATAGTATGTTCAGAGAGTCAGACTGAAAAACTTAAAACATATTTATTTCGAAGTACGAACGCAGTACAACTGATTTAAATCTTTGCACGGTTTAATTCTTCATTGTGGGCACATTGGTACAAATCTTAATCCATGTGTGTCAGGCACTTATACGCTCCATCTAGTAAAGCATAATTTTCTTTGTTATTGTCTCGCGACACATGTGGCAAACGCTGAGATTTTCGGCGCAATCGGCGCATGCGCTGTGGCCGCACAGAAAGGCCACGTTGCGACGTCCTTCCATGCAGATGGCGCACTGTACAACATCCTCCAGCTCTCGCAGTTTGGTCACAAGTTCTTCGCGGGCATCAGGATCTCCATCAGGGGTTTCTGTCGGTTTCGGTACTGAGAGAAATGTAAATTTGAGTAAACTGTCTCGAAAAGTACCCTAAGGACAGACAGAAGTTAGTATCAGGAGTTCATACCGAGTTCTGATCACGCAAAGTCTACCCCGTCAGAAGAAAAGAAAAAACCACAGAAACTTTTCTGTCATCTCAACAGAATTCTTGTGCGGTTTTTGTCTGAACTATCTGCTGTGATAATATAAATTTCTTTAGCAACATCAGTATTTCCTGATGTTACAACAGAAAAGTACTACATAACTGCAGACAACCGAAAAGTGCTGCAGAAAAGCTGCAGAACTAGAGGAAAGCAGCACAGAACTACAATAAATCTGGCGTTGCGATAGAACAGAAGAATATATTATCGTATACTTAAAACGGCTGTGTAGCTCCATTGGACTGGGCACGACCACTGAAAATGGCGCTTTTATAAGTTACAAATGACATAAAAGGTACAAAGGTGTCGCCACTATCGTCACTTTCGCAAGTGAGCTACGTGCCTCGACACACATATTTGGGCACGGCATTAAGAGACTACACTAAACAGTCACTGACTTCAAAATGATGGTTTTGGAGCCCTTCTCCATGTTAGACGTCAGGGTGTAAACTGACTGGCGGGAAAATATTGAAGCTTAAATTTCTCAGTAGTGATAGTGCCTTTAGTTACCCAATGAACGTCATATATGCAAAAATACCAATTGAATGGATTTTGTTTCGTAGAAGGCCTAAATGATAATGCTCTACATGGCCATTTAAATCCCAGGAAAAGCAAATATTTTACCCTTTTTATTTCCTGTTTATGTCAGGGGCAGTCATCACAAAGAGTCTGTGCAAGATTGCAGATGGTAGAAAAGCGGCAAATGATCACTCAAGTTGGAGAGGGGGAAACAAGTATAGATTAGAAACATAATACGACGGGCGAAAAGTGGCAAGGCTCGTGCAGCGGTGATTTAATTAGCAGGTAAAGATGTCCTTCTCTTATCGTTTTTACCTCATTATTTTCTCGAGCGTTTAGTGTTTGTCGCAAGTCATTTCAGGCGCATTTGGTTTCGATCCGTGAGATTCTATCTCCCTACTGCAGAAAAGCCGCCTGATTTTTTTTTTTTTTTTGTCTCGACTTAGCGCAAATTTCAAAGCAATATCCTCTTTCAGAATGGTGTGAAAAGCACCGCCTCACTATGAGACCGCTTCCTATAGGACCCAAACCAAGCTAACTTAAGCCAGACTCCAGAATTTGTCCGGAAATATGCGGCTCTTTTCATTCTATCAGTTATCATACGTCAAACGTAACAAGCATGAAAAACATTCTTTACACTGTTTGTCCCTGCGTACAAATTTTATTCGTTTATGTCTGTTCCATAAAATTTACTATCACTCATATTTTTAAGAAGGCAGCTCAATCTGGAACCCTCTTATTGCTCATCACGGGTTTACCACGGCCACAAGGTTGGATACATTCGTTGTAACGCATACCCATTTTTTTCACTCGTGTTTGCCACATACTATCGGTGACAAAAGTCTCTGGACCACAAATCTTGGGCGATAAGCACGATGCAAGCGAATTATCATCTTATTTCTCCAGCACGTATGGAAGAACTAAATCCAACTTTCACATCGACAAGAATGGTCAGAGACTGCTGGTCGATACGCGCTTTGGTTGCTGTTTGCGTGGTCCACATACTTGTCACCGATAGTATATGCCGCGACTGGAACCACCTCCAGCCCGATATCGCATAGCATGCGTTGATGATCTTATGCCTCTTTCAGAAAAGCTTTATCCGCTTTTATACTTGTTGACGACGCGACCTAAGATTTGCAGCGCCTGCTTTGTTTACGTTACTCATCCGAAGTCGTCATAATTTTTATCTTTTTTTTACTAATCCTGTTATGTTATAAAAAAAGAGGTGCTTAAATAGTTGGTTTCGTATTTTCCCTCTTTTCCCTTGTCTGTACCCTCATTGTTTTGCACTTGATAAGTAGCCGATTCGAATTGCGTTTTTTTTTTTAATTATCTTCCTTTTTTATTTCTAGGTGTTTGTCGCTAATATGCCGCGCCTTTGAATGCTTAGTTATATTTTAGACCAAAAATTTTGCAGTCTGGTTATTAATACTGGTTTTTCTAAATACTTCTGTATACAGCGTTGATATAGTCTTTGACAAAGCTGCCTCACAAATGTTCAGTTGTAGCAAATGTCGCCGCGTATTCATTTTCTTTGTCTGTAATACCATATCAAGTCCACTATCCACTGAAATGCTTCGGCGATTAAGGGTACTGTAAATAAAAATGATTAATTAATTAATTTATTAATTAATGTGTTACGAAACTAGAAAAAAAACGCTGACACAGAACAAACAAAACCTCACCGCTTTTTTCGTTTTGCCGGTTTTCCCAGACTTCCTGATCTTCGGAAGACGGGGCCTCGGTATGCACGTTCCTCGTAGCCTCTCTCGGAAGTACATGTACCCTGAGCAAATAGACGCATTAGGACACCAGCTACGCCACCAGAAAAAAATTCCTGTATATATCCTTTCGGAAACGCCTCTGTGAATATTCTTGCTTCCAACGCTCGGAGTACGAGGAGCTGAAACTCTCAGGTTTAATCCCTTTTCAATCTGCTGCCGTATATTATATCGCAGCGACACAAGTATTCCTGCACCATTGATATATCACGTTTTGGACCCGCTGGAACAAGGTTTGTACAAACGTGGTTATAGCATGAGACACTTTGTGCGTGTTCTTTTTCTCTCTCCTTATTACTGAGTGTTCACGTGACTTCCACTGGAAGACTGCCCTCTCCCCTCCGCGATTTAATTACAAACTACAGACCAGTGCATCGCAAATTCTTTTCCCGCAAGTACGAATGCCGATTTATTTACTCAAGTAGGTGAAATCGAAGAGCAATCGTCGTTATGTTTTGCAACTTCACATTTATTGAAAGCCAGATCTGCACTAGGAGAGAGAACAAAAAATAAAAAAGCAGGTGCTACAAAAAAGAAATTAGTTTTGAGGGAGGAAAGGTTGCAGTATACTTATCATTTTTCGGAGCACACATGAATGAGAAGGTGATATGTGGGGCAGCTTGGTGATTCACCTTTTTACCAAATTGACGCCCTCGCACGAACCGAACAGCTTGGGGACATAAACAGAGCGTCGTGTCCCCAGTGCACAATGTTTATGTAAGCACTAACTTGGCCTTAGTTAACATCTCAATGAGTTTGTGTGTGAGAAGAGAGGCGAAAGAAAAACTGAAACAAGGAATATCAAAAGGCGCCACGATAGAGGACTCCTAAATAATTTAGACCATCTGGTGTTCTTTTACGTGAACTGTTCAGAAGCAGAGACATGTCTGGAAGAGAGAGAGAATGAAGAAAACAATGCCAGGAAGGTTAACCTTTCGCACAGCCGTTTGGCTATTCTATGTGTGAGGCAGCGTGAACGATGCGAAAGAGAAGAATTGCAATTCGGTTCATCTCACAGCATGGAACCTGTCGATGTGCAAACAACATTGACAATGAGTCTACAGTGCGCAGTTAGGCGTGAGTCTCAGGTGTCTGCGGAATGCCTTGATGGGTTTCCTAGCATACGAAGGTACAGCGGTGCGTCTGTTTATGTGTTCTTCCTTCCTTCTGCAGTGATTTCCCGCTGAAATGAGCTGCTTCAATATAGCGCTCTGGCCGTTCATCTTTCCGTCCTTTGCCTCGAGGCGAGCACGCGTGCAGGATTTGTGTCTCATGCACGAGGGCAGCTTTCCAATAACAATAGGCATCATTCCTTGTGCTCACGAATTTCGGTAAGCATCCTCACCCTCCAGCGCCAGGCATTTCGAATCTCAAGAAAGAGTGGCAGAGGTCGTGCTTGTCGCCCCTGTAGCATGCGGTGCAGAGGTCGTAGTTGATGCAGAGTGCGCACTTCCAGCGCGTACCCACGATGCTACGCTGTTCGCAACCATCGCAGTTTATTCCGTTGAACTTGACGGCTGCATGCAGATCAACAACTGGTGATTAGTTTACTTTTTAAATTTTAAAATGGCACTGACTGGTATGAAACCGCAAGATTCAATATAGGCATGCTTAAGCAGCTTCAACAAGCGCTCTGAGCTTCAGTAGCATGTATATTTTCATTGTGAACTTGTTTTGTGCTGAAAGAATTGCATTACACAGGACACCCCGAAAATCCGCGCCTCAAAGTCGAAGCCACCATGTGCCATGCAGCTGCAATGACGTCACAAGCATGATTTAAAATACACGTAAAAGTTGGCGGCGTATACGTTGGGAGTTTATCTTTCTCCTAATTACCTCTTTGGTCTCCTTTCGCCATCTCAGAAGCGTCCGGCACTTCGACAAACAGGGCCGAGTTTACCCGAGGCAGGATCTTGTCCCTGAAATTGTGGATGAGTGTAAGCAACCATACAAGTTCACGAGTAATGTTTCAAATACAATTTTGCACCTTGAAAATAAAAACGCATGCTGCAAAGCAAAGCAATAGGCTAAACTGACACACAAAGGAAGACGCTTCTTCACCTAAGATAGTTAGAACACTTCTGCTTTGAATTATTTAATGGTGTCTTCGGCTGACGGCAAAATTTCTGTGTGGTTTTTGACGGTAAACCTGTTGTGACAGCAGAATTTTCTGTAGTAACATCAGAAATTTCTGTAGTTACAACAGAAAAGCGCTAAAGAACTACAGACAACAAAAATATACTACAGAAAAGCTACAGAACTACACAAAAGTACTACAGAACTACAGAAAAATCTGATGGTTACGACAGAACTACAGAATATTTTGTCGTATTTTTGACACAGTTCTGTACTTTTTTTCGACTGGGGGCCTGCATAGCCTCCGAGACTGTTATCTGTCTCGAAGACTATCCTACGTTCCTACAAATGGTGTGTAGAGCTAGCGCTAACTAGAGACGCCGACGCATGCTGCGAAATGTTGCGATTGTGTCGGTGTTGGTTTGTCAGACACCACAACAGTGCTCCACGAGTGCCGTCAGCCGAATACACCATAAGTTTTGTGGTTCATATAGCGCCACAACTGCTGACCAGCTCTCACCCTCTTTTCTTGGGAGCATCAAATCTCAGAAAGGCGTGGTCTAGGTCGTGCGCACCAGCCATGTAGCAAGTGGTGCATAAATCGTAGTTGCTACAGGAATCACACTTCCAGCGCGGGCCGGCTATGACGTCATGTTCGTCGCAGGAGTCGCAGGAGATGCCGTGAAACACGATAGCTGTAACATGTGAAGAATAGTATAAAATATCTCATTTAATTGTTTACAGTATATATATCTGCAGTCTATTCATAAACATATAGCCCAAGGGTTCGCTTCGAAGTCCTGCCATGCGGCTTGCCGACACCTGCGAGATTGGTGCCACCTGGTGCACCACCGCTTGAAGTTTGACCTTTAACCTTGAGCTTTATCCTTTGACGGCAGATACAGCATCACGTGTTCGCTCTTGTAGTTAACGGCATCCTCGACACCATTGCCTCGTCAATCTAACTGCTGCTAAATTTTGTCTGCTACCCGTGTCTAAACCTAAGCCTAGCCAAAACAAAACGACGTCTTTGCCTCGCCGAACTAGGGTTAGCAGGATTAAACTTCAGACCTTTTTATTTCTCCATAAAGACAGTACTTTAACTGTCAGTCGTGCGGTCCACTCTTTCGAAGCAGCGCGCGTGCGTGCGTGGTGCTTATATATATATATATATATATATATATATATATATATATATATATATATATATATATATATATATATATATATATATATATATATATATATATATATATATATATATATATATATACAGTTCAGGTGCCCACAGAGAAAGTGTAACAGATACTGCGCCTTTCCTTCCACGAAACCAAGAAAACAAACGCGGCCACAGCGAGCGCATGTGAGCACGCATAACATGTGGGAAAGAGGCTATAAGTGCGTGGTGCAACGCAACAGAGAACTCATCACAAAGACATCTTGCGCGTACAAAAATGATAAAAGGCAGCTTTCTTAAAAAGCATTTTTCATGACCTCGCAAGGATATTGGGCATTCTTAAAAAGGATAACGTTTTTCTCCCTATGCAGTCATTTTCATAATTTTTTTGTTGCTACAGTTGAGCGCCTTGCGTCTGCTAGGACCCTCCCGTTCGTATCGTGCGATGGTGCGTTAATTATACGTCTATCTTTATTCCAAATATTTGCAATAAACCAATATTCCTCAGGACAATAGCATTTTCTCCTATAAATAAAACAACAAAATGCTCCTTGCCTTTTTGCTTCTGAATCGAACGACCGTTAGACTAGCAGCCTCATCAAACACGACCACGTAAATCTAAGTGATATCTGTGTGTGGTATGTGTACGATCAGTTTGCAAGCCATGTGTATAAAGACGATTATTAAGCAGAAGATGATAAACACTCTTGTACTCACGAATGGACATTGGGGCACTTGGAATAATTCTCACATTCTAGTGTATATAAAGAATGGGGCGTCGGCGGCGTAGTCGTCACCATTGTGAGTGAAACATCAAGAGTATATCTTCGGCGGGTGTTCGTCGGTGACAAAGCCAGGCAATGATTGCTCACTGTGTTGTGCGACGTGACGAGATTATATATAGTGTGGACTAGTTGACAGGAGCCACCAAGTCGAGTAGCTCCTTTGATAGATGGAGAATGTCATGTGAATCGAACTCACCGAACCTTTGGATCGCGAGTCAGAAACGCTACTCCTAAGCTACACAGTTACTCCGTACGGCTTGGCTATAGCGAGGCTTAATATCTATGTTGGGTGATCTTTCACATAATATGATAGCTTACGATTGTTTGCTAATGAGTATTTTAAAATAATAGAGGTACCAATGAGGGAATTATTGATTAGGAGAGCCCCAAAGTCTGTGTACGCAAACGAAGACCCGTAACTAGAGTTTGCAAACGGCTGCCATCAAAGCTATCGCATCATAGCCTTAAAGGCGAAACTTAAGTGTCCCTCTAATTTTTTGCTTCTTACCGTTTTGTGCGCCCCCTCTGGAGTCCATCTTGAGTGCTCCGTGTCTTGGTGCAACCATTAACCTGAAATGTCGGATGGATGACAGGTGATGTTAATTTCCCTAAGTGAGGCATTACGTTTCTAGCTATCTGGCAAGCAAGCTAAAGTGAAATTGAATTTCCACCTTGCGATCATCATAAAACTTTGCGCAAAGTGGTTATTTGCATTTGTTGTTGAACGTTCAAGCCAAAAAAAAATTTTCTTTCCTTCTTGGCACTTGAATGAAGATGAGATATACGTAAAATAGTATAGCAGCCACGACAGACAAAAATAGACCAGCTCTCACCCTTCATCTCCTGGCCCGTCGAAGCGTGTGAAACAGTGGTCGAGACTGTGCGTGTTGGCCACGTAGCAAGAGGTGCACAGATCATAGTCAGAGCACTGCTGGCACTTCCAGCGTGCCCCTTCAATGCCCCGTTTGTCACAGCCGTCGCAGTTGATTGCGCGGAAAGTGACACCTGTCGGTCAAGGAACGTAAAACGGTCATGAATTGCTTCCAAATTGTAAACGCACAGGGACAGACACGCGCGTCGCAAACAATACGCTCGCTATTCGTCGCCGCACTAAATGAAATTATATTATACTATGTGTCACATAGCACGAGAAGAAGAAGAAGGAGAAGACGGAGAAGGAGAAAAGAAGGAGGAGAAGGAGACGAAGGAGACGAAGGAGGAGAAAATACTCTAATAACTGGTACAGGCGAACGACAACAGCGAGTTTCAAGGACAGAAGGTTCGTTCGAGCGTTGTGACGGCAGTGTGCCCCATAGTTCGACGTAGATACGATGCCATACCACTAGAAGTCTTCTCGACCCGATTGAGAATTGTCAACGACAAGAGACAAGGGGTGCTCATACTTGAAGTGATTCCCCTATGGCGTAAATAAAGCTGAAACCATACAGTAAACTAATATGTGCAAAAGCCATGTCTACTTTCAAGTCGAACCTAAGCGTAGCAATGCTGATTGCTCTTGCGTAACTGCAGGTTTAACCACAAGATAAACCACAGCTAATTTTTTCATGTTGCGCAGGCACGCTCTTAGTATTCGTTCAGTTCAATCACTGATTCGTTGTAAGGCAACTATTCCGCTAATTTTCGCGTTGGCTGTGCGTTCTTTCTTTGAGAAATGTGCTGGTAACATGAATTCGTTGCCGTTGTTAAATTAGCGGCAGCTCTTCCCAGTTGAAGATGTTACCATCTACATGTATCTAAAAGCCAGCAAGCAAAGTTTTCGCCTTATAGAAATTGTTTGAAATCGTCGCACGTTTTTTCTTTTTTCTCCTTTGTTCCCCTCCCACGTGTTGGGTAGCCTACTGGGCATCGCCTGGTTACCATCCCTGCATTTGTATTCTATTTTCTCTCTCTCTGCCAAGACTCCACACTCCGCCTCACAGGAAAAAGTGGTTCCTGCATCACTGGCTTCTTTTCTAAGTTGCGCGCCTGTTCTAAGCTACATGTCAGTGCCAGTGCTTTACCAGCGACAGGTGCCTTATGGCGTGTCATTCGGAATACCAACCAGCCATACGTCTGCTAAAAAATAGACATAATGTCTTGTACGAGATCCCTGGTGCTGAAAACGTATGCCCGATCAAAGTCTCTAACATCAGATGTGCTAAAAAACGCTAAAATGTAATTATTTACTCCTTTATTTCTAATTTGCTGGACTTTATTAAACACTCTAGATACGTACTGGGGGTACACAATCTGTTATTTAAGATCTTACCATAGTCCTGGATAGTTTCGACTGGTACCCTGCCCGAATGTATTCTCGGTGCCACCACTTCACTAGAAAAGCAAAAATAAAACACAAGCAGCATTCTTATAGTGACTTAAATTAATAAGCAACTCTTAAATATTGCCTGATAATGTTATAAAAATATTTAAGGGAATGGTTTGATCTTCGAACCATTCCCTTAAGAACATTAAAAAAATCATGATCAAAAACATTTCTCTTACTTTTGGCCTTCCATCGAGTTCGTAAGATTACTGCAAAACCCAATGGGGAACGTGCTTACTGCAGCGGCCACATTTGTTTTGTTGGTGCGTGTGATTATTTTTGCGTGTCTAGATGAGTCGCCGAATTCATAAAACGTCTCTACTTGTGCCCTTGTCAACGCATAGCGCTCTCTTTGCATGCTTTCGCCATACATCCCTCACTTGGAACACGGGGCACAACTGGATACTAAAAGATATAAAAAAAACAAAGGCTTGTGCACAGGCGCGGATAACAGGCGAAGATTCTATGTTGCACATACTACATCATCGCTGTTGCCACGTACGTGGATACTCAGTCCAATAGGTTAGCTTTTAGGCCATGTAGCAGCGCTCTTTGCTACCTCAGCTGTCTTAAACGTGCCAATTAAGAGTAAGAACTAAAGCTACTTCCCCGCAGCTTGGTTATTAAAGGGCCATGTCTTTCCAGGTCATCCGGTGATGCTTTCTACCAGCTCTTGCAATTAAAGTAAGAAATGCGCCACCCAAGTTAGTCTGACCCCAACAAAGTGATGTAAAAATACATTAAGTAAAATACATTAAGCAAGAAAAGTTTACCGTATAAAACTCATGTCTTGCAGTTCTACATAAAAAAGTGATGTGCAGCTAGAGATGGCGCCCTTCAGGTTCGCTCATTTGTTCAGACCGCTTCACAGAATAATGGATGAGCACTCACGCAGTGCTGCCATGCTCGTCCACTCTCAGGAACACGTGGTCCAGGTTATGTTCTCCACTCTCGTAGCATGTCGTACAGAGGTCATAATCAACACACAATGCGCACTTCCAACGTGTTCCGGATATGGAATGCTCCTCACAGGAATCGCAGTTGATTTCATAGAGATTGACGGCTGGAAAACAGGGATGGTAGTACCCAAACCTGCTATAAATCAATCAGCGTCTGTAATAACCACTTTTCCTTTATGCTTAACGTTCAGTCTTCACTTATGGCGCTGTAAGTTGCGGTTGTGAATTATGCAACGGATATATGTACTGTGTTGCGGCAATTCGGAGCAAACTAAACGAGTATTGTAAGGAGTATTGCCCCTATGTGCAGCGGAATGAGGTTGCAGCAGCCACTGCCATTGCAAGGCCGGTCTTTCCTTTCTGTTTTCGAATGCGAGCGGGGCAATGGGGGAAGGGAGGCACCTGGCGAGCGTGAGCTCAGAACACAGCGCGCTTTCGTGAGCTGAAAACGGCTAGAAATATTCGATTTTCATGTGGCTAGACCTCACTACACCGGTGGCGCCATCGCAGTTTCGGTGGTTGCATGCACGCAAGGTACTAGAATTTGAACTCAGCTACAACTGCACATGGGAATTGTGGGATTTAAAATAACACACGGGCTATGAGAAACCCTGTGGTCACGGAAGGGCTCGCGATTACAACTCAGATCGGCTGGGGCTCGTCAATGTACGCTAAAATCGCACAGCACACAGGCGTTTCGGTATTACGCATTCACGGAAATACGGAAGCCGTTAGGTGGAATTGAACCCGCAACCTTCGAAACAGAAGCCGAACGGAAAAGCCTGTCAAGCACCATGCTAGCCCCAGGTTTACATGGACAATGCAGGGATGATAAGCGCGATAATATGCTAGTAATGTAGTGCTAATATAGGGCTAAGGCCCTTCGGAACACGGCCGAAGGGCCTTTAAATTATAGTGTTGCATGACGCGAGACTAACATCTGATGAGCAGTGTTGATATTGACACAGGGCAACCTAAATAATTATTGGATTATTAGATAGTAAATGAGGTTTATGTACTTTCAGAGAGTATATTTTGCGCGAGGTTTTAGTGATGAAGACGTGAAGAGTTAGAGGAAAGAACGAATGGCGCACCCGCTCAGCAGAAAGGTTACTTATGAGTATCTTTAGGCCGATACCTGTTAAATGTCCGTTTACTGGATTTAGCTTGGTCTCAGTTCTTCTACTAATAGTAGCAGTGGTGAGTAGCCTGAGGGCGGTTGACGCGCATATGATCCGGAATTGTGTTCGCTTTGAAAAAGGTAAAGAAGAGATATGGTGGAATAAGGAACGCATTCTTAAAGCCAGGGATGATCAGTAAGAGGACATATACATCTGTCTCATTTTCCAGTGACTGCTATTGAAATTAGGTACACCAGGTTACGTAAAGTTTTAATAGTTGTTGTTGTTGTTGTTGTTGTTGTTGTTGTTGTTGTTGTTGTTGTTGTTGTTGTTGTTGTTGTTGTTGTTGTAGTAGTAGTAGTAGTAGTAGTAGTAGTAGTAGTAGTAGTAGTAGTAGTAGTAGTAGTAGTAGTAGTAGTAGTAGTAGTAGTAGTAGTAGTAGTAGTAGTAGTAGTAGTAGTAGTAGTAGTAGTAGTAGTAGTAGTAGTAGTAGTAGTAGTAGTAGTAGTAGTAGTAGTAGTAGTAGTAGTAGTAGTAGTAGTAGTAGTAGTAGTAGTAGTAGTAGTAGTAGTAGTAGTAGTAGTAGTAGTAGTAGTAGTAGTAGTAGTAGTAGTAGTAGTAGTAGTAGTAGTAGTAGTAGTAGTAGTAGTAGTAGTAGTAGTAGTAGTAGTAGTAGTAGTAGTAGTAGTAGTAGTAGTAGTAGTAGTAGTAGTAGTAGTAGTAGTAGTAGTAGTAGTAGTAGTAGTAGTAGTAGTAGTAGTAGTAGTAGTAGTAGTAGTAGTAGTAGTAGTAGTAGTAGTAGTAGTAGTAGTAGTAGTAGTAGTAGTAGTAGTAGTAGTAGTAGTAGTAGTAGTAGTAGTAGTAGTAGTAGTAGTAGTAGTAGTAGTAGTAGTAGTAGTAGTAGTAGTAGTAGTAGTAGTAGTAGTAGTAGTAGTAGTAGTAGTAGTAGTAGTAGTAGTAGTAGTAGTAGTAGTAGTAGTAGTAGTAGTAGTAGTAGTAGTAGTAGTAGTAGTAGTAGTAGTAGTAGTAGTAGTAGTAGTAGTAGTAGTAGTAGTAGTAGTAGTAGTAGTAGTAGTAGTAGTAGTAGTAGTAGTAGTAGTAGTAGTAGTAGTAGTAGTAGTAGTAGTAGTAGTAGTAGTAGTAGTAGTAGTAGTAGTAGTAGTAGTAGTAGTAGTAGTAGTAGTAGTAGTAGTAGTAGTAGTAGTAGTAGTAGTAGTAGTAGTAGTAGTAGTAGTAGTAGTAGTAGTAGTAGTAGTAGTAGTAGTAGTAGTAGTAGTAGTAGTAGTAGTAGTAGTAGTAGTAGTAGTAGTAGTAGTAGTAGTAGTAGTAGTAGTAGTAGTAGTAGTAGTAGTAGTAGTAGTAGTAGTAGTAGTAGTAGTAGTAGTAGTAGTAGTAGTAGTAGTAGTAGTAGTAGTAGTAGTAGTAGTAGTAGTAGTAGTAGTAGTAGTAGTAGTAGTAGTAGTAGTAGTAGTAGTAGTAGTAGTAGTAGTAGTAGTAGTAGTAGTAGTAGTAGTAGTAGTAGTAGTAGTAGTAGTAGTAGTAGTAGTAGTAGTAGTAGTAGTAGTAGTAGTAGTAGTAGTAGCAGCAGCAGCAGCAGCAGCAGCAGCAGCAGCAGCAGCAGTAGCAGTAGCAGTAGCAGTAGCAGTAGCAGTAGCAGTAGCAGTAGTAGCAGTAGCAGTAGCAGTAGCAGTAGTAGCAGTAGCAGTAGCAGCAGTAGCAGTAGTAGCAGCAGTAGCAGCAGCAGCAGCAGCAGCAGCAGCAGCAGCAGCAGCAGCAGCAGCAGCAGCAGCAGCAGCAGTAGTAGCAGCAGCAGCAGTAGTAGTAGTAGTAGCAGTAGTAGTAGTAGTAGTAGTAGCAGTAGTAGTAGTAGTAGCAGCAGTAGCAGCAGTAGCAGCAGCAGTAGCAGTAGCAGTAGCAGTAGCAGTAGCAGTAGCAGCAGCAGCAGCAGCAGCAGCAGCAGCAGCAGCAGCAGCAGCAGCATTAGTTGTTGTTGACTTGTAAAATGAGTGCTTTGTAGCTTTTAGAGTGTTTTACCCAACAGTTTAAAAAAAATCGTTGAAACGCCCGGAATAAAGAGAGTAGTCTGTCATATATGCAATTAGTGCGAAATGAAAATACCTCCATAAATATAGAGTTGGCGTATTTTTCATTCATATCTTTTTTTTTTTTTTTTCCAATTTCGCTAGAAAGTTCATTCTTTAGCTATTAAGGTGTGTTTAACTACTAAATATTGCCGACTGCCTGCTAGTTCAGTACCCTGTGGGTAGGCGAGTCACATTTTAACGCGGCAGCCGTAAAGGTCACGTTCTCCAGAAAAGCTGACGCTGGAGTTTTTAAGGGCAAATCACGAGCACTCTGGCAGGTGGTAATCGGCAGGTGGTAATCGGCAGGTGACATGGCCGTGCACTGACAGGTCAGCGGATTATGTGACTTCCAGACACCACATAACGTGGCCGAAATTCCAGTAGCTGCTAGTGTACATAGCTCCTGTCAGACGGACTTGAACCGAACCGTCCGGGTTTCATTTCTGCTCAGACACTGCCCATCAAGCAATGTTCGTACGGCTTGACGGCCTTGGTTGGTTTTTTAACTTTGCAGCTTACGACTCTTTGTTAATGAGTACGAGCGCCATATAGGCACGGAAATTCGTTGGAGCCACTTAGATGCCTCTTAAGTGCGGTGTGAGGCGAAAGCCCTTACGCGACTCTTTGAACTAATTTGCCGCCTTTTAACTAATTTTTATCTTTAGTTTTTTCTTTGTTTATATTTATTTTTGCGCTGTTTCAAATCCGGCTTTTTTTATTCATTATCTGAGATCTCAAACTGCCTCGACGTCTTTCCGCCGCACATGACGACGTCATCGAAGTGACCACATTTTTTCGGCCCAAATTATAGGTCATTCGATCATCTTAAGTATTAATTTCTCTTAATTACACGTTGCTAATCTAATTCGCTTTTAGGAGCCAATTTTGACGTTTTCTGCACTATTTCGGTGTTCAAGCTGTTTTCACGTCCCCTTAATATATCGACGTCCGTCGATATTTCGACGCAAATTTGACATTTGTGGATCTAATTAATTAATTAAGTAATAACACTACAATCATCAAACTTGGCTTCTAGGTTTATATTTTTCCTCCTCTATCTCACACAATCATTCGTTCTCTCCTATCTGTATTCGTTCAAGTGCTAGCAGGGGTGGACACCTCACTCGGACGCCCACACTCTGCGCACACCCGTGAGCCTAGAAAGACTTTCGCCTTAATTAGGGATCAGTGATTAAGCGAGTAGCAAAGTGTATTGACTCGAACAAGGGTCCACAATGTATAGGAGAGCCATTATCATTGTGGCATCATGCTCTTAAAGCGGAGCTTTGGTGTCCCCCAAATTTCTATCATTTGCGCATCGTATTTTAACACCTATTTCAATTTCAAGTAAATGCGTGTTGGCAACGAAATAGTACTCATTACGACGTTAGGCGTCAACCAAACTGGCTCCTCGCCTTCTTCCTCCTGATTTGAATGAATGGTACTTTAGCTGCCATGTTGGAGCGGACAGATAAACCCAAGTGCGCGACCTTAAGATGATCTAGATGTCCAAGATCTGCTAGTAAACCGTGTGTGATAAGAAGTGCCGTGCAGAAGCAACGTGTGATCACATGATAAACTTTCTGACAATAATGAAGAAATAGTGGAGAGAGTCAATAACCTTCGCAATACTCGTCTGTGTTTCATACCTTCTTGCACGTTAGCTCCGTCGTCTCTCTCAATTGTTCGTTGCCTCGGTGAAACCTTTATCCTGAAATGTAGTATAAGTGAAAGGTGAAGTCTATTTTCCTGTTTTTATTATCATGGTTCTTGCAGCATAACAAAAGAAGCTTAACTGGCGTTCAGTTTTTTCTTTAGAGTTGTTAAAGTGAGGTGCCCGAAAAGTGGCTAGGGCCATTTCACCTCACGCACTGCCGACCATGCTTATCAGAGTTCAGCGCTTCATTTTCTTTTAGCATTTATTTTGAAGATCGCTCACACGCTAGCATATCTATATTGATTGCCATAAATTAAGCGAGGAAACGTAAGACCTCGACCCCTAAATATTTGTACGGAGCAATCTGTAGACTAGAATAATAATGTCAACATGTCGGGAACAAATATAAAAGCTGGTCGTCATGCAAGTGTAGAAGTATGGGTGTAATTAAGTAGCATGCAAGAGCACACTTTCCAACGGTTAGAACCTGCTGTCGTGAGGTATATGTAAGATCGCACAATAGCCATGTGCGACAAAATAAACCAGCGCTCACCCTTCCTTTCCTGGCATGTCGAAGCGTGTGAAGCAGTGATCGAGATTGTGTGTGTTGGCCAAGTAGCACGCGGTGCACAAGTCGTAGTCGTAGCATTCTTCGCACTTCCAGCGTGCCCCGACAATGCCCCGTTTGTCACAGCCGTCGCAGTTGATTCCCCGGAATGTGACATCTGTCAGTCAGGTGACGCGGAACCGTTCATAAGTGCTTCGCTGAACGTCACGCGCTTTAAACTTGCAAATGCACAGAGACTGGAACACACATCTCAAACTATGCGCTGGCTATTCGTCGCTATGAGCTGCATACAACGAGCATAACTTGTATAAGACGCGCTCTTGGTCTTCGTTCAGTTCAATCACTGATTCGTTGTAAGCCGGGCACTGCGCTAATTTTCACGCTGGCTGTCGGTTGTTTCTTTAGGCAATGTTCTGGTAAGACGATTTCGTTTCTGTGATTAAATTAGTGGCAGCTCTTCCCAGTTGGAGATGTTCCCATCTACACTTATCGAAAGGCCAACAAGGTTTTTGCCTTAGCATATTGCTCAAAATCCTGGCGAGCCTCCACACTTCGCCTTTCAGCTACTGTCATTTTTTTTTTTTCACATTGGGCGCCTCTTCTGAGCTATATGCCGCTGCACAGTAGCCAGCCATGCAGCTGCTAAAAAATAAACTGAACGCCTTACACAGGGCCTTGGTACTGAAAAATTATACTTGATTACTGTCTCGAACGATACTAACAGTGTCGAACATAATCCTTCACCACCTTACATGGGCAGTCGCACGACGGGATAAGCTAATCGTGCAGCCATGGAATTCAGCTAAGAAAAAAACGCTAACAGATAATTAATTACTCCTTCATTTTTAATCTTCTGGACTTTAATTAATGCTCTGGATAAGTACGTTGAACAATCTATTATTTAATATCTTACCATTGTCCTGGATATTTCCGACTGGCATCCTGCCCGGATGTATTCTCGGTGCCACCACTTCACTAGAAAAGTAATAGTACAAAACAAATTAATATGCAACTCTGGAATATTGCCTGACATTGTTATGGAAATATTTAAGGGAAAGCTGCGGTGTTACTGTGGTTAACAAAATATTTCTCTTAAAATTGGGCCTTGTATTGAGTTGGTAGAATTACTGCAGAAAACTAATAGTGAATGTCTATGACGATAGAGAAAAAATCAGCAGCAAAAAAATATCAAGCCCAAGCCGTCCGAGCGAAGTGCTGCGGATTGTAAAGTTTCATTATTTTTATATTGGAGCCCCACAATATCCGAAAAAATTGTATTTGTAAACAACTTCCTTTTGAAAAATGCGTGTAAATATCAGGTATTTCTGGGTGTGATAAAGCTGAAAGGTTTCCCTTTCATAGAAAGCGGCGGTCCGCATGTTTCTCTGCGGTCCGCAAGTCAATAAAATACAAGATCCATTAAAATAAAATTAGCAAAATGTTGTACTATCGTGAGTGGTGGAGCGGGGCAAAGCAGCGATATGAAGCGTCCGCTTCAGAGGTCAGTTGTTGCGACCCCTTCTCACATTTCGTATAATAAAGTCAAAGCCGTTATTGTCTGATACTGTCGTCTGTTCGTTCGGCCACTCTATAGCTGCCAATCATCCTGACAGCCACGCCGGGCACGTTTCTCCTTGTCTAGCCTCATGCCAACGCGGTTGTCATGGAGACCAGGGCCGCTTTTACCTTTAAAGCTGTCAGTGAAGAACTTTATTTAGACAGTGGTAGAAGTGAAAGATAATGGTAGTGGTAGTTATCGATAGTGATGATGATAATGACAGAAATGGCTGTGACGTCATCAACCGCGACGTGATGTGATCATGACCGAATTAGACGCCATCATGACATCACATACGGTCATATTTAATAACCGAAACTCACGTCATCATGACGTCACATCCAGTCATGATGACATTCACACATATACGAAGCTAAACCCGCCTGGCGTCCGATCCAGGCATCCGTGTTGCGTCTTTCATTTGATGGTGGTGGTGAAAAAGTTTATTGCATATTTGGAGGTTTGACGCTGACGCGGAGCTTTAAGGGCCTCGGCCTTACAATACTGGGTTCTCGGTTCTTCGAACGCGGCACCAAACAGCATACAGAAGACGCAGTAGAGCAGGTATCGGCGGCGTTTAATAATAATAATAATAATTGGTTCACAAGAAAGAAAATACGTAGTAATTGTCAGACGTGTTTCTGTGGGCAACTGAACCCCGCCGTAAGGGAAAGGAGGCAGGTGGGAGTGAAAGTTGAAAAAGAGAAAGAGGAGCCCTAGTGGAAGTACTATTCTAGCCACTGTAGTGAAAGGCTACGGAGTAATTTCGACCACCTGGGGATCTTAACGATGTTCAGATGTGTCAGAGACACAATGCGCTGACATGTTGTTGTTGTTGTTATTGTGGCTGTAGGAAGAAGGAAAAGAAAGTGCACGGGCCTGCTACTGGCTCTGTAGCTGAGCCACCTCCGCTGTCTCGACCGTACCGTCCATCTGGCGGAAGAGGCCACAACAAGCCAAGGGCTACCTGCCAGCCTCTAATCCGCGGGCGCACGACTCCCCGTCTTCCCCGGCAGCGTATTTGGGTTTGCTTGGTACGGTGGCTCCGCAAGGGACAAAGCAACAGAAGAGACGAAGAAAACGGGCTGTTCCGACTAGCATCTACCGCCCCAGGAGCCGGGCAGCCTAGCGATTAGCGGCGCATGCTTTTTCAATGGGCGTCATGTTGGACGCGGCACTAACTTGAGAAAGCCTATACTACTACTACTCCTACTATTACTACTACTACTACTACTACTACTATTATTAATATTATTATTATTATTATTAGTAGTAGTAGTAGTAGTAGTAATAGTAGTAGTACTAGTAGTAGTAGTAGTAGTAGTAGTAGTAGTAGTATAGAGTAAGACTGGTTTCACTACGTTGGCACTGAATTGTCTGTAGGTAACGGCCAAAATAACTGGCTAAATATTATCTTCGCAGTTTTAATTAATAATGATAATAATAATAATAATTGGTTCACAGGAAGGGAAAGTCGCAGTATCTCTGGACACCTTCATCCCTTGGTGTCTACAGACACAAGGGAGGAAGAGAGAAAGAGGAACCGTAGCGCAGGGCTACGGTGTAGTTCAGGTGTCCACATACACAAGTGTGACAGATACTGCGCCTTTCCCTTCCTGTGAACCAATTATTATTATTATTATTGGTAATTAAAACTGTGAAGATAATATTTAGCCAGTTAATTCGGCCGTTAACTAGACAATTCAGTCCCAACTTCGTGAAACGAGCCTTCCTCTATACTACTACTATTACTAATGATAATATTATATTATTAATAATAATTCGCAGAGAAATATTACTGTGTATTACTATTATTATTATTTAGTAGTAGTAGTAGTATTATAGGCTCTCACAAGCTAGTACCGCGTCCAACGTGACGCCCATTGAAAAAGCATGCGCCGCTAATCGCTAGGCTGCTCGGCTCCTGGGGGCGGTAGATGCTAGTCGGAACAGCCCGTTTTCTTCGTATCTTCGGTTGCTTTGTCCCTTGCGGAGCCACCGTACCAAGCAAACCCAAATACGCTCCCCGGCACGCGTGCCGGGGGCGGGGAAGAGGACGCCCATTTCCGATGGAAATAAAAGTTGTGCAACCAACCAATTGTGCGGACAGAAGAGAAAATAGAGAAGAAAGGAAAAGAAGAGGGAGAGAGAGGCACGCGCCGCAACAACAGCCGTCGTCCACCACCGAAGCAGTGGCGGGTGCAATGACGGCCTACAACAGATAAAATCCCGTGGCAGGCTAACCCCCGCCGCAAGCGGTGGTGACCTACCTGTCCCAGCCCCATCAGGGCCTTCGCGCTGACAATGCACAGCACACGGACGCCTCTTTGTTCCGTCTCCGTCAAAACGCCCAGCGGTGTTCCAAATTGGTTTGCAGGAATGAAAAAGGCGCAGCATATGTTACAATTCTCCGCGGACACCTAAACAGATCCATAAGAAAAAGGAGAAAGGTGGGAGCGAAAAAAGAGAGAAAGAGGTGACGGTAGTGGAGGGCTAAGGACCCCCGCGCAATAGAGGCTTTCGCCTCATCGCAGTTTAGTGGTCCAAAGTGCCCACTAGAATTTTTTTCTTCGCGCCGATCAGTGTGAAGTATATCATTGCGTAAAGAATCGATCAGAAAGTAGAACAAAAGAATTGACTGTGGTTCAGCTTCGGTTAAACCTACATAGTGCGAAGCAATAGCTGAAGGATCGGTACACATGGAATCGATGGAAGTTGCCTCCCTTCTTATTCGGTTATTTTTGCTGCTGTCGGTGCTGACGCAGAAGGGACCTATAAGCTGATTTAGCTTGCTATAGAGAAGTATGCTCCTGAAGCTATAGACTACTAGTCATACAATTACCTTTAGCTGTCTATAGAAATGTGAATGTCTCTAAAGCTACAAACTACAAGCCATATATGCTGCTTAGCTGGCTATATGGAAGTGTATGCTTTTAAAGCTATACACCATTGGTCATATAGTTATCTTTAGCTGTCTATAGAAATTTAAATGGCTCTAACGCTACAGACTGATAGCCATATAAGCTCCTTTAGCTGGCTATAGAAAAGTGTATGCACCAAAAGCTATAGACTAGTAGGCATACAGTTATCTTTAGCCGTCTATAGAAATGTCAATGCCTCTAAAGCCACATACTACAAGCCGTATAACCTGTTTTAGCTGGCTATAGAATATTGTATACACGAAAAGCTATAGACCAGTTGGCGTACACCCTTATCTGAACGTACATATATCGTTGGTTCGAATCTCTCGTACGACTTGTCCTCTAGCTTGATTATGAGTTGTGTGCTGCATGCAACGAGAAACCGTATGTCACCAACCCCAATGCTGTACGACAAATGATTTGCTTGACAATCTGGGTATAACTGGTGGGAGCACTATCGCCGCATAGAAGTACGCCTGCGGTGAGTATCTCCGACCCATGATGGTTTTAGTCGTGGGGACTGCTGGCCAATATTCAGTTATTTAGGCATCGAATTGAAAATAAACGTCCGAAGATATAGAGCATGACACACACACACACACACACACACACACACACACACACACACACACACACACACACACACACACACACACACACACACACACACACACACACACACACACACACACACACACACACACACACACACACACACACACACACACACACACACACACACACACACACATACACACACACACACACACACATACACACACACACACACACACACACACACACACACACACACACACACACACACACACACACACACACACACACACACACACACACACACACACACACACGCGCGCGCGCGCGCGCGCGGATATTCTATAGCTGACCATAGAAAATGCTAAAGACTGCAGTACTTACACTAGGACATCAGAATTAGTCCATAGGTTATATAGCAGGCTATAGCTTTTTTGGCCGAATATCTATAGCCGACGATACAAGGGATTTTCTATAGACCATAAAAGTTTGTACGCGACCATAGAAAATGCTAAAGACTGCAGTAAATAGGGAGCCATATGCCTACAAGATAGGTTAAAGACATCTATAGAACAGACTACCATAGGAACGGCTGTAGCTTTTTGGGCCAAAAATCTATAGCCGGCCATACAAAGGATTTTCTATAGCTGACCATAAAAGTTTATACCTGACCATAGAAAATGCTAAAGACTGCAGTAAATAGGGAGCCATAAGACCATAGAACAGGTTAATGACTTCTACAGAACAGACTATAGAAAAACCTATAGACAGCCATAAGTAGCTATAGATATTTGGGCCAAATATCTATAGCCGAGCATGCAAAGGATTTTCTATAGCTGACAATAGAAAATTTCTGCATGGGATATATGTAGAGGCATTCAAATTTCTATAGACAGCTAAAGATATCTGTATTACTAATATTTTATAGCTTCAGGAGCATAAACTTTTCTATAGCTTGCTAATACTCATTCTATGGCTTGCTGTCTGTAGCTTTAGTGCCATTCAAATTTCTATAGACAGCTAAAAATAACTGTATGTCTAATAATCTATAGCTTCATGGACATACGGTTTTCTATAGTTAGCTAAATAGATTTTGTATGGTCCAGACGCTATAGACAAAGTGGGATAGAATTTTCTAAAGCAGCCTGTAGATATTTCAATGGCACTTTATAGCCGACTATAAAAGTCCATAGATAGACATAGCTGACCATAAACTTTTCCATTGAAGTACATAGACCACTTTTGTGCGGCGGTGGCGGCGGCCATCTGTGCTGCTCGTCGCTCACGCCTTGCGGCATCATCGCGGCGACGTTTCGCAAGACGCTGCTCAGGTTGTTCCGGCATTCCCGCCGCTCTTTTGGCTTTAACCCCTTCTCTTCTCCGCAAACTTTCAGCTCGCAAGGCTAATCTAACCGACGATCGTAATGAGCAGCCGCGGCTCTTCCTCCGAGTCCATGGCTACCCAAAGTGGTTGCGGCTTATAAGTTTCTCCCCGTCGCTGAGGTGCATGCAGTGGTTAAGATGCCGCCGCTGTTGAGCCGAAGTTCCCGGGGTCGATCCCGACTGCCGGCGGTTACTTTTCGATGGAGGTCACGGAGCAAGGTTTCTTGCTCCGTGATGGAGGTGAAACGGATGGTTGGTTGGTTGGTTTGTGGGGTTTTACGTCCCAAAGCAACTCAGGCTATGAGAGACGCCGTAGTGGAGGACTCCGGTAATTTCGACCACCTGGGGTTCTTTAACGTGCACTGACATCGCACAGCACACGGGCGCCTTGCTTTTCGCCGGTAGTGGTGAAAACTTTTATTGTCCGGAAGAGGCGACACCGGAGCTCCGGCACCACTCGCAGGCGTCCAGGGAGCCCGATGTCACCCCAAGAGGCAGGGGCTAGTAGACAAAGCGGTTCGCCGCTTCGGTTGCCAGACGGACAATGTTGGCCTGTGTCGCCGGGTCTTCGCTATGAAGCGCGGTCTCCCATGCTTCTGCGTCCTTGAATAAATTGTAGCCCGGGGAGTGGCTGCACTCCCAGAGGATATGTTTTAAAGTTCCCATATCGCTACAGAATCTGCAGAATTGGTCTTCCGGATTTCCAGTTTGCGTGAGGTATCTCCATCTGGGAGACCTGTGGTTCTTGGCTTGCAGGCGGCGCCAGGTGACTGCCTCTGTGGATGTGAGGGACCTATCTGGGGGGTGGATATTTCCGCCGTCCTAACTTGTAGTGCTCAATGACTTCGTTGTAGGTCGCGAGCGTCTCGACCTTAAAGTTAGGTTGAGGACGGCGTTCCCCCCCCCCCCCCCCCCCCGGATAATGAGCGCTCGGGCAAGGGCGTTGGCCGCTTCGTTTCCTGGTATGTTGGTGTGAGCGGGGGCCCAGGTTAGGGTGATCGCTCTGTCTATGTTGCTTTTCGATAATATGTTCAACGCGTAGTGTGATATTTTGCCTTTGCAGAAATTCCTTATTGCTGATTTGCTGTCACTGATGATCACCTTCGCGATCGTACTAACGCACGCTAGGGCGATCGCCGCTTCCTCCGCTGCCGTGGCGTCTACTCCGCTTGTATAAATCTTGCCTTGCTCTATTCCGGACCAGTCGACTGCCACCGAGATAGAGTTCCCGTCATCGTCAAAAGCGGCGTCTGTGTAGGCAACCGTCTCGGGTGGCATTCTGCTTAGTTTTGTTACCAAGTGTTTGGCTCTGTGCTGGCGTCTTTCCTGATCGTGTTGTGGGTGCATGTTCTTGGGTATCGGTGAGATCGTGAGGGCTTTCCTAATTTTGGACTCAATGTGGAACGTCTGATGTTTAGTGCCTCTGTTCCCTTGTAGTCCTACCCAGCTTAGAATTTTCTGCCCCGTCTCAGTTAGACTTAGGCGTTCGAGTTGCGCCGTTCTCGTTGCTTCCGCTAACTCTTCCCATGACGTTAAAGAACCCCAGGAGGTCGAAATTTCCGGAGTCCTCCACTACGGCGTCTCTCATAGCCTTAGTCGCTTTGGGACGTTAAACCCCACAAACCAAACCAAACCAAACCCATTCCCTCTAGTGCCAGGGTTGAGGTCGAGATTGAGAGTCCCACTGCTCGTTTCGTGCATTTCCTTATTATGGCGTCTAACTTGTTTTTGTCTGCTTTTTTGATGTTAAGGAATGGGGTTGAGTGGCAGATCCGACTCAAGATAAAGGCCTGGACCAGCCTCAACTTGTTCTTCTCCTTTAGCCCTCTACCTCTGGCCGAGATTCTTCTAATGATGCCTACCACTTGGTTTGCATGCGCGTCTAGCTTAGCTATAGTCGTGGGATTGTTTCCTGTTTTGCTTATGAGCATGCCCAGAATTCGGATCTCATCTACTTGCACAGGTGTCCACAGAAACAAGTGTGACAGATACTGCGCCGTTCCTTTCCTGTGAACCAATTATTAATAATTATCCGAAGGCCGAAAATGGCGGCCTTCCTAATGGTGCCACCTGTCGTAGAAAGTGGGAACTGCTCTCTCTAAATTGTCTATAGCAAAGCCCTAAAGAAGGGGAAGAATATTGGTTGCTTCCTTATTGGCGCCGTATGCTCGTATGGTTCACAACTGACCACAGCCAACCCGCGGAAGCAGACAGTAAATACGTGGTAAGCGAGGATTATTTATCTTATATATTACTTGAAGTATAACTCTACAAAAGAAACGATGAGTGCGCATAAATAGCAGCGGCGCCTTCTAGCTTCCGTGGCTGGCTCGGATCGCTTCATAGAAACATGGATGCACACTCACGCAATGCCGCCAGGGACGTCCAACCGCAGGAATGTGTGTTCTAGGTGATGCTTGCCTCGCACGTAGCAGATGTTGCAGAGGTCATAGTCAACACACAGTGCGCACTTCCAGCGTGTGCCGGATATCGGACGTTTGTCACAGGAGTCACAATAGATTCCACAGAACCTGTTGGCTGGGATATATAAGCATGGTGGCACAAAACACTGCTATGAACAAGTCAGCGCTCAATAATAACCTACTCTCATTGGCGGCTCATGACCGCGTTCAATCTTAAATTATGGTGTAGTAAGTTCCAGCACATAATTATTCGACACAGATAAATCGCGTGTCGATAGTTCGGAGCAAAATAAAGCAAAACAACAACAAATACCAAACCTGACCTGTAAACCGCAGAATGAAAGCGGGCATGCAAGATACCAACATTTGAACTGAGTTCCAACCCTATATGCAAATTGTGGGGTTTCAAGCACTGAAGCGACGCGTGGACTACGAGGAACGCCGCAGTGGAAGGACCCTGTTGTCCTGAGACCATCTGAAGATCATTTACTTGTACTGACATCGCGCAGCACACGGCTGTTTCTCTAGTTCGCCTCCATTGAAATAAGGCTGTCACGACAGGGAAGGAAACTGCGATGTCGAGATGACAAGCAAAACGACACAGACATTGAACCTCCACAGCCAATTCCAGTTTTCGATGTAAGGTGCACGTGCTGTCTTTAAGGCATGTGACAAGAGCTGCAAAAAATAAACTGCTGCATCCATCTAGTTATAAATTTAAGAGCAAAGTTGAGAGTAACCAAGGGCAACTAAAATAATAACGGGATTTGATATGAATGAGGACGCAAATATAAATTATGTAGCCGTACTTTCGAACTGCAAGATAGTTGTGGGAGGCTTCAGCGCGAAAGCCATAAAGCGCTAACTTTTCCATATTTTCAATAATGTGTATAGATGCTAATCTCGTTTCCGAGAACTTGGGTTTACGATATTCGCCGCCAGAACAGCAACACAACCTAGCGAGGGATGATTGATACAACCACTAGTGGTTCGGACGTGTTTTATATTGCGGGAAGCACCTTGCCAACGCCGTTGGTAAGAACCTTAGTCTATAGGTCACTGATTTTGATGTTATGAGCAAAACATAATTTTATTTTTCAGTCACATTTAATGGCTTAAATGTATTGAGTTCATTTACCCTAATAAAATAGACGTTATTAGCACGAATTAAATAAAGACGTCTTGCTACGACGCGCCTTGTCAATCTAGTTCCTAGTTTTCACAGCGTTAGAAAATTTTCTTTTTATCGGCTAACCTGAGTTACGTTAGCACACCGCGCGCACATATAGCGGCAATTCTGAAGTTTTGAACGGCTAGGAATAATGTTTTGAGCTTCAGCGCATGTGAAATATTCGAGACAGTCCCGCAAACTTGGAGCTTCGCTTTTATCGCTGAGAGAGAGCGAGAAAAGGGCTCTGCTGGCATTGCTACGCGACCATGGATTAGCAATTAATTCCAACGCGGCAGCTTCAAAGGTCCCATTGTGGATAAAATCCTGCGTTTGCATCTCATCGCCGACTGACTACTGCGCCGGAGTACCCGGGTTCGATCCCGACCTCGGCGGCTGCGTTTCGATGGAGTTGTTGTTATTGTGGCTGTAGGAAGAAGGAAAAGAAAATGCACGTGCCTGCTACTGGCTCTGTAGCTGAGCCACCTCCGCTGCCTCGTGCAGATAGAAGAGAATATAGATAAGAAAGAAAAGAAAGAGGGAAAGAAAGACGCGCGCCGCAACAACAGCCGTCGTCCACCACCAGCGGTGGCGTGTGCAATGACGGCCTAGAACAGATAAAAATTCGGTGCCAGGCTAGCCCCCGTCGCAAGCGGCGGAGACCCACCTGTACCAGCCCCATCAGGGGAGACATGCCTAGCAGAAGCAGAAGAGGCGTCCGTGTGCTGTGCAATGTCAGCGCACGTTAAAGATCATCAGGTGGTTGAAATTACTCCGTAGCCCTCCACTACGGCTCCTCTTTCTCTCTTTCCACTTTCACTCCCACCTTCCTCCCTTCCCTTACGGCGCGGTTCAGGTGTCCACTGAAAAAAATGTGACAGTTACGGCGCCTTTCCCTTTCTGGGAACCGATTATTATTATTATTATTATTATTATTATTATTATTATTATTATTATTATTATTATTATTATTATTATTATTATTATTATTATTATCTCATCTCCGATGCTGGCGTTGGGAGGTACATGGGCAGGTAGTGGATGGCAGGTGACATGGTCACTCATTTCTTTATCGGCCTCTTTTGTGACGTCACGAGACCGCGTGACATGAGAAGTTGGTGGGGGCTGGCAGAGAGATGGGAATCAAAACGGGGCGTCTATGTCATGAGTATAGTGAACTAGAATGCTCATCACTATTATAGTTCACTATATTCATGAATTAGACATGCTACCCCTATATGACCTCGCAGGCGCGTTCGAACCTCATGGTTAAAGCGGGACTTTCTACCAATGTCTGCTGGTCTTTTACATGATGTGGCATGTGCCAGTGTGTATGTGCGAGATAATAGAGGCGCAGATTAAGAGATTAGTGAGTAAGCGAGCAGTGAGCAGGGCATGTATATAAATATTACATGAAAAAAGTTTCTTCTTCTTCTTCTTCTTCTGCTTCTTCCTATTGTTATTATTTACGTTAACAAAGAAAGATTCGCGATGGGAACTCCTGACCGGAGCATTAACGCTGTCGCGTCGTAAAGGCCGAGCTTAAGTGTCCTCCGAATTTTGGCTTGTTTCAATCGCGTTTTGTGAAAAAGTTGCAATGGACTCCTGAACATCAACCACCTAAGTGATTCAACGAAAATTTGTTAGAAGCAGAAGGAATATATGCTTCAGAATTGTGTGGCCTCAAAACCACCCGGTCTTTGACACGGTAAAGTTCTCCTTACCCCAATTCTGGCTTAGTCCTTCTCTTCGTTTCTGAGGTTGCACGTCAGTCTCTCCTGTTTTTATTCATATCCACCCTCCTCAAGAGCTTCTTTATGTTTTATTCTTTACTTCTGGGTTACTCTAAGGCGGTTTTTTTTTTTTTTTTTTTCATTCTTGTATCTATTCTAGGTTTTACGTTTATTGAGATGATCCGCTGCTGCTTGCTCCTGCAATGTCATTTGCACTGCAGAACTACGCACGCAGCCTATATTGTTTTTGCATAGCTGTTTCGTTATATGTGGGAGAAGCTTGTTCCGGTAGAAAGGTGCCGTTTAAAACGATGCTACGGCTCGGAAAGAACAAATGCCCACTTCCATTATGTAAATTCATGAGCGTGTACTAGCGCGCACGTAGTTATGCGTCCACTCCACTGTTGTGAAAACGGATGAAATGCGCATGCATACGTTTATTTTAAGTTCAAGAAGACAGTAGTTATTTGAGTGGTTCACTCTCCCTGTATCAGGTTGCTTTCTATTCAACGGTTTTGCATTGCATTGCAGTGTGCGTTGGCAAGGTTGAGTGTTTGTGCACTGGAGTATAAAGTCTTTTTTTTCTCCACCCTGTAAAGATAACTGAGCGGCACCTAAGGCCATGTTCACGTGGAACAGAAGTCGAAAGTTATTCCATTTTAGTGGATCCTTTCGACAGGACCACATAAATGATGCACAGCAGTAGCAGAAATTAATACAGTACTGTCACGTACAAGAGTAGGTGACAGTATGCTATTTTAGCTACTTAAAACTTTTGTTTAAAGTGTTACCTTCGGTTCTTGATCCTCGCCTCGGGGGCACCATAACCCTGAAATAATTAATAATCGGTGTTTAGATACCGCGTTATATCGCGAATATCACATCCCCAGCTGTTCGCGCTAGTTTTGGCACCGTATACAGAATGAACTTGTTCTGCTGTCACACATTCAGATGTCACAATTCGCTGTCACACTGATGTCAAAGATGATGTCAGAAACAAATAAATAGTTAACTACGTTTGCATCAATCAGGCATAAGCACTGTGCTGATAACATGTCGAGGTCACTTAGTCGACATGCGACAGAGATTGAACTTTTGTTTTGGAGAGTTTCCACCAGCACTTTAACATTCTCCGACTGCGGAGCCACTGTAAGTGATTGTGTTAAACGCAAAATGCATGGTATGATATGATACGGTATGGTGTGGTGCGATATGATATGGTACGGTACGGTGTGTTACGATGTAGTACGGCACGGTACGGCACGGCACACACAACACTACACGATAGGCCACGGCAGGGTACGGCAGGGCAAGGCAGGGCAAGGTAAGGCATCGCACAGCACACGAGTGCCTTTTGCGTTTCGCTTGCACGGAAATGTGCAGCCACGTACGAGATCAACAACTAAAACTGCAGCGCAGTTTAGCCGAGCTTTATAACCATCCGCCACGGCAGGACTCAGTGGTTAGACTAAGACGACGGCAATGCAGGCGATAGCGAGAGCATGGAGCAAGTTTGCGGATAGCCCTTAAAGGCGCTGAGCACACAATTTTGTACACACTCGATTTCATCCATGGGTTGCTCCGCAGCTATAGCACTCACCTCATTGTTTCAGACAATTTTAGCATTGTCGATATGCAAACTATATGACCCACCGATTCCAAGATAGATTTTCGTAGCGAAATCTACGTGCACTAGGCTAGTCAGCGGCGCATTTCAGGTAAACGACGCTAGTCACTACTGCACATGCGCGGTAACCATGGCAACTAGTTGCTGCGAGCAGCAGAAGGGGAAAAGAAGAAGAGAAAGAAGAAAGAGAGAAGAGGGAGAAGAACAAGCCGCTCAAATGAAGCAAAAAAATTTCAGAAGACGCCAAGAAGGAGAAGAAGGAGAACAAGAAGAACAAGAAGCCGGTCATTTGGAGCAAGAAGGTTCGGAAGATGCCAAGAAGACGAGCCGAATCGCCGATCACACCATACGGTTTGTGGTCAGTGCATCGGCGACGAGAACGTTCGAGGCGGATTTTGTGCACAATTCATTTCGTAGCATTCGCTACGCATATCCGGGCTTAACCGAGTTGAGCAGCCAACAGTATTTTTATTTTTTTCAGAATAGTGAGCATGGCAGCGCGCCTCGCGAAGTACGTACGTTTTTGTTACCCGTAAAAATATCATGTTTATTTACATATTCCGATCATTCAATGTCAGAACTTCAGTCCACTTAGACACTCGCCAACAATGCTTTTGTCTTTTCTCCCACTTTTCACACCACCATCGTTTTTTTCTCTCTTTACACACATCATCGTTTTCTTTCTCGCCGCTAGTGGCTGCACTCGATGAAGTATGAAAGTCCTTGGCTCATTGCTTACTGTAGGACAGGAGTTCTGAAGCTCTTCTGCCGCAAGGAGCTCCAGCCATCATTATGCATCATGGAACACCTCCCCCCCCCCCCCCCCCCCCCCGTCTCCCTCATAATCAGGCGGTGAAGCTTTTACATGGACCTCTTCTGGCCTTTTCATTCCTTTTCAGTCATTCAGTTATTTCGTAAGCATGTTTTCTGGAGGTTGGTAATTAGATTGGGTGCGAAACATATTGGCGCGACGCCAAGACCTGTGCTGTGGACGGTGTCTACGCTGATGGCGCGATGATGCGGAAAGGGCTAAATTAAGGAAATTAACGCTCAAAAATGGGTTTAAAAGAATCCTGCACTGTGCTTGACCCGCATGGGCAGCAAGAATCGGGACAAGAGCATCGAGGGAGGTCGCGGAACCCCTGAGAGCATCTCGCGGAACCTAGTTTGAGGAACCCTTCTGTAGGGCACCGCAATCTTCAAACGTTTCAACCTTCGAGAATTGACATATTTCTATGTTTCTAGGGGCACTTTTGTTATTTGCCCCTTCTGATGCCACCGCTATACTGCCTGCCGTCTGTAACCTGAAGCTTCTCTAATTATCTTTCCTGTTTTATCATTGCTAAGATTGTCACGCTGCAAGCAACTTGTGTGAAGTTTTGTGCCCATCTATAGTGTGCTGTATTTTAGTCCTAAGCAATGCCCTTTGTGCCTTTCAAATATGTAATAATACCTGGTGAGGACAACACCTGTAGGGGAATTACTTCGAAAAGCTTTCTCGAGGCCTGGGCAAAGTTGGCAGAAAATAAAAAAACATCGAAAAAATTAACGACATATCGTGCCGATGTTAGCCGCCAGCTATCGCCTGTCAGCGCCATGTTCGTGATTGTTCGCTCACAACGACGACACCAGCGCCGACGCCGATTTTTTGGTGAACGGGGGCCTTTAAGGCTATCGCATTATGGTGGGAGCTTATGAAGATTCATTTAAGAGATGTGTTCCGTGCGAATTGCGGTGTTATGGATTAATGCGAAATGTCAGCCTTGTTTTGTTATCCTCAGAGTACATCCACGGTGTCCTGGTAGTATATATATATATATATATATATATATATATACTACCAGGACACCGTTTATGTACTAACAAGGCTAACAAAACAAGGAAAGGAGGATAACAAAACAAGGCTGACATTTCGCATTAATCCATAACACCGCAGTTCGTACGGAACACATCTCTTAAAGGAATCTTCATAAGCTCCCACCATAATGCGATAGCCTTAAAGGCCCCCGTTCACCAAAACTTCGGCGTCGGCGATGGTGTCGTCTTTGTGAGCGAGAAATCACGAACATGGCGCTGAGAGGCGATAGCTGGCGGCTGACATGGGCACGTACTAACTGGGCATAAGATTGCCTTACGTTATGTTTTGCTGGAGCTGCACCAGTCGGGGTTCTCCTTTCATATGGAAGGGTGACATTTGAATCGGTTTGCCAGGAACCTTGCATTCACGTTACTCGTAGGCCACGACGTCTTGGTTAAAGCAGGGCTTTATACGTGGGCTGGTAGCCTACGCTATCGCGTCATACCGTTAAGGGCGGAAGTGTCGCCCATAACTTTTTGTAATCTGACTTGCGTTTGCAAATTCGAGTGTTTCTACGCAGTTTTAGTGAACAAAAACTGCCGTTCTGCGTTTCTAAACGTGAACAAGGTAGCGATGCCAAGATTACTTCCGCTCTTTTTGTTCTAAGCAAAGCAGCTACGCGTCGAAAAGTTAAAACCAAAACTCACGCTTCACCATTGGGCACGTCGATGCGCAAGAAAGCATGGTCGTGGTTATGCTTGCCTTTCCTAAAGCAGGCAGTACATAGATCGTAGTCATAGCATACTGCGCATTTCCAGCGCAGTCCCACAATTTCTCGCTGGTCACAGGCGTCACAAGAGATGAATTTAAAAGTCACTCCTGTAAGACAGCAATGAAAGTATAAAGAGAAGCCAGAATTAAACAGATGCAAAGAAATAGTTTAAGGCCATGGATGCTTAAAATATTGAATACTCGTTCGTGACTTGCAACGTAAGGGACTAGCAGTAAGAAAGAGAACGCTCAAACATAATCGAGAAAGTTCGATGCGTTTAACGTTTGCGTCGAACGTGAGCAAATTATTAAGGAGATATTATGCCCACCGCCCCGACCACCTACATTAAACAAAATATAAAGTGGAACTTGCCGCCTTAGTGCATTATTCAGGAGAAACTAATGGACACTGGCTGATTGGCCTGCCTCTATCCACAGCAGCCATCCTCTTGGTTCTTACCTTCCGGCAGTGAAGACCTGCTCCGTCGGTTACATGTCTTCCCTATATCCAGGGTAAGATCCAGGGTAGAACGAGTGATAAAAGATGGCTACACAGTGTGAAATAGCACTGAACAAGGGTCGAGGGGGAGCATCAGTTCGCAAGCCGAGCCAGTTTCGACAAAGCGACTTGTCTTGCAGCCCATGACAAAAACAAGTCTCCTTGTCGAAACGTCGGCTTGGCTCGCGAAATGAGGCTTCCTTTCAAATCTTCATTCCCTGTATCAAGTCACTCTTCACTAAGAACAATGCCAGTTCGACTCAATAGCTATTTTCTTTAATGCGTAAGCATTAAGTACGTTTGTCAGCAGTTTCGTACCACTAAAATTGTCATCACGATGGCGTTCGAAGAAAACGAGTTATAAGCAAAATAATGATTGCATTAAAACAGCACCGAAAATTTCGCTTGGGTGCGTGTGCGTGTGGGTTAATTAGTTAATTGATTAGAGCCACTTAAGTCAATCAGACGTCAGAACAGCAAAAAGGGGTAATGGCGACGTCCAAATGGGGTCATGTGGTACTTCACTTCCGGTGACGGAGGCCTAACTTTCCGTGGCGGGAAAAATGAGATGTTTGGACGTGAACGAGCGGAAAAGAGTATGATTTGCGTCTACAAATTGTGGAAATGGTTAGAAAGTGTGTAAAGAGAGGTAATCAACCAACTGCAGATTGAAAAATTCCGAGAGCACTGCAGAATCTGCAGTGGAGAAATGCGAAAGCCTAAGCGTTGCTGCAGCACACGGTACATCACGCGTTCCTTATCGAACACAACCAGAATTCCGTTGAACGCGTCAAAGTTCATCGGCGTTGTATAATTGATTTACAGGAAATGAAAGACGCACTATCTGTCACTCACGATAACATGCTGACGCATCTCGCGGACAACACAGCAACGTTCAGGCTTGCGCATTTCTCCAGTGCATATTCTGCAGTGTTCTCGGAAATTTGTCTGAATTTATGCAGCTTTTAAAAAACGCCCAACGAATGCACTTGTTTTCCCGCATAGTTTCAGGTCAAATATGCCTGATGCAAAATTTCCAAATTAAAAAAAGGTTATGAATACGACGATCCAACAAATTTATAGCCCACAACGTGAACTCAGCTGCTTTCTCGAACTTGTATTCACGTACAGTTTTCATGCTATGGGTGCTTATTTTACATCTTGAACGCTAAATCGACGATCCTCTCCTAAGTATACGATGCAAAAGAAACATTTCCAGACGTCAGCACCTACATTTTGTCTTCTATGCTTCTCTCCTATGAAGGCTGTATAACTATGCTCGAATAAAAGCCAGCAAATCATCAATGGCATGTCTAACCTTTTAAGCTGTCACGTGCCTTCTACCAGCGCTCAGTGAAGTTATGTGAAGTGGCTTCTTTTCACCGCAGCACAGAAACAATACCTGCCGCAAAACCACATACCTTGTCAATCCGACATAACTTGAGCTGGGCCTCGTCGCAACGTTATATGATGGATTCTTGTACTGGACCGCATGCAGTTTTAACAAGGCATCGCATATCCGCTTGGAATTAAGTACAAACGTCAGCAGGCTTGTTTGGAACGCTAGAATGGTACGTTGCAGATTAAGTGAAGTGGAAATCTGTTGCACTTGCTGCCTTCGTGGTAATGTGCTCGTTCACATGTCGCTCAAATGCGTCTGTTTCTGCAGTCGACCGCAAACGTTTAACGAGTTTGATAAACTTTATATTCGGCTTCGTTTAGCACGGCAGCCCCGCTCTAGAGCTTTAGACAAGCGCGCTGTTGGCTGTACCTATGGCAACTTTGGCCACGACGCGTGATATGCTCCTCACCATTCGATCTTGCAAAAGTGTCTTCGTCTGATCCTGGACAGGATTCTAACTTTGAAGTGACCTTTATTCTGTAAGAAAAAAAAAACGAAGAGAAATAGCGGGATGGTTAAGCGTTTATAACGTGAATCTCCCAGCATTACCTAATGTGAGACAATTGCTAAGAAATAGAGAAGTGTTAGTTGTGATTTACTGAAGTCAATGTCCTACTAAAAACATCACCACTGGCCATATGGTCAGCGTATCCACAAAGTATTTTGCAGGTGCTGTGATCGTACTTTAAAGCTGCTTTCAAAATTTTTGCTGGTTTGTGACCGATGATAGTTTTACTCCTTGGTGCTGGACCCGTAGGTGAGTGATATGTTTTATATACGTATGAGAGGCAGGATGTAAATTTTCCCCGATGGGCTGCCCCGATGTGGGGAGGCAATAGGGGCTGCTCGGTAGGGCGCCCACACTACGATAGGTGCCCGATGGCGGGCTGAGCGGTCACGACCGCTCAGCCCGCCAGTGAGATTAGCCCTGCAGGGTTAATCTCACATTTTTTTAGTGGCGAGCTAATAACAGCCCATAACAGCGGTGGTAACCCGCGCTACGGACTACTACCCTATTGCAAACGGCATGAATGAAGAGCCCCGTCGCTCACTTGAAACTTCGCTACAGGTACAACCTGATACGGGTCAGTGGACAATATTGTTTGTTATCAATACGAAAACCCCGAAAAGGGCATTGGCGCGGGGCGAAGCGCTCACGCTAGGTCCGCCGCCGATTAGGAATACCTCATAATCATGTAATCATGTCGTATCATGTCGTCGGGTCACATCTCTTTTCATCACGCAGCAATATTATTACCGTTTTTCCTTCTCAGCCTTCATTCCACATTGAAGTAGGGTTGCCTCGGTACTTCATCCCACCTTGTCTTCGGGTCCCCGCTGTGACTTGCCGGTGAATGAACTGACTCAGCTATCTCGCCACCGTGTCCCGACCTTACCAAAATCGCGATTTCTGCTCTCATGTTCGGGATTGAGCCCCGCGAACCGCACCGTCCGCTTTTTTATGTCCCGCGCGCCCTAATGATCTTTAAGCACGTGTTTGTTCGTCCAAACTCTATCCGCAAACCTCTTCAGCAGCTATACGACGGCTCCATGCTGTGTACTTACCTTCGCTCTCAAGTTTAACATTTTCCAATGAATGTCACCACTCCATTTCGATCGGCCGGCTGAAACCAGCTGTTCAAAGAGGACGTTGTCTAAACTCCGCCTTGCTGTACTCTACCTCTGTACAAACTATCAAGACGCTAGCCCTGCAGAATTTGTGACATAGCTCTCCTAATGCGACAGGTATGTAGTTCAAGCTGTCAAGTACAGCGGGCTTCTCCGCAAGCCAGGGTGCTGTAGCAGCAAGAAAGAGGTGTAGGCCAGTCTAGAAGGTGCCTGGCGCCAGTGTGAAGCACTATACTTTTTACAGCCGAATGTGACAGGCAGAATAAAATGCAGCCGCTGCATTTCTGATGCTGGCGTCCCACTACATACTTCATATACTAGTCTCCAGATGCTGAGGCATCGGTGTGACGAAGCGTTTTCACCCCCAGTGCATGCGCTGGTACTGTACCACAGCATATGAAAAATGGAGAACTGAATGTGCACTAGTCATCACAGTTTGTGATACTAGCACGTGCTAGTGGTGAAACTAGCAGCTGTTGAAGGGGACTGAAATAAGTAACACCCGCCTAGTCATGGAGAGATAAGCATGGGTATGAGACATCCAGTGCATTTCCTTCCGCATAACACCAGAAGCAGCATATACTGTTGCTGTGCTGATATCCCCATCCCCCGTACATGACAGAACACCCTAAACACCGAAGACAAATTGACAGTATACTCACCCTTTGCGCTGCGGTGAATCGAAGCGCACGAAGGAATGCTCAAGGCTGTGCTCGCAGCTCAGGTAGCATGCGGTGCAGAGGTCGTAATCCTGGCACACGTCACACTTCCAGCGTGCACCAACGATGGGACGCGCATCGCATTCGTCACAAGCGACACCGGGGAATTCGATTCCTGGGTTGGTATAAAAAGTGATACTTAACACCTACAACATTCTAGGTCTATATATGGATCTCATTTGCGCGAAAAAAAGTGTGGACGAAACAAGGAATGTGGATATGCGGCGCGCAGTTGTGCTGGGAGCAGAGTGGCTGCATTTATTGAGTGAGCCCAGTCGTGGAAGAAGGCGGTGAGGCAAGTACCGAGGAAGAAAATGTTATGGCTGCCAGCTGAGCCAAATGTCTAACTATAGTGTTATAGTCGGCTCGAGAAGGTCTCTTCGACTTATTCACGCGTGCCGAATCGGTGACGCTACAGACAATAAGGGCAGGTGCCGACCGAGGCTGGCACTTCGAGATCTGAAGGTACACAGGTACTTGAATTTAGTTCCGCTTCGCTGCACGAAATGAAACCCATTGTGATCTGCTGGATTGAGACATTTAAGGTAATTTGACCATCACTGCACATAATTTAAACTGTGCTAAATATCGTAGAGGTTCAACTACCATTGAACGAAGTTTCACGAGCGTTAGCCATTGGCCGCAAACGCAGTCGCTTCTGCCGCTTCGCAATTGACTCGCTTCCGGCCTTGGTAAGCTTCTCGACAATGGGCAAGTCTGACTTCTCGTCGTTGGATTGTCTCAGCAGCCTCCTTGGCACGGCTGCGGTCTCTGCCTTTCGCGAGGCGACGTATGTGTATGGCATATTTACCTAGGTTAAATGAAGGAGGGACACAGATGGAACTTCATGAAGACGACGATGTTCAATGCACAGCGCGATAGTGCTTTGCATTTGTAACTGGATAAAGACGACGATGCAATGTTGCAGGTTTACACAACGTGCGAGAGGCTGCGGTGATAGCATGTTTTTTTTTTTTATTGCAGCATAAACAGATATTCTAAAAACAACAACCACACTTTGGCTGCTGTCACGTTACTAAAAGCGCTTGAGATCAGCCAACTCGTCTAACAGAACATCGTGAAGGTGGCTCTTTTTGAGCCATGAAAACTTCTCGAACATATATTGAGAGCGGTGATAGCTTAGTGTTCTCGTGCGCGGGCCCGACGATAATGAAGATCATGTTTACCACAAAGCGTGAGATGATGACGGCGATGTCTGCTGCACAGCACGAGATGACACATGCGGCGCACGTGTACGTGGCGCCATCTGTGTAACGCATAGCTTCATAGGTCCACTGCCCTCTCCTCAAGTCATCCTTACGGATAAATATTTATGAATGAATGAATGAATGAATGAATGAATGAATGAATGAATGAATGAATGAATGAATGAATGAATGAATGAAACTTCCATGGCGTCGGGCTAGACTTCATTTCGGAGTCTGGTGCCCTCACCCTCACCTAACCCACCTAGTTCCCCTTTCGGCCTCAGGTGATCCTAGTGAAAAAAAAAAATGAATGAATGAATTGAAGAAGCTCGCAAATGAACGCAGCAGAGTTTAGGCTCTAAAGGAACGAGGTAAGGAAGAAACGTGAATAAAAAAAAAATTAGCAGACCAAAACTGAGAGTCGCGGTTGTATTTCGCGAAAAGGAGCAGCGTTGCGTTGAATGGAGGCTTCTTGTACCTGGTGAAGTTCAAATGGGCGAAGGAAGGAAGAGTACTTTGTACAAATGGACATACGTTACGCATCGAACTGCGAAGTCGAGGAACTCATAATGTCGAGAAATTGTTAAGCAAGAGGCTGCCACTTAGGCATGTCAACGAGATACGTGACGCTTTGGCTTTAGAGCGACCGTCTGCATTTCGGCACGGCAGCAAAGCATATGTGTAACGATTGTGTATAATTGCGGCTCGCTAAAACATTACTCCGCCATCTCTAGCCTCTCAGAACAGCGCTCACCTAAACTGCCAATTTCATAAGGAACCAACTGCTTGCGATGAACGTAGAAGCTTGTCATGAGTGGCCATTTGACCCGTTTAGCGTTTTCTTCTACAAGATTAGTCCTCAGCACTTTACTTATAGACCGTTTCCGACGTCGGTTGAATAGTTAACATAGAGTATAGTCAGTAAGCATTGTCCATGCAAGATCAGATAAACTATTAATAGGGGGGAGAGAAGGTGAGCCTTCTGGAATGGTATGCGAGAGGACATGGTAAGAGCGATGAAGCGTGTGGAGAGCTGAGGATGCTGCAATTGCGGAAGGGAAGAGAAGCCCGTGCGAGAAGCTGAACTGATGCTTGCTCCACGTTGCGTTACGTCAGCCGCACCCTTTTTGCACGCTCAGAGGTGAAGCAGAATAGGTTTAATGTCTTCCTTAAGAGCAGAGTGCTAAAACTCTTTTCCCGGTCAGTGTTGAGAACAAATTTATGGTGCCCCAAAGAGACAGCTATACTTTTAAACTCTAGCAAGATAAGAACATAGTGTACTCACTTCGTGCCTCTGGGCAAGCCATGTCGATCTGAGATTTCCCTTAATCTAGAAGGATGAAAGAAAAACTACAGTAAAATTACTTCTTTCTTAATTTGTTTGCATAACAAAGTGTGGAGCCCAAGGGGTCTCCTTCTGAGCCAACTCGTGCAGCTTGTAATGCATTTCCAATGTTCCGAATCTCTTGACGGTAAGATGATGTTTTGTCCTACCCTCACCAATGGGAAGGACTTCCAATAATACTAAATCAGCACCACTACACGGCTCAGAATCAGACTCATTGGGCTCTAAACTGTTGACAAAGACTGTACAACCAGCAGTCAACCCGTCAGCAGGCCACTCTTAACATTAAACGGAAAACATCTTTGTTTTAACAACCGTATTCTGTTATATTTTTTACTTCTTTCCTACCAGTAAGTGATATCAAAGTGAATAAAAGACGACACACATGCTGCATACTTATTTTATTATCCCACTTAGCTGTTAAGGGTGGAATCATTTATCTTACGTTTCCGACAAAACAAGCTAACATCGTCCGGAAACCATTGCTAACCTGCAGGTCCAACATAAAGCTCCAAATCTTACAGAAAAATTAGGAATTATTCCATCAGCATGACATCCGGGAGAAATAAAACATCCCGTGCTACAGTCCACAATTGGATTTGAACCAG
The DNA here is from genome assembly GCF_055883805.1 of Amblyomma maculatum. Taxonomy (NCBI): domain Eukaryota; kingdom Metazoa; phylum Arthropoda; class Arachnida; order Ixodida; family Ixodidae; genus Amblyomma; species Amblyomma maculatum. The sequence goes on along the minus strand of NC_139346.1, from coordinate 167,245,945 downwards.
CGCTATGTAGCACGAGCACGGGAGCTCCGTTCAATTATGTTTAGACGAGTCCGCCTTCGCAGGTGCCGTAATCCTATTGAAGCGTTGTCTTCGTCATTTTTCGTTAATTAGTTCTGTGCTGCCAAAAGTTAGTGGGCGGTATAGCGTTACCACCGTGGCCGCGTAATGGTGCCGGATGATGCAAGAGATTATAGGCTGGGTTGTGCTACCAACAGGGCCTTTATGCAGCTGCTCTCTAAAGTGATAAAGCGGTATAAGAGGGTTGTGCATCGTTAATACGCCCGGCTCCAAAAGCATGTGGCAAGAGACGCCACGTGTGTTGTCAGGTTGGTAGAAAAGTGGCTGACAACAGCAGCCCCTCAAGCCAGGCTCCAAAAGCAGCAAGGGGCGCTGCGTGTGTAGACGAAACAAGAAAAGTGGTCGACAGCAACAGCTCCTCAAACTGTGAAAGCAGCCAGGGAGGCCATACCCGTTCCCCGGGTCAAAAAAATAGAAGCAGGAGAATGCAGTGGCATACCCGACTAAACACCTAGGTGAGGTTGAAGAGTTTTTTGATGGGCTACGCTTTTGCTGCAACAATTTTCAAGCTTTCACATATTCTCTAAGATAAAATATACAACCATAACCCTTTTAAAATTTACACAAACATCAAGAAAATAAAACAAAAGCACCGCCTTTTCTAGCATCTTGTACGAAACTCCTTGAAGATAAACGGCAAGCTTATACTGAAAGAAATAAATTTGTACTAAGCAATATACTCCTTAGTCACTTGCGCACCTCTCAAACCACTGCCATTAAAGAGATCGAATTCAATCTGGTTTGGTTTATGACGTTTAATGTACCAAAGCTAATCAGGTTATGATAGGCGCCTTTGTGGAGGGTTAGGTCGGTATTCCGGGAAAGTCCGAGTAGCCCGGTCCCGTAGTCGACCGGCTTAAGTGATGGGTTACGGCGGCAGGAAAAAAACTACTCTTAATTCACACTTACTCAAGCCTGCTATGGTGTTCTACGAAAGTCATTGAAAATGATGTCTATCGGCCTCAGTGACATTCCGAAACGCTGCGCCTGATTTCTAAAGAAGATATATATAGAGAAGAAGAAGAAGAAGCACTGACGTCAGCCCCATTGCATACCTATACTAAACTCTCGTGTAGGTAAGATTAGCAGTCATTGTCTACAATCAAGCACGGAAAGAAAATTTCCCATACCCAAGACCACATCTGTGACATACCTGTGAGGAAAAACGTGCGTTAAGAGCGACGCTAAGTTAAATCATTGAGATGGTATGCGATCAAGAACAGGTTAAAGCAGTATGCTGACGTCAGTCAATCATTTTAATCAGTCAGGGTTTCTTTCCGCATAAAATTAGCGGAAGCCTAACAAAGCATATAGAAGTTTTTGATGGCACACTAGCGGCTCATTATGCTCCATTCCGTTTCAGGGCTCGTCATATAGACGTCACTTTCGGTTTTAATTATTTATTAGATACTGCGGACCCTTGGGTCCCAGCAGGGAGGCGCAGGTACATACAAAAAGAGCTGACAACACAGGAACAAAAGAGAACTGCCACACATTTACACAATTTTAATCAGACCACATAGCCATGTGCAAAACGTTGTTTCTGTCCGAGGGAAAAGGGAAAACAAATCTATCAGTTCGAACACAATAGGGTGTCACTGAGTCAATATGATTATATCTTGTGTGGCGGACATACCTGTTATTGCAGACGATATATATGCGGGCTGATTTATTTCAAGCTTGTTACCAATCAGGACAGAAAGAAATTTAAGCCTCAGTTGTTCTTGGCGGGATTTAAGCGCGTGAATGAAATTTTTATCATTGTTTGATAGTGCACAAGCAAATCTAGATAACATGACGCATGAGTGTACGCCATGACTGGCCGCATGCTTCCTCCACGGTCCCATGACACACATACACTGCCCCGCCACATCACATATTTTTAAAGCAATCAGAACGGCGTAAATGAGTCATGCTGATTCATGACGTAACACGTTTGTTACGACCATGCACGCATCACGTGTCATGCTCCTCTTCGATACGTTCCCATGCACCACAGTAACCACCAATTAACTGACTGCTACCATGAAAACGCACAAACTACCGACTGTGCTTGACTTTTACAAAATAACAACGCCAGGAAAACGACTCAGCGACCTCCTCATGACATCGTATAATAATTACGGGACTGTATCTGGAAATGGTTAAAGCCACTTTACAGGACTGCTTTTCTTTTTTCACTAACGGCATCTTCACTGTCATCTTTATTATCAACCTTACACTAGAGAAGGAGCATTGCAATCTTTTTCTCATGAACCCGCCTGCGCGCTCGGATGAGGATCGGAGAGATACCGGTGGAGACAGATTTTTTCCTGGACATTTCTGCCGACAGATTTGACTGACATTTCCATCCGCATTAATGTCATTAGCCAACCAAGTCTTTCGCCTTAATAAGCGCAAAAACTTGCGTTCTCTTCATGGGGGGCTGCCCTGTTCGGCTCGGACACGAACGACTATCAATCGCTGATCCAGCTGGCGCGCCAGATCACGTCAGCCATCGGGTTCCAAAAATGGGGGTTCTCACCCAGCATGAACTCTTGTACTAACTAATATTAAATAAATGTGTTTACCCGCACCGCCATTACCACCTTGGAATGCCGAGTAAGCAAGGTGCAGTTTTTTAGCCGTGTCAACTCAAATACTAAGATAATCTGAAATTCAAACCTATATATAGTCTCACTGATTAATTCAAAGAAATTCGCAACCAGATGTTAGGTCGTTTTTATTCAGCACGAGCTCAAAAAAGTATGCGAGAAGTACGTTCAGAGGGAAGTCGTTAAACTACTTGAAAGAAACATGGAAAATGTGCATTCATAGCGGCAATTGAGTCATTGAATGCACATTAAAGTGTAGTTTCCTAAATGTTGCATGCTGTGATATACAGTCATACGATGTGACACCAGAACTGATATCCGCAGTGCTTCAGGAATTTTAATCCAACGCTGTGTTGCTTCTAGGGAATTTATTTATAATGACATTCTATTGACAAAATTACTGTCACCAAACAAACGAAGAGCTTGGAGTTGCACTTAAATTAACTCTTTATTGTGCTGACTTGCGCCCTCAAAAGAATTAAGCAACACGGCGGCAGCGATAACAGCAAGCGTACTCGTCGGTTGTCGAAACGAGAATGCCTATTGCGCTCGTCAGCGCTCAATTTAACTTCGGTGAAGGAACATCTAGATCAAGCCGCCAAGGTGATAAGGTGACAGAGTAACCTGGAACAATGTGGAAACAGACCCGAGGGGCTTCAAACTTTCGGAACACGAGCCGCGCAAAATGAGAAAGCAGTGGCACGGCTTTGGCATGCACAAACAAACAGAACAAAAACCATTGTGCCAATGATTAGATAATTAAAAGCAAAATGACAAAAAGCAGGTATGAGGCTGTTGGCAGCAACAAATAAATATTAAAATAGTGCGCGGCAGCTTGCACACCACACCAATAATTACCACTCTGCCAGTGTTAAACATAACAGCATATCAGACTATCTAGCTTTCTCCGTGGAATCAGTTCTCTTCTCACCAGCAATACCAATACAGAACGAGCTGCGCGGCTATGTGGCCGCAGAGTTTCTAGATTAGTTATCTGCGGAAAGATCTCGTTATTTTATTTATTAATCTGTGTGGAGCACTGCGACAAATTTTGTTACTTTCATGCTGGTGCATGATGAAGATCACGCCTAGCATGCTTTTTTTTACGTACTTCTGTTATCTGCTGCTTTATTTTATAGACTATATTTATGAGAACCTTTTTAAACGCTCTTCAAAGATATTCTTACTTTTTCTCTAATGATTCTTCTTGCGAAAACTATTATTTAATTGGATTTTACATAAACAAGAGTTCAGGCAACGGTTCTGCGCGCAGCATTTCTTTAAAATCGACTTTCTCTTTCTGCCATCCTCTTTCTGCCAGGTATTGTGCCTTCTGCCCTCCATCCTGGAGTATATGCAGATTCAAATCAAATTCAATTGTATTCTATATTCGACCCCTCCAGAAAGGTATTTCGTTTTCTTCAGTAATAGATACCTGGAACTTTTTATGGGGAAAACATAGGCCACTCAGCCACTGCATCTGTTAGTTGATTTCTTCAGGCAGCCGTTTTACATGGCTTAAATTACGCTGTTTTGTGGTCGTATATGTTTTTCAGCGACCTCAAGAAGTCTATCATCGCGAGTGGGCTTACAGCATACGAGGCAAATAAACAAGCAAAATAGTAAGAAAACAAGTAAATGAAGCCTAAAATATCAAAGAAATTGAAGCGAAGTTAAGCTAGACCCCGCATACCTGTTAAACGTGAAAAAGCTAAAAACTTTGAGCAGTGAGTAAAGAATGAAGAATAAATAAAGCATAGGCGGCATATTAACATTCAGCCCTGTTTCAACCTTTCCGTGAAATTAAAAAGTAAAAGAGTTTCTTCAGTAGTCACACCCCTGGAGTGCTTTTTTGTGGGAAGCACTCTGTGGCGCAAGGAGGATTCACTCGAATGTTGAGCTTCACATTATTTTACCTTCATATTGTAGAGCTTCTGATAGCTGTGGATACTTGCGTACGCAACTGTATCAGACTGGCATATTAACACTGACAAACACACAAAAGCAATGATGCAATTCATCTATGTTTTCATACGTAAGGCAGTCTACTGTACTCACCTTTGTTAACAAGCTTCCTTTTGCGTCACTGCTCCTGCTGCTACGCGGCTTCGTACTCCTCGTCACAGCTGCTGCCGCCGGCAGCACGGCGCGCCCACAATATGAGACGCCGCCTCTCCAACTGATATCAACAAACGCGCACATGTATATCTTGTCGCCATTACCGCCGCTCTCAGCGCCACCATTTCCACTGCGTTTTTTTTTTTTTATCCTGAACTATTTGCAGCGGGCACGCGCTGACAAGGAAGTGACTGACGAAAGGCGAGTGCAATCTATATCTTTACACTGAGGCTTTTTTTTTTTTTTTCTTTAAATACCCGTCTACCGTTGCGGCCGCAGAGTTCTGAAGGCCGCGAGTCACATGGCCCGAAGCTCCGATGACGCCGAGAGAGGAGGCGATTCTCCGGCGGCCCTCGCCGTGTGGAGCATTGGGTAATAGATATGACACATCGCGGCAAAGGCCATCTACTGACATCGCAGGGCGCCGGATGTCTCGGCAGTTTCTTCTCTCCGCATGCTGCTTGCGCGCGAACTCTATATTTGTGGCGGCTTCGGTAGAATGGCAATCAAGCGCCCCGAAAAAGCTTCTGCATGTATCTGATCTTCGGCAGAAGTGGTAAGAGGGCTCGGGAAAAAGCATAATTTCGGCGAAAAAAGAAAGAGTTGAATTTCGCAAAACAAACCATAGCAAGGCTAATGGTCATTAATATTTTAGAATTTAATATTTGTCACCATGTGGTGTGGATAATGAAAAACTGCACCAAAACAGAGCGAGGAAAAAGCACGAAATGTGCTTTTCCCCGTTCTGTTGCAGTTTCAGATCGTGCAAGATTTAGCATGACATCATGCTTAACTATACTTATAAGTATACGTATGACGGTTTTGGTTGATTGCGACATCAAGTACTGCAGGCTTACTTTCTACTGTTGCGTCTTTGGCTTGCCGTTCTCAACCTTACTGGAGGCAAGAAAATCTCTAATTTCTCTTTTTAGTCATTAGAAATAACTCCTTTTACCAGTGCTTTTACCACTATCAGAAATGTTGCGCTAATATATTTTCTAGGAGTACACGAATAAATGCAATGAAAATTTTACAACGGGATTTTTACCGTAGATGTTCCTTATGCGTGCGTAAACATCCTCTGTCGGAAAAAAAAATATGGCTTCTATTGTTTACAGGACTTGGATCATTTCGGCACTTCTTTTTGTCTTTCAAAGAAACTTCATAGCAGTACACTGCTCAGTGCGGTAGTGATATGAAAATAAGACATATTTTCACTAAAGGTTGTAGATGGTCTTCCATAAAAGGTGCGTCCTTTACAGCACACTCTCCTGCCTTACGTAGTGTGACAACCTTTGCTCGAGAGTGCCTTTCTACCTGATCACCTTCTTAGCATTTTGCAGTTTCAAACTTGCACTAGCCATATTATACACACACCAATGAGACAGCTTTCTCATTGACTTTTTCGGGATCTTTATAAAGGGTGCGCTAAGCATAGACCAACATAATGTAGCCGTGTACCATTTAGCGGTGCGCGCACGCAAATTTGCGGGAGGTTGTATGGGTGATCTAAGACTTTAATAGACCGCAGTTATTCTAAGCAATGCTTATTGTCTCAGAGCTTGAAGGGGATATTTGGCGCGAGCACATACCATGGCGCCACCTCTTGACAGCGGCGCGTGACGTATAAGTGAGGCAACGTGCGCAACTAAACTATGCAGTTTAGTTGCGCGTTAATGCAGAATGTATGTTTTTCTTTAATATACACTTCGGTCTAGGCTTATTGAAGACGATTTGTCGTATTAGGCCAGCACTATACGGCAAGAAGGCATTTCACAGAGTCCATAAGCTGCCGTAGCGTAGCCCGGCGAGTTTGAAACTACTACTATGGCGGCTGTACTACTACTATGACCTAATACACCTACTACTACTACTACACCTTCGGCATTGTTGTCGCTGTTTTTAAATAAAGTTATCATGTCACACATCCAGTAAGAAACAAGCGGTCATAAATTATGGTAATCATTTGAGAAAATTACGAGCTGCGCCGCTACTTCGCTATAAATTTGCTAGGTAATCACATTTCTTTGCTAGAGGAACGGATCTCTCAGGCGAAGACAGATGTCAGGCACTTCGTACAGAGCCGACAGAAGCGGCGCCATTCCGCTGATCCTTGAATAGTCAAGTTTTACACAGCAGATGACGCGAAGAAATCTTTAAATCAAATGTGCAGTGCAGATGTGTGTTCCTTCTATACACACTGATCGCGATCATTGCCACTCGAGCTTCGAGTGGTTGCGTGTTTTCCCGCGTAGCTTTTCTTTCTTTTTTTTACCCTTATGTGAGCAGATACGCACGGTTACTTGTTTTCTCGGTCATTTTAAATTACTGCTGAAGTTGTACCTAAGGCAACTCACAATGCTTACCGCTGCGCGTGGCAGCAGAAATGTTTAGTTTCGGGCATCAATGCCTTCACTGAGAAGAAATTTGACGCCTCCCCACTTCTAGCCGAATATTTCTTGATCTGGGTGAGTACTGCTCGGCGAAGAAGCCAATATATTTTCTATACCGTCGGCAAATAGACTTCGTTAGCTTCACAAGTGATAAGCGCAAAAGCATAAACTATAGCGCCAGTCCTTCGGCCTCAACTCACGGAACTCTCTAACATAGGTGAAATCTTTCTAAATTAAACACATGTTGCACGCACAAGAATAACCACTCACTTCTTTATATATTGGGAGCTTGTTTATCCAAGCTTCCTTCAGCTAATTTTTCGGTTAGGAATGGGAGCTTGCGCAGGGTTCCGTCGCATATACAGAGCAGTAACAGACCATGTCAACAGCATAAATAAACTGAAGCAACAGCGACGCCGCAAGATGAAAGTGTGTGATGCTGGTATACGTCAAAAAGCAAAACTGCGGAGAAAACTGCGGCATTTATTTTTAAAACGCACAAATTCAATCCAGCGCCTGTTTCAGCAGCAGTAAGCGGAGTCACGTGATCCCACTTGCTCCCATAGGTCAACACTATAGCGCCGCCCGCTCCAGTGGTGGAGGTCGCGCCCCATATGATAATGCATGAAAGAAGAGTGACATTAATTAAATAAAACAAGGTTGGCTGATCTGATAAAGTCACGTAGTGATCGGTGATACAGTCCCTGAGTCCAAACAATATACGATTAACTGTGCGGCAGTTCGGAAGAAACCACGACAGGTGATGGAGATTGGCTACAGTATTCCGGGACTTGCAATCTTTAAATGTGTTCTCAGAGCGAAATAAATAAGGGTAGCAGGGCGCAAAATATTTTGGTACACTCTTAAGCTTCTCTTTTGAAAGTATGACATGACAGCTCCTGTGATCGGCATTGCGTATCTTTTTTCCTGCAGATTTTCTTTCTTACTCGCTTAACCATCCGTTATTGAATATGTCTCTGTTATCTCATACGCACGGATCAACGTAGAGTCGTACGTGTGCGAGTGTGCGAAGCCACCTGACAAATATATAAATCCCGCTTTAACGAAACCATACGAGCGTATCTGTGTAGCCTTGTTCTTCAAAGTGTTATTGACTTGGCCGTCCAAAGGTCTTACACCGTAAGAAATGAGTTCGAAATTACAGGCATTTTTAAGGAAAAGCTCTGTTCCTATACAAAAAAATTATCTGTTACATGCCACTAAACAAAACACGTTTACGAAAAAAACAGTAATTCCCTGTTTTCGGTCCACAACCTTGGTTGGAAGAGAAACATATGTCGTTGGTTCAATCTGCTTCTTACATGAAAATAAGTTGCATGCCAGATTGGTAGGTAAACAGTATGACATCCCCCAAACACTCTGCGAAGAACAGTTGTATTACAATTTTGATGCGTGAAATAATAAATGTAGCATCATGTTAAGGTTCGTTAGTGGTACCTACGGGCATATATAGTGGACCTAAAGAGATATAAGCGGTTAGTTCATGCTATAGTTGCATCCGTTGTGCATACCGTCGTCCCACTAGACAACGGCTTTTCATGTGCCATCGAGTTTGACAAGCAGATTTCCTCGCTGTCGGAATAATAATTCACATTTTCACCTTAGAAATTGTGTGAAATTACATGAAAAACATAACTCGCGGAAATGTAGAAAGTAAACAGAAAACAGCATACTAGATAATTTCTGTCAATTTCACAGAACATTTCTGTTAATTTTAAGCAGAAAAAGCATGTGAAACCACTAAAGAATTAAAAACGACAAACATAGCAGAATAGAAAGTTTCTAGCAGGACAGCTTAAAGAAAATATTATTTTTTACAAACATTTCTTACAGTGTAGGTTTAATTCTTCTCTTACCCTTCCGCTTCACAGAAGCTTTAGGCGGGTTGCAGCTGCTGTCAATCGTCAAAATAATGTGATCTCGTGACGTCAAACAGCATAGAGACCAATCAGTTCACGGCCACGTCAACTGCCAACTACCACCTGCCGTTAAGCTCTTAAAGGAACAGAACACTGAAATTTAGGCCTCGAATTTTTTTTCGGCGCAATAGAAAGATTGATGTCTACAATGTTCGATTACATAGCGGTTTTAGTAGAAACGCTGTAGAAAATTTTTACCGGAATTTTTCGGTCAGTGCATGCGCCCGTTTTTATGTAGTCCGATGCTGGAAACCATGAGCAGCGACTGCGATGACGACTGGTGGTCGACAAAAAAGGCGTACCGAAAGCAAATATGAATTTACCTCGCCAGACAGTAATTAGATACTTTTTGCGTAGAGTATCGTCTTTTTCAGTTTCCACACTTAAAGCTGTTAAGGTAGAACAACGTGCGCCTCGTCGATGAAAGGGTTAGTGGGTAATATCATCGCTTCATTAACGGAATTCCAAACCCTGTGGCGCCATCTAGTAGAAAAAGCTGAAAGCATGCCTCTCGCGTCTCGCGGTGCTAAAGGAGAGGTGGTTTTTATTTAAGGACGCACTGGAGAGGCCACAGAATATAATAAGTTATGACAAGCACTCCTAGAAGAAAAAAGAACAACGTGCATTTACTAAATTCAGCGATATTTTGCTGAGATGTAGTTACGTGGGCTACTACATTGAAAGTAATAGGGTTTCTCCGCTAAATAGCGCCTCAGTTGTTTTTATACGATTTTCAATGTCGACCTAAAATTATAAAGTCTTTTTTCTTTGCTATTGTAGTGATCGATCTGTACTATATCAGGCAAGATCTTTTCATTTCGACCATAATCTCATGACATATTTTGGTCAGTGTTCTGCTTCACTCACAACTCAGAAGCCCACGCCGGATTTTTTGCAAAACGGTGCCCTTAAAGGCTGTCGCGTTATCTCGGGGGTAAAATGAGCAGCGTTATTGTTTATGAATGAAGCGTATGGGGGCGCTATTTTTGGTCGTCTAGTTTGAAAAGGCAATGCGAGCCTTTCTATAGGCTTTTTCTCTCTTTTAACGCGAACAGACACCGACAAATGATTCAAGAGTGTTTGTTAAGTAAGCTTGACGAAGTTATTAGATGAATGATGCAAACTCAAGTTGAGAGCTGACGAGTAATATGTATTCCGACATATTTGCTTTAGTGCAGTACTGCGAAGACCAAGCTCAGCATTCCGCCAATATTTGACAACTGTCATGGCCGGATACTGATTCGCCGTCGGTTTGCCTGACGTCATGCGACCATATGTCATGGCTGAACGGACAGGAGCTTCTAACATGGGCAGCCCTTTTGAGATGAAAATCAGACATGGGGCCATGGGTACCGAGTCAAACATGCTATACTTCTACGCCATGCAGATGCGTTCGTGCTGCTTAGTACAAGCAGTGCGTATTACCAATGTCGGGTGGTCTTTCACATAATGTAGTAAATTATGACTGTGTACCAATGAGTATGTGTGACTCGAAATTCAAACCGAAGTATGAACCGAGCTGCTAGGGCACCTAATTCACATTTTGCCTAACTACGGTAAGTCGGCGGTTATTCCTTTATTAGCTTGATACCGGTGTGAGGGAGTACAGTGTATACCATCGGCATTTTTAAGACGCGATGATATGTTCAGCCTGATTAGTATTCGTAAGGTGGGAAGATAAATGTACCTTTGTATATTAACGCGACAATGTTAATAATCTCGTTCTGAAGAGCATCCGAAGTCGGCATTGTCGACGTTTTGAGCGAAACATTACGAGCTTGCCTTGGCGTGTGGTACTTTACAGGTGATGTGGTCTGGCACAGATTACTCGGCAGTAGGTCTGACTTCATAAAACCACGTGCCGTGGCCGTGTTGGCAGGAGATGGGATTCGTAACTGGGACCCTTGGATACCGTATTAGACACGCTGTCCAGGCTTAGTCCATGCAGGCATGTTAATTCGTGTGGCTTTGTTAAAGCACTCACAGTGAGGAAAGACAGTATGTATGCCGTGCTCTGGAACATCTAGATGGACACCCACTGACTGAAATAAAGATTATAGGCCCCTAGCCACGGCGATCGTCTGCGGTGAAGACCGCCCAGGCTCTGCACTGTTTTGTGAAAAGCACAGGCCTTACCGAAAGGCTATGATTTTGCTGTTATGTTACGTGATATGACCGTGACGTGATGTGACATGTGTGTGATGTGACTGTACTGACTTCACCCATTTCTCTCTTCCCCACAACTTTTATATCCGTTCACCCCTCTCCCCCAGTGCAAGGTAGCAAACCGGTTTCTTTTGCCGGTTAACCTCCCTGCCTTTCCCCCTCATCTTCCTCCTCCTTGTTAAAGCGAGGCTTATCTATGACAGGTTGCCTTTCACATAAAGTGGTCGCCTGCTACTACATGGTTATAAAGATGTGTGAGTTAATAAAGGAAGAAATTAAGAAATTTGGGAATAAAATTATGGGGGACACTTAAGATCCGTTTTTAAAGGGAAGCTGCACCGGTTTTAGAATTTGATGCGCTTCAGAGGGTCGAATCTGCAGGGTTTGTATGTTAAGTATACGAAATATTTTGGCTTTTGAAATAGTGACGTAATCATCGATTAAAGTTGCTACCCCGTTCAGGCTTCTCCGCAGTGCACAGCGCTGGAGGGGGGATGTCAGTAGCAGACGACAGGAGTACGACAGGCGGTAGTGACGTCAAGGACGGCGTCTACCTCTCTTCCGCTTCTATTGCCCGAGCAGGCCGTGCATCACCTGTCGCTTGCAGGCTACACAGTGCAACCTTTTTCTTGTCTCGCGCTTGTTTTCTTCTTGCGAACGTTACCGCAAGCTTTTTCAGTGCATCTTGCACCGTTCTTCACGAAAAGAACGACCATGCCGTGGTTCTGCGCAGCCTATGGCTGCACGAACACTGGCGGCCGAGAGGATGTCGCCTTTCATAAATTCCCAAAGGAGCGCAAGCTATCGGCGCTTTGGGTTGCCGCGGTCAAGAGGAATGATTTCAAGCCAACAAAATCGTCGGTGATATGCTCAGATCACTTTCGTGACAGTGACTATCACCAAAGCTTGTCGTTGATGCGATCTTTTGGGATACCGATCAAATCTGCGCGATTGAAAACCGGTGCTGTGCCTTCTGTCTTCGCACACAAGAGCACCTCTCCGCCGCCAAGAGCTGCTTTCGCAAAAAGAGGAAAACTCGAGGTAAGAGGTCCAATACATCATATTGCTCTTCTGTTCTGTTTACGTTTTTGTTCTGTGGGGCAAATGGCTGGCCGGGCAGATGAAGGCACAGGTGAAAGTAAAACTGCTCAGCATTGGCGCCCGCTGACGCAGCTGGAAAACTGTGAGAGAGTAGAACTTTTTTTTTTTTTTTCATGATTAGGCTATCGGTGCGATGTGGAGAGTCATCACACTGCTGAATTGACGAATGGAAAGGCAGCCCTTATTTGCTCATAAAAAGTTTTGTTCAGGAAAACGAGCAGTTTTGGACCTCTATACGTTTTGCACTTGGCGATCCGATTCTGCTTGCACATGCATAGTATGAACTTTTTAAAATGGAAGTCAGAAACCTATGTCATAAAGAAGAACGCACATCCTAAACTTGCCTCTGCTTTGTTAAATTAGGCTTCTTATGTCATGTTTATATGTTATGGCTATTTTCTTATTTTCAGGTTCTTGGAGAGCTCCTAGGAAATTCAACTATCCCAATTAAGAAAAGAAATCGGGGCAGCATGATGTCTGTGGTCGAAGTCGTGATGTTAAGCGCAGCTAAATGAAGTGTGCTAAACTTGCGACATGGTAGCGCGTGACTGCCGGTAGCTGTCCTAGCGTTTCGGTATTTTTACCGGTGTTCTAAATGGGATTACGCGCGCGCAGCAAGGTAGCGGCCTGGCTTCTCGTCGATACCGCGCTCCCGCGTTAATTTGCTAAATCCCGCCAGATTAAACTGTATACGTTCTCGAGGTTGCGAGAGCTGAGAGCATGACTTCTGCTGCTCTTGCTGACATATAAATGACAAAATTCATGTAACAAAACTGGGGCGACGGCTCGTCTGGATGAGTTCATGTGTTTACAATCGTCACATCAAGCGCATTGACGTGACACTGCTTCGCTCGAGTCTGGCAGGAGATTTAGGGCACGAGTAACGCAGATATGTTCAATTGAGAGCAGATCACAGGCGCATACAGCAGTGCAGCGCAGCGGTACGTACCAGTGTGAATTTCCCATGCGGGAAAAGGTTAGCGCTGTCTCCTCTCTCGTCATGTCGCCGCTGCCGCCAGTGTCACCTTGTTCCGAAGCCGCCGCTGGTTCGAACAAGTACGGCTCAATATCATATTCCCCTGAGCAGCGTGATCGTTGCATGTTCAGCAGGATACATCCACAGAAAAGCACGTGCGTGCATGTACAATCGCTTGGACCGCCGCTATCACTGAATGGCACGCCGTCGTTGACGTCACGACGCGCTTGACCAATCACAGGCAAGAGAGCCACTTTCAAAACGCCCCACGGCGTTGGTGCACGTTTTTCTGATTAAAAAGTAGTTTGTGGTCACTTATGACTAAATTTAACGTCGTATTCGTGTTCAGGGGGTCGTAAACTTTATATCTGTATTCCGAAATCTTTCTTTTTAAAAAGTGATGCAGCTGCCCTTTAAGGGTATGACGCGATAGCGTAAGCTACCAGCCCACATATAAAGCCTTGCTTTTGCTAAGCCGTATGAACGTGCCTGCGTAGACTAGGAGTAATGTGAATGCAAGTGTCCTGGCCAGCTGATTCTGAGATCACCATCCCATATGAAAGGTGAGGCCCGAGTTGGCAGTTCCTGCCAAACGCAATGTCAGGCAACCTATACGTCCAGTTAGTGCTCGGCCGTGTCACTTGCCAGCTACCGGCCTCCAGCGCCATGCTCTTGAATTTTCGCTCAAAACACCGACGACGACAACGCCGACGGCGCATTTTCCGGCGAACGGGACGTTTATTGATATTGCGTTAAAATGAGTAGAATATTTTGCATCAATCTGGAGTAGAGTTGAAGTGATGTTGCAAGATACTGGGTTCATGAGAGTGGTATAATAGACGATAAACGACGCTATCATCGGTGAAAATATGAGCAGAAGGGCTACTGTCATGGTGCAAACCATTTACGCAGATGTGAAAGAAAACGAATGCCAAGACAGAGCACTACATAATTTGCTTCCGAAATCACTACAGTAAGACCGAAGATATTATATACAGTATACACTTGACAACAGCCTGTACGGCACCATCGCGACAGCTGCCCTGGGTAATTTTCGAAGCTAATGCAGTGGCCTAATTGTATGAATTAATAGCGTCAGCAAAGGTAGAACGAGAGGAAGAAGATGGTTTACACGGTATGATGGAACACTGAACAAGGGTAAAGGGGGGACACCTCAGTTCGCAGGTCGAGCCAATGTTTCGACAAGTGGCCCAGACGAAGACAAGTCCACTTGTCGAAACGTTGGCTCGACCTGCGAACTGAGGCGTCCCCCCTTTAACCTTGTTCAGTGCGCCATTATATAGCGTCAGCAAAAGTGAGAGCTCTCTCACTCAAGTTTTCGAGCCGTACAGTTTTCAAGAGATGCGCACCTGAAGGAGACCGTATCTACACACCCACCACCTCCACCAAATGGGCAGCACAGTGGACATGAGCGTCGCTCGTGGAAGAAGACGTGTAACCACTGAACCTTGAAATGGTTTGCAAGCGAACTGGTCTCCTTCTGCAACAGCGCTCCCGCCTGGTCATACGAAATCGGGATTTGGGCTACCCCCTTTGCGGAAACACATCTGTACTAGCCGTTTTCGATTATGGGATCAAACGCGGCAATAGGAGAGATCGTCAGGTTGGATGAATGGTTTATCTTAACCCGAAGCAGGGAATTAGACAACCTAGGGGGAAAACGTAGATTCGTTATGGTTTTATATGGTTTAACGTCCCGAAGCGACTCCTGAAATATCCTGAACGTCCTTAAATTTCGACCACCTGAAGTTCTTTAATGTTCACTGACATCGCAAAGCCCACGGGAGCCTCTCCATTTCGCCTGCATCGCAAAGGGGCCGCCGCTGTCGGGATTCGATCCCACATCCTTGGGCACAGCATTCGAGCGCACTAAGCAGGAAAAACTTTCAGTTCGCTGCGAAAACTGCATTGGGAGAATGCGAAAGCATTAGCGCTGCCACGACGCTTTAGTAATGTTTACTTTTTAGTCTGTTATTTTCATGTTTTTATTAAATTTTATTTAATTACTGTTTATTTTTCTTCCTTTTATTTTATTATATTTATCACTACCATTACTCTCAGTTATCATTATTTTTTACATAGCCTACTAATGCTTTCGCACTCATAAGTGAGCGACACCGGGAACGGGACGCAGTCGATGCTGCTGTGGCGTTGGTAGTTCTGCGATTCTGCCACTCGCCTACTGCGAGCAAGTAGTTTCCGTTGAACACTATACCGTTGGTGCCGGAGCTTAGAAACCTGTAGTTGGCATTCAGTGTGTGAACTGTAGCGATGCAAGCATTGTAAGGTTCCAGCATGTTTTTAACATGGTGTATTGAATCAGAGTTTTCCATTAAAACAACATTTTGTTTGTTTGACGCATGCAGCTAGCTATGGCATGCACGAATTCGCGCTACCATAATTTGGGGGGAAACAACAGGACAGGCAGTTAAACTCTGCCTTCAAAGATATGATACAACAGTTTCAATGTCTCCCATCTGCCCCTTCCCGTTGTGCTTCCTCTTTCGCTTCCATTCACTGCTACTTGATTAATCAATAGTCTCTTACTTGTATACCTCTCTTTTCCCACGCGTAGTCACTAAATGCAGTCGCAAGATACGAATACCTGGTCACATTTAAAGGCATAATAACGTGTTATAAGCATAGCCACCGCCATTTTCCAGAACCCTGTAAGGGCCACCGGAAGAAAGGCTCCTTCTTAAAAGTTTTAGAAATACAATGCTGTGCCCGGCAGTTTTGAAACACTTCAATATAGACCTTTATGGAGGCTGCAGAGTCTATAAACCGACCTTCTCGGACGTTTTCTACGTGGTATAGGCCTGTTCATCCAATCACGGGGCAGAGTGTCTATTATAACTCGGAATCAAAAGGACCTCGAATCTCAAGAGCGAAAGCCCAGTTGTCAGCGCCTGCCAACTCGACCAAGTCACGCTGTCTAGCAACGTCGCACAACTCAACGACCAATCAGTACACGACAATATCACCTGGCACATACCAGTTACCAGAGCCATGGCCATATTTTGTTCGCCCACAACGCCGATGCCGAATTTTCTTGCGAGTGATGCTTTCAATGAAGCCGGGTTAAAACCGGCACGTCGCAAAAATGTCCGCCGAAGCGTTTGCTGAAGTACAGTTGCTGAAGTAACAGCCCCTCCAGGTGGCACAAGAAATAATTGGGATTATGCGATAGTGAAAAAGGCTGACCGCCGAAGAATTGACGCGTTTGAATTGTGGTGCTGGCGAAGACTCTTAAGAGTTCCTTGGACTGCCAGAAGATCAAATCAGTCGATATTGTCGACCATAAACCCTGACTGCTCATTGGAGGGTCAAATTCTAAAGTTAAAGCTCAGCTACTTTGGTCATCTGATGAGAAGAGAGGAGTCGCTGGAGAAAGATTTGATGTTGGGAAAGGTTGAGGGTCGCCGGAGAAGGGGTAGGCAGCGAACGCGATGGTTAGATGGCATTCTCGAGGCATTGCAGATGAAGCTATGTGATGTTAAGAAGATAGTGAGAGACCGGAAAGCGTGGCGTGACATGGTCCATAGGGTCACGAAGAGTCGGACACGACTGAACGCCTGAACTGAACTGATAGAGATACCCATGCGATTAGCGGTCTCTACATCCTGAATGATATCGCTAATATCATTATGATTAACTTTGAACAGACGGGTTGATATAAAATTTAGAGCGCTGATATAAGTTGCTTCGGAAGTCGTGCTCTTTTCCATTTTAAACGTACAAAAAGTACGCGGTTTCCTGACTCAGCTCATCGTAAATAGTAGTTGAAAGCTTTTAAAGAAATCAACAAGTTTCTAGATGCGGCTGCGCGCATTGACCATAGAGTCGCCAGGAAGCATTGCAGGGTCATCCCATCCCAGTGCGAGCACATCCAGAACGCGAAAAGTTCCAGCGCCTCCATGTAACTCCGTACCATCGCATCTTTGTGTAAACTATAGAGTACTGCACTGGCTCGGGCCTGCACGAAAGCCCAGGCCCGTCCCGGCAGGTCCGGAGTATTGCTGTTTTCTCGGATCCAGGCTGGGCTCGGATTTGACGTTGTAGGCCTGGGCCGGCTGCAGGCTTGGAGTGCGGGCCCAGACCGGGCAAACTATGCACGGCTATCGAGGGTGAAGGACTCACGCAACTAAATTTAGCCCAGTGGTTTATGAATAAACCATACTAGTACGTTTGTTGACGCCGAATGAGAGAAAGCTCATTTGTAGACTGCGTTTAATCAGCGCCACTCAGTGGTTTGTCCAGGTAACTTCGGCCGTGCAGGCCTGGCGTCATTCAACGCCACACGCTGAAAAAGATCGGAAAATCCAGCAACGCGTTGTGCTACACTGAAGGCCTTATGGAGCGATGTAACACATGACACACGGCTCGTTTGCACGAGCATGCGCCTACTAAAGTACACAACACCAGTACGCACACACTGTCGGATCTAGCAGAAGGCGCTCTGTATCTTCCTTTGTTTTTGTGTTACCGCTAACAACTGGCAATCTGAAGCCTAATACAAGCTGCCGAAGAACACTCAGGCGATTGTTTGGTAGGCAACCGTCTGTTCAAAGGTAGTCTTTGATTGTCTGTCTTCGCCTCCCTTCCCCCCCCCCCCAGAAAAAAGGGAAATCCATATCCAACACACACACACAAACACACACACACACACGCACACACACACACACACACACGCACACACACACACACACACGCACACACGCGCACACACAAACACACACACACATATATATATATATATATATATATATATATATATATATACTGCGTTTCGACTGCTCCCCAGCCAACTGGGAACCAGTCGCAACGTCAGGAAAACCTTATGTATTAGAGCACATCTCTTTGGCGCCCATTCCAGGGCTTCGCGTCGGCGTCGGCATCGCAACCAGCTCCGCCCTCCTTTCAGCCCCCCAGCTAAGCCTCCTCTTATTGCGATGCGCCGACCGCGCGTGCTATCTAATATTGCTGCGCGCGCTCCCCCCTTCATCACTGCTTAACCCCTCCCCCCTTCTTCCTGCGTGGCGGCGAGGGTACTCTCCGGTTGCCGAAACGCCGGCTCGCTATCAGCGGATCACGGTGCGTGCATCCCAAGCCAAAACGCAGAGTCACGTTCTCTTCACTCGCTAGCGGCGTCAGCGGCATCAGTCAGTCGCTGCTATCTGTTTGTGGCGCAGCGTTCCTATGGGCCCACGCACTGCCTCCCACAACCTCCCGATAACTTAATTGCCCTCTTCATTTCTCCGACCACAAAGCTTCTTTCATGACAGCCAAGAACTGTTAGTGGAGTGCTTCTCGAAATAATACGGGTGAAAAATTAAAAAAAGTTGTCTATGATTGTACACACATGTCTTGCTCGAAATCATTTCCTCAATCTATCGAAAAGGTGGAACAGCTGATGAGCTGCGCTCAAATTTCGCATTAGGAAGTAACGAAATCGTCGACAATTTTTAAGCGTGTGTCAGTCTACTTTATAAGCATATAATTTCTGGTTCATAGTGCTTTCTCCTGAACTGCTATATATATTCTACCCTCAAGAAGGACAGTCCACAGTCCGAAACAGTTGTTAGAATAAAACAGGAGAATCGGGAAAGTTGTGTGACATCCTGTTTGAATTTACCTGGCCCATTAGTCAAAAGCAAACTATACATGTACACCTATATATATATATATATATATATATATATATATATATATATATATATATATATATATATATATATATATATATATATGTGGCCATTAATTCTCCACAAGAATATGTAGATTTTTGCTTTTTCTCCTTTTGCCCATTCATGTTCCTGTTACAGGGTTGCCGGAGACACTATTTTTGTGTGTGATTAAGCAAAGAACTTGCCTCAATAGCTAATTTTCAATAAGGAGCAATATTTAAAGTGCTTGTTAAGCATAGTTTTTAAACGTACATTGGGCACGAGAGCTTTAAATAAAATGTCTTCTAAAAACGTTCTTGACCAAGCCTTTCCTTCTGCCAGTACTATAAGCGTACCCTTCTCTACTGAGAACAATATCTCGTACGGTTTTTCTCCCATCTTGATTCATTCTTAAGCCGTGATTAAGTAGTACATTTTTAAGGCGTGTGCCAAGACTTACTTTGCCAGAGTTCTGGTCGCGCAAGCCCGGAACCGGTCTGGGCCTGGTACATGTGGGCGAGAGCCGGGCTGGGGCCAGGCCCGGGCCCGATTTGTGTTTGATTTAGCGCCAACCACTCATCTCCATTTTTAGGCATTTTACGAAGCTAGCTCGACATTTTACTAGTAGAAGGTACGGTGCCTTATTTTCATGAAACGCGCCCAATTTGCGTCCAAGAATAAATTAGCGTCCCCGTAGCATAAGAAAGGGGACGCTAAGGATTTGAAAAAGTACAGGCCGATTAGCTTACTGTCTGTTACGTATAAGGTTTGGTTTGTGGAGCTTAACGTCCCAAAGCGACTCAGGCTGTGATAGACGCCATAGTGGAGGACTCCGGAAAATTTGACCACCTGGGGTTCTTAACGTGCACTGACAGGTATTTACCAAAGCAATCGCTAATAGAGTCAGGGCAACTTTAGGCTGCAACCAAGCAAAAGATCAAACAGGGTTTCGGAAACGGTACTCTACTATCGATCATATCCATAAAATCAACCAGGTGATAACAAAATGCTGGGAATATAACCAGCCCTTATACATAGCATTCATTGATTACGAAAAAGCATTTGACTCAGTAGAAACTTCAGCGGTCATAAAAGCATTGCGAAACCACGGTGTAGACGAACCGTACATGAAAGTGCTGGAAGATATGTATAGAGGGTGCACAGCAACCATAGTTCTGCAAAAAGAAAGTAACAAAATTCCTATAAAGAAAGGCGTTAGGCAAGGAGACACGATCTCCTCAGCATACATGGCACAATTACTTTTGAAAAGGAATTAAATTACATTACTAATTACTTTGCGGAAGATCACATAAAATTAATTAAATTACATTACTCATTACTGCTCCCCAAAAAGTAATGAAATTACATTACAATTACTTCTACTGAGTGATTCAATTACTTTGAAATTACTTTCTAGTTTCCATAGATGCAAAAACCAAGTAAAGCTATTAAACAAAACAACAACTTGTTCTTCAGAGTATTCTAGTTGACTATAGTTCTGCTCAATTCTGTCTCCTTTTGCCAATCCGTTACGCTGGCTTCGGATTGCAGCACATCGTTCCTGCTTTCGCGTACTCTACTTTGTTGTCTATTGAAGGAGTGATGGCGCACTTTAGTAAAAGTAATTTCGAGAGGAATTAATTACTTTGCTGCGAAATTACTACCAAAAAGTAATTCATTATATTAGTAAATTACCAAACCGAAAAAGTAATTAATTACATTACAAATTACCGAGAAAAGTAATTAAATTACAGTAATTTCATTACTTTAATCCAATTACTGCCATGTCTGCTCCTCAGTACTATTCACAGCTTGCCTAGAAGAAGTATTTAGAGATTTGGAATGGGAGCAGTTAGGGATGAGAGTAGATAGAGAATACCTGAGTAATCTGCGATTTGCTGATGACATTGCCTTGCTAAGTAACTCAGGGGATGAATTGAAAAGAATGATTGATGACCTAGACAGGAAAAGTAAAAAAGTAGGGTTGAAAATCAATATGCAGAAGACTAAGGTAGTGTCCAATAGCCTAGGGAAGGATCATCAGTTTACGTTAGGTAGCGAAGCACTAGAAGTAGTAGGCGAATAGATCTATTAAGGACAGGTAGTAACCGCAGATGAGGACCATGAAAAGGAAATAACAAGGAGAATAAGAGTGGGATGGAGCGCATTTGGGAGGCACTCCCAGATTATGACTAGCAGCTTACCGGTATCGCTCAAGAGGAAAGTATACAACAGCTACATCTTACCTACTTACCTATGGGGCTGAAACGTGGAAGCTAACAAATAAGGTTCTACTTAAGTTGAGGACACCGCAGAGGGCTATGGAAAGAAAAATGGTAGGGATAACGTTAAGATATAGGAAACGTGCAGAGTGGGTCAGAGAAATAAGTGAAGTCAGTGACATTCTAACGGAAATCAGGAAGAAGAAATGGGCATGGGCAGGACATGTAGCGCGAATAAAGAATAACCGATGGTCGCTTAGGGCAACAAACCGGATTCCAAGGAAAGGAAAGCGTATCAGGGGGCGGCAGAAAATTAGGTGGGCGGATGAGGTTAAGAAGTTCGCAGGGGTCAAGTGGATGCAGCTCGCACAGGACTGTGGAGGAATATGGGAGAGGCCTTCGCCCTGCAGTGGGTATAGTCAGGCTGAGAATAATAGTGATGATGACAAATTACACTTAGCAGACTAGAGCTGAAACCTTATAAACAGGCCTTGGGAAAGTTTTAACCTGTTGCGTTGTACCGGCTCTTATTATTAAAAAAAAAAAAGCCTAACCTTAGTACACATTCTCGTCTTCACTCGAATTATCTCTACTGCTTAACACAATCAAATAAGGCCTTTATTTTACACTGGACGCTTAGTAGAGCACAATTCTTGTCGTGATGGCCTTGCGGCAAATGTGGCAGGTACTGAGCTTCTTCGCACAATCCGCGCATGCGCTGTGGCCGCAGAGGAAGGCCACGTTGCGACGCCCTTCCATGCAGATGGCGCACATTAGAGCACTCTCCAGTTCTCGCAGCTTCGTCACCAGTTCGCCCTGGGCATCGTTGTCTCCGTCAGTGCTCTCTCTCGGCGTTCGGGCTGCGAGAACACAACGGAGTGAACATGCAGTAACTGATTCGTAATGCGGCAAAGTGAGCATCAAAGAATTCTGTTTTTCTCGTTTGGTACACTCTGTTAACAGCTGTCGTTGCACTGGATCTGCTGAAAACTCTTTGTGGCAGGAAACCTATTGATGACCTTATTGAATAAGCGACTACCTTAGTAATTATTTTATAAACAACGCATAGTAAGCTGGTCGCTCTTCCAAGTTTCCAATGCTGTTGCTGTCATAAGGGGTTGCATGTACAGGGCGTCAAAAAGATTTTCGCAAAATGCCCCCCCCCCCCCCCCCCCCCCCTCTATCCTTCAACACATCTATCGTTAACGGATACTCATAATCGGCTCCTAGCTTCGCATTGCATGTAAGTGGTTTTTCATTTGAGTCTTCGGTTACCGAAGTCTGTTAAAGATATCCAGTTAACAATATGTCTAAAGACTGCTTCATTCTGAGAGGGCAACTCCGTATATTTTTCGACATTAGCGGATTCAGGCAAAACTTTTACTTTATACGTTTTTCTCTCCTCCCTTAGGCATTCTAACAGATTTGGGTGCCGTGCGATAATCCATTTGCGGTGAACCCGATTTTAAAATGTGCAGTTTTCAAGGTCGCAGGCTGCCCGTCTGAGTAAGAATGAAGCGAGGAGAGCTAAGCGCGTGTCGGAGACGCGCAAGGCACGTAAGGAACCTCCCGTGAAGCGTCGGCGTGAAAAGGCGGAACGCAAGCTGCGAGTGGCTGGGTTCAAAGCCGCGTCGCGTGTACAAGAAGACACTGCAATACAGCCAGATGAAGGAGATTCTAAGAAGACCCGCCGGATTGCTGACACAGCAAGTGAGTCGGCGACGAGAAAATTTGAAGTCGACTTTGTAAGCAATCCATTTGGCAGTGTGTATGGTGCGCGTGAAAGACTTTCGCCGTGCATATCCTGGCTTAGCTCTGCAAAGCCTCTGCCAAATTTTTAGACAGCAATAGATGCGGATTTGAGTGGCGAGAGGTACTGGGATCGATACCCAGCACCTCCACCAAGATGTTACGAGGCACGTCGAGATATTAGGAGGCGATGGTACGTCGTAGCCGCAACAGTTCACAGTCAGGGACACACTCACAGGAGAACCAGACGTAGCTGCAGCGTCGTCTTTTTCTACCAGCCCAGCACTTCGTCATCGTCTCTTTCACTGCGTACCGTAACAATATGTTAAAAATTCTAGAATGATGCTGTCAACGTTAACAAATTTCTAACCACAGCCACTTAAGCAATCCTAAAACAAGTTATTGATTCAGTAGATGTTGTTTGACTGTGTAGATTGTACTGACCTCGCCACTTTTTTTGTTCTTAGTGCCTCGATTAGGATCCTTGTTTCCTGTGGTTGTTTTCTTGGCCGCTTAGGATGCAGCCATTCTGTTGGCCATTCAAAAGCCTGCCCGCAACTCTAAACCACCACGTGATGGGCAAGTCAGTACTAAGATGTGTTACACTTCGCTTCAATCCCTCACAAAGGTTTGCAATGAATACCTGCAGTAATTCACCATGTTTATAATTACCTCTTTAGTTTCCTTTCGAATTCTCAGAATTATTCGGCGCTTCATCAAACAGGGTAGGGGTTACACGCGGAAGCAAGTTTGTAGCTGAAATGTTACGCTAGCAGTTATTGGGACGCAATCTTCCCTAAATAAATTTTATCCGTTGTAAACAGCCAGGCAAAATTTGAGGTCTGTGGTGTTAATAGGAACAATTGCCCATCAGACATCACTCTCTTCTGCCTGGAGTTCTAATATAGGTTATCATATTTCCCTTGAAAAAATTACTATTAATGAAATGGAAACAATTATCGCTATTTTTTCCCTTCACAGTTTACGAAATTTGCTTAGTGAAGCCTCTGTAAAACTTCGCCGCTTCTTGCCTCGTCACAGTAGCACAAGAAACTGTTTTAGTGCCAGAAGAGATTTATTAAGTAAAATGCTCTCCGGACATATCCACTTAGGTCACACCACTGGAAAAAATTTTGCTGTGGTTTAGCTTGTGGTTAAACCATGAGTTACGCGAATGCAATCTGCATGGCTAAGCTTAGGTTCGGTTTGAAAGTAAAAGTATGGCTTTTGCACATAGTGGTTTACTGTATGGTTCCAGCTTTATTTATGTCATAGGGGAATCACTTCGCGTATGAGCACCCCTTGCCTCTCGTCGCTGACCATTCTCATTCGCGCGTAGAAGACTTTTAGTGGTATGACATCGTCTCTACGTCGAACTCCGGGGCACACCGCCGTCGCAACGTTCGAACAAACCTTCTGTCCTAGTAACTCGCTGTTGTCGTTCGCCTCTACCAACTATCGTGTTATCTGCTTTCTTCTTTCTTTTCCTTCTTCTTCCTTCTTCTTCCTCCTCTTCTTTTCTTGTTTTCCTGCCTTTTCTTCTTCTTTTTCTTCTTTATCCATATTCTTCTTGTTTGTCTTCTTTTTCTTCTTTTCCTTCTTCTTGTTCTTCTTTCTCTTTCTTTTCTTCTTCTTCTTCTTTCTTTGTTTTTCTTCAATTCCTTATTTTTCTTCTTCTTTCTCTTTCTCTTTCTTGCTTTAATTCATATTCTTTTTCTTCCTTTTCTTCTTGATTTTCTTTTCTGTCGTTTTCTTCTTCTTCTCCTTCTTCCTCCCTTTTTTTGGCCGGTTGCGTGACGGCACGAACCTGTATGGCATGACCGAGTTTTCTTTCTTCTTTTTCTTGTTCTTTGTCTTTCTTTCCTTTTTGTTTTTCTTTTCTTTCTTTCTCTTTTTCTTTTTCCTCCTTTTTTTTTGCAGGTTGTGTGACCTCACAAACCTTTATGACATGACCTAGTTGACAGGCGCTGCCAACACAGGTATCTCCTATGCGATGTGAGGAGGAGCTGGGATCGAATCGACCAGAACCGTTGAACCTTGAGCGTGACGCGTGCTACCCGTATGCAACGGACGCACGTCCGTAAGGTTTGGCAAAGGCGGTGTTTTATGTGTATATATTTCGAGCGGTCATTTGCATATGCCGGTAGCTTGCGGCTCTATGCTGGTCAGTATGTGTAATATCGCTGTCAGGCGGCCACTTTCGATCGCGATCTTGCCGGTAACGATCGTGATTGAGATTTAAAGTGCGGTCGAGATCTACACAAGAGACAGTGTTGCGTACACGATGATCATCGTCTGCAGTCAGTAGAAAATTAAAAAAAAATCTTGAATAAAACTTTGTTGGAAAATTCTAAATCATGCGCAGGAAAAAAAAAATCTGGTTAATAAGATTGGTTACAGAAATTGGTTGCCATTCCATTGATGTCCTGACACCTGCTGCAATAGTCGGCAGTAGCCAGATCCATGTTCAGTCGCGTGAATTGTTCCTGTGTTTGTTCTCCTTATTTCTGTGCTCTAGCTGTGGAAAGTTGCCTGTACTGCAGGTGTACGTTTTCCTATCGCTGTGCCGTCCAGCTAAGAGCGATGGGCAACCTTGCAGACGCAGGCAAGACACCTGGCGACTAGCACACGTGGGAACTGGGAAGCCTGTTCGAGCCAGCACGTTTGTTTACCACTTCTAAAACACGTCTGTGGCGTTAAGAGCATGAACATACTTTGCAGTTCCAATCATATAAATTTAAATACATAGTTATATATTTTTAAATTGCGCGTTTTTATAATAATTCGTTTTAGTAATCATTACATAAGTTGGTATATTCGATTAATGTATGGGAACGAAGGTGGCAACGACAGTTCGACCGCGGTCGAGAATAAGGATATCAGGCGATCGCGATTGAATTCGCCGTGCAGCAACGCTGAATCCGCATCCAGCTCCATTTCGATCGACTTGATCGACGCCCAATTAAAGGATCAGTGGTTAAACAATTGAGTAGCATAGTTCACGTGTAGAGAAGAGAATCCGCAGGGAGAGACGCTGAACGGAGTCTTAACGTGTTACGTCATACCTTTGAAAGTAGAGCTTAAGTGTGCCCGTAATATTTTTCCAGGCATAAAACGATTACGCTAATATTTCTCTTAAACTGCACAACAGATTAAACAAATACAAACACTACTCTATGCTTTCAGCGATTTCGTTGAGTGTTCGCTTTCTTCGTATGTAGGCCTTAACAAGCTCTCCATATCCCTACATTTGCCTGGCCTAAACCATAAGTGCGTTTTGTGCCGAGCTGAGAGTCTACCACAGCTTCTTTCCTCCCAACTAGACCATCACTATTGCCGACAAAACACACACGCTCGTAACTCCATAGATCTGAGCTAGAATGTAGCGAAGCGACACGCGCGAATCATATTGCTTGCACTAGATATTATATTTTGTACTCAGAAGCTGCGCGTTATTTTTGGTAACTCACCGCTTTTTCGTCTACAACATTTCATTTGCGAAGCAAAATGACAGTATTCTCCGCATGCGCAAGAAAAGAGGTAGGACTTTAAAGATGTTGGAGCCGCTTTGAACGAGTAGGTGCCTGGCTTGTGTACATGCTTTCATGTTGCGACTGTCCATAATGCGAAGACCCCTCATGAAGGTTGTTTTCACAGATTTAATTTTTGTATCAGTCTTACATATAACATAAGAAAAACAAACAGGTCAGTGGTAAATCAGTAGTAAGAAATACCTTAATGGTTTAATCTGAAATCATGGACCGAAAATTGTACCTCACCGTGCACCGACTGCAACTGCACTCAGTTCAGTTCAGTCGTTCAGTCGTGTTCGACTCTTCGTGACCCTATGGACCATATCACGCCACGCTTTCCGGTCTCTATCTTCCTAACATCACATAACTTCATCTGCAGTGCCTCGAGGATGTCATCTAACCATCGCGTTCACTGCCTACCCCTTCTCCGGTGACCCTCAACCTTTCCCAACATCAAATCTTTCTCCAGCGACACCTCTCATCCGATGACCAAAGTAGCTGAGCTTTAACTTTAAAATTTGACCCTCCAATGAGCAGTCAGGGTTTATGGTCGACAATATCGACTGATTTGATCTTCTGGCAGTCCAAGGAACTCTCAAGAGTCTTCGCCAGCACCACAATTCAAACGCGTCAATTCTTCGGCGGTCAGCCTTTTTCACAGTCCAACTCTCGCATCCATACATCACAACTGGAAAGACCATAGCACGAGTTATACGGATCTTGGTTGGCAGACTAATTTCATTGCTGCAGTCTCCTTCCCGGGTAATCATGGAGCCCAAGAAGAGAAAATCTGTCACAACTTCCACTTCTTGTCCCTTGATGCTCCAGGACTTGATAGGGCAAGAAGCCATGATCTTTGTCTTTTTAAAATTCATATTAAGCCCAAACTTCTCACTCTCTTCTTGTACGCGCATCAGAAGTCTCTTGAGTTCCACTTCACTTTCTGCTTTTAAAGTGGTATCATCAGCACATCTGCACTACTCGTGCACAAAATGCCACATTGCCGGACGCAAACTGCACGCGATTGCATAATAATTGTTATGGCGAGAAAGTAAAAATAAAACATCACTCGCAACAATCCCCGTCCCACACATTTTTATATCTCACCTCTGAGGACTGCTCTGGCATCCACCTTGGCAGATTTGTTCCTCGGTGAAATATTTAACCTGAAACGCAAATAAATGAGGCAACAAGCTGACTTTTCTCTCTTTCGGCTCATTATGGCCCTCGTATGACAGCAACTCAATTGAGATAAACGTTTAATTTCGTCCTCAAGGGCGCCCATACAATGGGCCTAAAAAGTGGCCAGGACCATTTAACATCCAGTGCAAATTTGGACAATAAAAATTAGTTTCAACGCTAGAAAAAACTATTTTATATTTTTGCGTTTATGTTGTAATGTAAAGATCTGTATATATACGAATTTACGGAATGATTAATGTATTTACAGAGGTATAGCTGATGCAGGTGCAGTCGAGCAGCTAGGGCCAAGTGGCTCCCAGTGCTAAAAAGCACTTTGTCCTAACATTTCCCTAGACTAACTGCCATGACACAATACATGGCGGCCAACGCACCGTCCAGGTGCTAAACGGAGAAAGTAGCAATATTTTCAGTCTGGCACTCTTTCATGGAATATAAGAGCATTATTCTTAATTTATTATTTACCATATTTTATGCGTTATGCATAAAATGAATTTCTCAGTAACAAGCTCGATCATTATGTCTTTAAAATACTTTTACCCGGCCGACACAAGTTCACGCCATGCATGCTGTCAACAAAGCAGATCAGCTCTCACCCTTCTCTGCTGGGAGAGTCAAAACGCCAGAAGACGTGGTCGAGGTTGTGCCGGTTGCCCATGTAGCAACAGGTGCACAGGTTGTAGTCAGTGCACTCTTCGCACTCCCAGCGTGCTCCGACAATTTCACGTCTCCCACAGCCGTCGCAGTTGACACCGCAGAATATAACATCTGTTAGTTGAGGAAACAAGCTGTTAATGTTCAAGGACCACACACCGTGTCACGCTTGAGGACTGGGAAGCGCTCTGTGGAAAGTATAGGGACATGCGCGTCCATAAGTATACATAAGTAACCAAACGGATACTGCTGATTCGACCAACACCGCAGCATTAAATGCGTGAACTGCATTGCATAGTGATTACGGTGGCAGCACGGTTCCAGATCCAAATTATCAATATTTCTATGCATGAAAATCAACACGCGTACGTTCTCAGCAGACTAACGAAGTCCTCGTGCGTGAAACTTCATTACTCCCTCGCTCGGTTCCTCTCTATGTCATTGGCTAACTCGAGGGTTCTAGCCTCGTAGAGTGCTGTGCTTTCTATAGTTTACTCTTACTACATTAAGCTATGTACAATGTCAACCAGTCATTTACTAGGCTTTGCTGTGAAGAACAGAGACTAGCCATGTTATGAAATTATCAACGAATGTGAATCCATACCATTAAGAGGAGTTCTTTCATATGTGAATTGAACACAAAACGACTGGTGCTCTTGATTCAACCACTGTTTAAAGTTGCTCCGAGTCTCTACCCAGAGCCAATGAGGAAAGCAATCAATTCTGCAGTTCTAGCCGTTTCAAAGCTTGTGCGTCTTTTACGAATTGTATAGTGTGTAACATAACCAACCCATATATCACGGAACATGACCAACTAACGAAATTAATGTCCTATACAAATCACTCGAAATTGACAATCTTACCTTTGTTATGTACGTTTTCAACTTGTCGCACTTGGGATCCTTTTCCCGAGGCCACCATTTCACTGGAATCGAAGAAAACGTCAAGCTGAATACTTCTTCCTTATCGCAAACTTTTCGTTCGTGTTCCCACAAGTAATGCACCTGAGAAAATAAACGTGCTGAATTAACAAGATTGTACGGTATGCGACACGGCGTGTGCGATTTGATGTCCTGAAACCACTCATTTTATCAGGGACGCCGTATTTGAAGGCCCCGTCGTAATTACGTCCACATGGGGATATTTGCCGTACGCTGACGTCATACCTTACAAAGTCACATTTCGCATTTCGTATTTATCGTAGCACGGCCGAGTTCAAAATCGGGTACTCCGACTCGCCTGTTCGAGAATCCTAACTCAATCAGCATAAATGGTGAACAATACAAGGCAAATAGTAGTCAGCAACTATACCTTGAATGGTCACAGATACGAAAAGCGTGCTATGCGCCCCGAACTGAACGAAAACATCAGCTGTCGAACTAAAAACGACTTCATACAGGTCCCTCGGTAGTTTAATCGAAGGAAAGCACACTATTTTTTCTTTCTAACCTCCTCGATTTGGTGAAGTTGTTAATCCCTTTAATAAAGTCAGCATTTCGGGAGCTTCTACCGTGTCACGATTTATCTCCATTTTCAGTATACTTTGTCGACGGAATTGTTCTAGTACGAGCACTAGTACTGGAATAGCGGCATTAGGAGATACATGGCGGACGTCGGAAGCTGCCGGTGAGGCAAAGGCTGTCACTACTTAGAATTTTATATGCCGGTAGATGTACATTTAACAAAACTGACGTTCTTGCAACTTTCCTCATTTAAGACAGCCGGGCCTTGAACGCACCGAGACACCGCCGCACCACTGCCATTCTCAAGCTGAACGCATGGTCGACAATCTGCTGGAAACGACATCAGTTGTCGAGCGGACAATTCTCGCGACATTGATCACTTGCCGTACCCCTTTTCAGCACAAGTACGGCACTATTCTAAATTTGCTCGCTACTACTCGGCGTCGCGATGCCGCGGCCCGTGGTCGCAGGCGCTATGACGGATCCCCCATCGCCATTTGACCAGATTCCTTCACTGAACGTAAATGGCTTGAATTTGTTGCCATATTTCGGACATAAAGAGATAAGAGGAAGTGATGCCTTTACGCAGCTTAAACGGTTCGCATCCCCGTTTTACAATTAAAGAGCATGAACATAGAACCGTAAACAGCTGCGCGTACGCGTCGAGAATGCTGCAGCCTATCAAAACCCACATAAAGCTTCGGCTGACGCTATCCTATCAGTAAATATCACAACATAACAAGCCATACCATGCCGTAAGATGTCTTGCTATATACAGACTACCATAAATAGCATGGTATACCATATGATACCATATACCATACCTTACCGTACCATAACATATTCTATAACGACGAACTACAGGCGAATAGAGTATATATCGATAGATTTGTGGTAGGTTTAAAACGCTTTCTATCGTAATGAACGACAGATTGAAAACGATAGGAGAAACGTTTTTGGGAAGTTGGTTGTCTGTAGAAAAACTAGTTGCAGAGAGTTGTTATTTGCTCGAGCAAATCAATGATGCATCTTTTCTTTTACTTCGTCACAAAAACTAACTGGCCCTATCGCAAACTGGTTATTTATTCCTAGTTCTTCAACCTTAATTCCCGCAAACATTTATATGTGTCTGTACCAGACGCATCAAAACTTAGCTCCTCTCCTTGGTGACATCACCTTAGCCCAGCTTTCAGGCTCCTTTGCCGCACGTGAGAAATAGCGCGCGGTCACAAATCGTTTCTGTATATAGCTGCCATAAGGCTCACGTATGATAATGTACAAGGTTCTCAAAAATTTAGCGCGAACATTGTTCGATGTGGCTGCGCCCATGGGGAGCACCACTGCCCCCAAGCTGGTAGCAGCCTCATGCAAAATGACAGCCGACACGAAGCCCCATCTCGAGGACACTTTTCGCGTGCGCCACTGTGAATTGATTCGTGACCGGATTAGATGCAATGGTGCTCCACAAAAGCGTGGCCACAAGAAGCCGTATTCCCGCCAGTGTTGTTCACCCTGTACGTGGATCAGGTTCGGTCTGGCTTGGTTTTAGGGTTTAACGTCCCAAAGCGACTCATGCTATATGAGAGACGCCCGGCAATAGAGGGCCCCAAAATTTTCGACCACCTGGGGTTCTTACCGTGCACTGACATCGCACAGCACACGGGCGCCTAGCTTTTTGCCGCCACAGAAAAGTGGCCGCCGAGGCCGGTATTCCATCCCGCATCCTTGGGCACAGTAGTCGAGCACCCTAACCCCTGCGCCACCCCAGCGAGGTCTGTACGTGGATCAGTACACGTGCAGCGGGGACGTGCAGTGGGGACGTAATTGGAGCATTCATTTGCTGTCGGCAACAACTGTGTCAGGGCTCTTCATCGAGTTTAGGTCCACATTATTATGTCGGGAACAGATAATATTAGATGTAAGGTCACGATAGGTAGGTGGATGAAATTAAAAAGTGGGCGGAGATCAAGCGGATGAAGCTGCACAGGACCAGGTTAAATGGAGGAATATGAGATAGGTATTAGCTG
The DNA here is from genome assembly GCF_055883805.1 of Amblyomma maculatum. NCBI lineage: Eukaryota > Metazoa > Arthropoda > Arachnida > Ixodida > Ixodidae > Amblyomma > Amblyomma maculatum. The sequence goes on along the minus strand of NC_139346.1, from coordinate 167,214,044 downwards.
TGCATTGGCCGCTGTCAGGCCTATGATGATAATTATTATTCTGCGTGGCCTGCGACCTCCTACCTGAGCGCAAATACTCAGCAGGAAAGTTTGCTATCACTGCACGTTGCATTCAAATGAACCCCTATCTCAAAAGCTGCGTCCAAAAAGCTCATTCTACAAAAAAAAAAATGGCTGACAATGTATTCAGCCCTGCTGAGCGCTCCAGAAATATGTTTTCGGTGAAAATTTGCGAAGTAGATATAAATAAGGGGATAAATATGAATTAATCGTGGCTTGTCGGTAGCTGGCGCTAACTACAGTCAGCCGGCGGATAGAAATAGTAAGCAATGAAGCAGAGGTTTGTTATAAATATGGCTTGTTATGTCATTCTGTTTTCAAGCTGACGTCGTGCTGTCATTTTCTGCCCTGCAGCTCTTACGCGTGCTGCATGTTCCCTGGGCTGTTTAGTTATGTAGTCGATTCCGGATATATCGAACTCGAAGGGGATCGCGAAATAGTTCAATATATCAATATTTCGGTATATAAAACGTGCGAATTAATTGGCTCTTTGTAACCGATGAGCATGTCCACGCGCACTCACGCTAGCTACGCGTGTACTCGTCAGCCGGCTTACTAGTTACCCACCGCTCTCAAGGAGTGCAGCGTGTTGAGAAGTGCACGTGCGCGAACCCACGCGTCGAGTGTCAGTTCGTACCAGGCGTTCAAAAGAGGTGCGCACCTCTACGTGCCATGCCGTAGGAGCAAGCAAGCGCTCGTAATATTTCATAGCAACAGATCGAGGTGTCAATGCTTGCGTCTTGCGCCACGTGGCACAAGTGCCTTTGGGTTTGGGGATGATATCAAAGCTGCTGCAGAAACTGCTTCGGAGAAAGTCATTGATAATCACAAGAGGTCTAATCCTGTTGTGGGTACAATATAAATGTAACAAAAAGGTCAAATACGACATAGTTGATTTCTCCAGCAGCGAAGCAAGCCCCGCGAAAGCCGCCGCAAGCATTTGGTAGGAAGGCTGGCTTCACTGCACGACAACCAGTGCTCCGAACCCTGGCTTCATCGCATGGCTCTAATGTTGCCTAGAAAACAATCATGTCAGACCAGAGGCCAAGGCCGCGCTGTCGACCAGACTCCGCGCGCGGCGACTGGTAGCACCATTAGGAGAAGCGCCTCTTTCAAGGGCACGGTCCACAGTTCGATATATTCAGTTTTCCGCTGAACGGGAGTTCTATAAATACGATATCACTCGTATACGAATATGCAAATATCATGGGAGTTTTCAAATTAATATTCTGAGAGTTCGATATAAGCAATAATTCGATATATGCGGTATCAACTATGGCCTTGATATTTTATGCCATTGCTGTTTTATCAATATGTTGTTTTTGTGCGGGGACCACACACGTGCTGTTTTGTCCTGTGCCATTTTAACAGAAATCGGACGTTAAGGGCGCGGTTCTGCAGGAATGCCGGTGCGTCGTATCTGTCGCCGTTGCCCCCAAAAATATCACGAGCAGGCCTCTGGCATGTGGGTAACATGACCGAGCACTGATTGATCGGCGAGTTTTGTGACGTCACCAGGCTAAATTGCAAGGCCGACTTGGCAGGAGCTGTGAACTCAGGTTGCTCCTTTGAGATGCGTGAGTGCTGTAGGAGTGGAACCCACCGGAGCCTTTAAATTACGTGTCAGACCGACACCACCGAGATCTTTACAAGGCCTGCGCACCCCAGCAGCCTACGTCACGACAGGCGGATGGCGATAAAGTAGCAGCAAATGAAGGTGCGAGCGCGAATCCGAGTCTAGTCACATGATGTCATCTCGCCCCTTTACCCAAGCTTGTACGCGCAGATTCAGTGGCTGACACCTTATCGCTCGCCCGCTTGTCGTGACGTTCGATGGAAGAGAGGGTGATGCAAAGGCCTTGTTAGAATCTCGGTGGTGACGGTCAGACACGCTCGTAGGCCATGGAGGCACGTTGGTATGACAAGGGTAAAGCCAGGTTGTGAATCTATGTTGAGGGATCTTTCACATAGTGCTGTAACTTACAGCTGTATGTTAACGAGTTTATGCGAGACAATAGAGGAAAAAATTAAGGGATCAGTGAATATGCGAATAGTAAAGTCCATGTAGGCGGACGAGTATCCCAGAGTGAGCCCGTAGACAGGAGCCAATATCGCTGTTACGTCATACCCTCAAAAGCTGAGCTTATGTGTCGCACATTTTTTTTTTCGTGTCGCTATGTATAGCTAATTATTTATAAAGAAGCACTCTTGTTAACCTCTCTATAGTGGACAGAGCTACATATTAGAATAGAAACGCGAACGAGTGCTTACGCAGTAGCTCCCGGTGCGTCCACTCGTAGAAACGTATGGTCGAGGTCATGCTGGCCTCCCACGTAGCATGTCGTGCAGAGGTCATACTCAATGCACAGTGCGCACTTCCAGCGCGTGCCAGTTATGGGACGCTGCTCACAGGAGTCGCAGTAGATTCCTTCGAACTGGACAGCTGGAAAATTCGCATGGCGGTTAGAAAAGTTATTTTTTTCTATATCGAGGAGTTGACATTTGGCATATAAGCTAGGAAATTTAACAGAGTATACTGAGAAACCAATTGATGAGGCGTTGGCTCAACAAAAAACGTAGCGTTTTGAAATGATAAGGAAGACGAGGACAGGATAGAGCTACAACTTACAACTGAATGAAATCGTACGACGAAAAATGTCCCATAATTAAGCAACGACGCGCACGCGTATACCTTGAAAAACCTGATAATCACCCCATCGCTGGTCTTTCCTTGTGCTGTCAAAACGCTGCGTGTTTCGTTGAGAAGATAGGTGGAGGCTATATTTATGTAGAAACCTTAGAAACTTCCGACTCTTTCTGAGCAAATGCACATGCCAAAGTGTATACCTCACGGCTTCATCCCCGTGATTATAAACTTTAGGACTAAATTTTGATGCTGTTGGCTGCACTTCGGAATTATCAGACCAATGTACGTAACGTAGGCCTAGGCTCATGACGCAGCCGTTAGTGTTGAGTTATAGTGATACATTCGTAGTGGACCGTCTCAATGACGTATTCCACATGCATTTAATGTGTGGTGACATGTTAACACTTTTTAGTTTCGTTGAGGCTCACCTTCGGCAGTGACTGCTCCCCTTCTCGGTGCCACCTTAACCCTGAAATAGTGAGCACCGCATTCTTTAAAAAGTCACACATGCTTCATATTGAGCACTTAATGCTCGTTCTATTACTGAATCGCAAAATGAGCCCATGCTGCTATTCCGCTTTATAATTAACCAAAGAAATCACTGCCAAACAAAATATTGAAAATATATAAGCTACTTATGGACATGTCGTTTTGTCGTTGTGTGCTTTATTGCTTATTGTAAGGTATGCCAAGCCCAGTGATGAGTGGTAATATTCGTGAGTTAACTTAGAAGCTTCATTTTCTTTAGAAGAAAAAGTACATTCATGTAAAACAGTTCCTTATTTTCTCAGAATTCTTACTTTATGAGAAAATCTAATTGATAGCTCATGTATACATCCTTCCTTTGCAGGTTTATCCTTTTCAAAAGTATGCATTTAAACGAGACATGCATGTCGAATGCGAAGACGTCATAAAATAATTTCGATAAAACATTCTTGCTGAAAACATGCTTCCACGCGCCGAATGGCCTATCCTGCAGTAGTGTGTTGTTTACTTTGTTGTCCCATGAAGCTTGCAGTCTTGCCTCCGTTTACTATACACACTTCTTGCGATATTTATGAGCTGCTTTACTAGTCTTATTTTGTCGTGTCATTACGCGCACGTATGGTACTGGCTACGGACCCAGCAGAAATTTATTACCGCTCTTCGTATTTCGGTTCTCGCCACAATTTGAAATTACGTGCCTTATAGTTTTGTTAAATATTTGAAAAGCATTGGTGTGATTGGGTTCTACGAGCATGTATAGAAAACAGTTTTCAATAGCTTCAATAGTTTACCTACAGCACTGAAACTGTGTAAATTCCACAGTGAGGATTCACGGGCACCGATACAGCCTAACCGTGTTTTCCTTACTTGTCCAGCATCAATGCTCTTACGACATTTAGTCCCTTGTTTTAAACATCTGTATAAAACACTCTGCCACCCTCGAGCTTTCCACTTAGGGGCATTATTGTAACATAGGATGATGCAGCGCTTGCTTTTTGTGAAATTTTGCAACTGTAGAATTGCATACAGTGGAAAAACTAGGCCCGTGATGCAATGAATTAGGTGTCGTGAAAATAGCACTGCCAGCCCAGTAAAACTAAATTTGGTTTCCCAAAACGCCTAGGAGAAACTGATCTTATTATTTCTTTTTCTGATCAGTGTATGTATCAACGACGCGAAGAGAAATGCGGTATTGGGCTCACGCTGTACACCGGGCATGTCGATGCGCAAGAAGACATGGCCAAGGTTGTGCTTGCCTGCCCTGTGGCAAGTCGTGCAGAGGTCGTAATTGAAGCACTCTGCACATTTCCAACGTGTTCCCAAAATTTCACGCTGCCCACAAGCGTCGCAGTAAACAGTCCTGAAAATTACATCTGCAAAATACACAAGAGAAAATGCGCCTGCAAGTCAGAATTCATTCCATGCGGCCACCGACGTTTAAGCGCTATTTCTTAATTCATTTGCCCCCGTCTGTCTTACTTTCCAAAACTACGCTACTCGCTCACAAAGGCATTGTAACAAAATATTCTTTGCTAACAAACTGTTGTTAACATCACAGGCACGTCAGCTGAGAAACCGGCGGCGCCGACAACAGGTGCTGGCGCGAGGACAAAATCTGGATTGGTCGAAAAGTTCGAATCCGACCGCGGCGGCCGCGTTTCGATGGAGAAATGCAATTGCGTCCGTGTGCTTATTTCATTATTCCACTGCCTTCCACTATGCCTGCCCTTCTTTCAATCCCATCTTCTCTTTCATTACGGTGAAGGTCAGGTGTCCATCCAGAAGTGTGACAGATACTGAGCTTTCCCTTCCTATAAACCAATCTACAATTTCGTGAAACAAAATGGCGGCTGCCCGCTACATTTTGCCGTCGCTGTTCCCACACTGTGCTTGGCTCGTCAAATCTGGAGCCCGCTCGGGCCACTCCTATTTCAGTCGACGCCACACTAAGAACGGAGTTCGTATTGAGGCTTCCTCTACTCTCCTCTCCACAGCAACTGGCGCGCGCGCGGCCTACGTGAGTAGAGAGAGGGAGAGAGAGAGAAAGAGAAAACTTTATTTCCAAGGGTCAGAAGACTATGGGCGACTGCACTGAGTGTTCGAATTTTGAATTTCATCAAAGTTTGAATTTCTTGCCAGGTTTAGGAATAAAGCTGACCCGGTCATATTTCCAGCTTGGAGAAAGAACACTGCCCTTCCAAAGTCTATTGAAATGATCAGTGGTCTCCGTTTTTGACTGGTTGTCCAGATTGCATTGCATTTTGTTAGTAATACGGTCCTCACTTGCCGCATCGGTAGATTTAATTGGGTTAAGAGCGACTCCGACTTCGGATTCTGTGATATCTTTTCCAAGGTCTAGGTTCTCGTTCCCTTGATAAACCTGTGGCAAAGGAATGTAAGTCTGGGTATTCAAGTATGCTGTTTCTTTAAGAGCAGCCATCAAGGAGTCATTGTCCCTGTAATACGCATGTATGATTCTTTGAATGTTGTTTTGACACGTCGATCTGGTATTCTCCGGATCCAGAAAATGCTTAAGTAAATGCCAAGTGTTCTCACATCCAAGCTGACCATTCAGGTGATCAAAACCTGATATCAATGGTATCGACTCAATTCTTTGGCGTAGGTTTCTATGGCCGTTTCCAACTGACTCAGGCGCTTACCGAGCCCACGATTCTACTTTTGCTTAATTTTGAGGCTTTTTTTTGGGCTTCCCACAAATGTAAAAGTCTAGAGTTTGGGACTGGACCATCCTCCGTCTGCTCAGTCTCAGTAGTGGCATTTTCCGCATTACTAAGCAGCTCATCAGCTCATTTGTCAGGATTGAATATGCTGTCGATGAGAGTTGACCTCGTATGAATCAAAACGTATCCCATCTATTTTTCTTAAACTTAGATATCTTAGGCCCGTAATTCTCCACCGCGACCATGGTAAAGAGAACGGGGTGATCACTGCCAATGTTCATTTTCCTATCTTCCCACTGTTCGGCTCTGATGTTATTGGTGAAGGTTAAAATCTGGAGAGGTATCTTGAGTGACGCTGTTACCAATTCTTGTTGGTCCCTCAGGATAGAGAAGTAGCGTGAAGCCTAGATTATGGGCTGCTTCCTAAATCTTAGTGCTTTTATTCCTGCATCTTTTATACCCCCAAGCCGAGTGTGGTGCGTTGGGTCACCTTCTACTACCAACATCTCGTTCATTCTTGGCGACAATATGCGCCTTCCTGAGGAGGGCGTTCGCTTAAGTACCCCTATCTCTATGGGGACTGTAGACGTTTCGGACGAAAACTGCGGAGTTGGACCGCTTCCTAGACAAGATGTGTACGAAAGTGTAGAGGACCTCTGTGCATTCCGAATCAATCTGATTTGCCGTCAAATTTCTGTACCAGAATGGCAGTGGTCAATGGCTATACATAATGAACGCAGCTAATACCATCGACTATACATGCCCTGGAATGCAGTGCACTTTACCTGTGGCGTATTTCACGCTTACGTCTATACTCGACGACGATGTCAACTTTAAGTGTTTTGTCTGTACACTAAGAATTGTGTGGGTTTAAGCATGATTTGAACCTCATGATACCAGCGAAAGGTCTGTTAAGCATCGTTGTCCATAGTTTGACGATTTGAGTTAGTGTTTTGGTGATTTGAATTAGGGTTCTCACGATTTGAATTAGGGGTACGGTCAAGCTTCACCTTGTGAGTAGACGCGATAGGCCCTTTAACACCTTCCTTAAATAAACTAAATTGGTTTATAGGAAAAGAAAGGCGCAGTATCTGTCACATTTTTTCCGTTGGCACCTGTACCGCGCCGTAATGAAACGGATGGAAGTGGGAGTGAAAGCGGAAAGAGAGAAAGTGAAGTTGTGGAGTGCTATGGGAGTAATTTAGACCAAGTGCGGATCTTTAACGTGCACTGAGATCGCACAGCACACGGCCGCCTTTCCGTTTTGCCTGCATCGAAACACAGCCGTCGGCGGTCGGGTTCGAATCCGGATACTCTGGCTGAGTAGTTGAGCGTGTTGGCCACTGATCCGCGGTGGGGACCGCCTTTTCATTCCGCATTTTTTCTTATTTTAACTTAATTTTGTGGTAAAGGAAGGCGCCATGTCTATCTCACTTTTGGGTGAACACCTACACTTAATTAGGTCATGGTCACATCACATTTTCATTCCAGAATGTTTTTATTATACCTAAATATTGGCATTCTCGAGGCATTACAGATGAAGCTATGTGATGTTAAGAAGATAGTGAGAGACCGGAAAGCGTGGCGTGACATGGTCCATAGGGTCACGAAGAGTCGGACACGACTGAACGCCTGAACTGAACTGAACTGAAATATTAGGCAGCGCGCAACACCTGATGGGCAGAGGTTCGGCCTGGCGTCACATCCCAACGACCAGTACCTGCAACCTGTTCTTCCAGAGCTCTGCGAAGCACCAAGCAGCACCCGTGCTTGTATCCGCCGAACGGCTATAGTTACGTGGTTAGGCCACTATGCGAAGCGAGTGCGAGAACGCCCCGCCGGGGTGGTACAGTGGTAAGACGCCCGACTACTGTCCGGAATTCCCGGGTTCGAACCCGACCTCGGTGGCTGCGTTTCGATGGAGGCGAAACGAAGAGGCGTCCGTGTGCTGTGCCATGTCAGCGCACGTTAAAGATCCCCAGGTGGTCGAAATCACTCCGTAGCCCTCCACTACGGCTCCTCTTTCTCTCTTTCCACTTTGACCCACCTTCCCCCTTCCCTTACGGCGCGGTTCAGGTGTCCAGAGACACAAGTGTGACAGATACTACGCCTTTCCCTTCCTGTGATTGCTGATTGCTTTATAGGAAGGGAAAGGCACGGTTACTGTCTCACTTGTTTTTTGTTACACAGTAGTCGGGCGTCTTACCACTGCACCACCCCGGTGGGGCACCACCAATTATTATTATTATTATTAAGCGAGTGCGAGGCGGCGAGTCACGTGGTTAGCAGCACGCTTTCGAGCTTAATGGTGCGGATGACATAACCGTGAGCCTTACATGCTAGAAGTGAAACTTCTGTTAAAAAAAAAATATATACACGACCTCGCTTACCTTTTTTGACACCTTCCTCAGCGTAGGCTTCATCGAACGCGCCTCCGTATTGTTTTATCTGCTGCCTTTGCAACGAAATGATCTTTATTCTGAAAAAAAAAAAAGTTTACCTGTAGTATTTGCTCTTAAACCAGGAGACAATGTGCTTTCATTGAAAAAATACGTGGCGCAGATTAAAATAAGCAGCTAGGAGCCGAAGATGTTTGGTAGGAAAAAGCTGAACAGACAACTTCATTAGTCAACCTCTCTTCTACAAAAGATTATGCTGCTATCCTAAATCCTATGAAGGATGAGCCCGCAAGCGAAAGACATTTTACCACTGGTGCTAACCGGGGTCAACATGTTACGACTGGGCAGATTTCGCCATTCTGTGCGCACCGCGTAGGTATCCAGGTAAATAGGCCAACGCTCACCCTACACAACCAGGAGCATCGAAGCGCACGAAGGTATGGTCGGCGTTGTGCTTGCCACTCAGGTAGCATGTGGTGCAGGCGTCGTGTTCATGGCACACGTCGCACCTCCATCTTGCGCCGATGAGAGGAAACTCGCCGCATTCCTTGCAACCGATGTAGGGAAACTTGACGGCTGCGTTGTAATGAAGAATATCAAAAACAGCACCATCCTTAATCCACGTGCACAGAACGGTGTCTGAGCGAGCTCAAACTACGCGAAATATGACGCGGGCGCAGGAAAACTCCTACCAGGTAATTACAGGTCCAGATACAAACTGAAAGGCAGAGATCTCAAACAGTGACGACAGGCGGATGGATGTCGCTTGAAAGCATTCTACGCCTCGTTCAGTTGCATACTGCATTTCCCTGAATCAGCACTGACCGCTTCACCCTTGCCCGCCCTATTTTGTTTATCGGAAAAGTCGCACAGAGCACTGGGCAGAAACGTGGACGGTAAGGGAAAGGATTCAACCTAAATTGACAATAACGCGGCAGGCTATGGCAATTAAAATTACGGACGTGAAGAGAGAGGATTAAACCGGAGTGTTTTAAAGAACAAATACCAATTTATGGCATTTTACTCGAAATCAAAAGAAATAATGGGTACGAGAAATACAGGTAATCAAAGGCGAGGACACTGTTGGTCGCTAAGGGTAGTTAACTGGATTCCGAGAAGAGGTAAGCGAAGCAGGGGCGCCAATCAAGTTGAGGATGAAATCATGCATTTTGCGAGGATCAAAAAAAACGCAGCTGGCACAGAACAAGATTAGTTGGAGGGCTGAGGGGTTGGCCCTGGTCCTGCAGTCACCGAAGTCAGACTTATGATTACTTAAATCATCTTAACCATCAGTTCCTTTCCGCCACTCGTCAGCTAGACCATGTCGTCAGGTTCGCCTATAACCGCCAAGAATAGCCTATGAGCAACGCTTCATTAAAAGTCTATTGGGAGTTTATTGGGAACGTAAAGTCTTTATCTGAACCTAAAGTACACACCGAGTGCTATCAGCCCCCCCCCCCCCCCCACACACACACAAATATATATATATATATATATATATATATATATATATATATATATATATATATGTATACCTTTCTACGACTCATTTTGTTGCGCTTACAATTTCTTTCGTGCTGTCATGCAGGACCCTTTCTCTGCGACCGAATGTCACGCTGAACACTTGACTGATCTGTCTGCAAGCCTGCTGTTAATTAATCATTTCACATAATATTTGCAGCAGTGTATTATTGAGAAGATGCGTGACAACCGAAGCAGTGCACCAGATTTTTCGTCCAGACTGTGTTCAAGGGCCCTTTATTGTGATTCATGGAGTTTTTAACTTACGGTTCACTTTTTGGCTACGTTCCTCATTTCTGCTCATTGCTCATTGTACACCGTAGTCCGCAAATTTTTAAAACCGAAAATATCTACCTAAAAGCCATCCAGAATGCCTGACGTCGACAACCGGGCACTTTTAATTGCCAGACAAGCGTTCAGGTGGCGCCCGTAGTGACTTTTAAATCTGATTCCAGTGAGACCTAAATATTTCTAATGCATTGTACAATAGCTGGATCTGCCTAATTCTGCTTGTTTCGCTCCTTTCGCGGTCTCTTCTGTCGCGCTTTTGTCGCGGTCTCTACCCCTTCCGGCAAAGGCCACCTAAGGCTATCTAGTTCAAACTGGAAACGCGTGTTTATCAGCAGTTAGTCCCCCAGACCCTAGAACCTTAATCGACGTGTCACTTCAGCCTGGAGACCCATAGGCCACGAGTCAACACAGCCCCAAGGGCCCTCAACCTCGAGTCCCCTCAACCAAGAGTCCTTTCAGCACTGAGTGGCGTCAGACACGAATGCCCTTGGAGTCAAATCCCACGTTCGCAAGCCAAGCAACCTAACCAACGCGTCCATGGCCACGAGTGTCCTCAGCCACGAATCCCCCCAATGCGACAATTCGTGTTTATATGGTCAAATACAGTCGTAGCCTTTCTAATGATTCCACAACGTTCTATTCCTTCGGACAAACGCGGTCGTTGAAGCATCATAATAGGCATCATTATCGTAATAACCATTCCTCAGCTCACGCTGATCCCTTTCGTCTAGCGTGAAGTTAGACATTTTGAAATTTTCTCTTTAAGAAGTCTTTATTGGCGCGTTCGGACTAACCGACAAAAATTCATGTACACAATGTGGCAACACGGCAGGCTTTAAATGCTTTCCTACGTAAACCATTACGCCAAAGGACTGAGACCATGTAGTAGGGCTCTGGTAGTACCCCTCAAACCTTCGAAGAAGAATGTTATATACATTAGCCAGTACACATTGATCGATAATTTAAGATAACAGCGCACAATGCGGGATACATAAAGATGTGACGTACACAGAGCTTCGTGCGTCGCATCTTCATGCATGCCATGTTGCGCATTGTTTTGTTGAATTACTGCAGTCCTCCGCTTCACAGTGTAGAGGAGGAGATCACCTCTCCCCTTCTTTCACCCTCTCACCTTCCAGAGATTTGGAACGCTGACGAGGCGAAGTGACTTGCCCTCATAGCACGGAATCAAACTTTCTGGGTTTATACTTTTGATGAAGGCTGCACCTACAGCGAAAGGAACACATTACTGCACTTCATGAAGTATGGCAATCCAGGAGCAGCACCAACTGACGTGCAAGCTGTTTTTGGACTGTTTGTGGAAGAGCTGGTGACATCAGTAACGTACTTCCGCAATGCGATAAGTACCAGCCTCGCCACATTGATAACATAAGACTTACTGGTTTAAAAACGGGCGAAATTCTCTTCGTATTGCTGCATGGAAGCTTGTAGGGTCTAGAAAGCCGCTCAATGTGCCCCATAAACGTGAACTTAGCAGCGAAACGCTCACGTAGCTTGGAAGTGACGTTAGTAATTGGCCTCGAAGAAACGTTCGGTGCAGTTAGTTTTCACCTTTATGAGAAACATGTATACGTCGCACATTTCCTAACTATTATATGCTAAAATATATGTAGGAACCAAATGTGAAAACGCTATCATATTCTTTAGGCGTAGCTCACACTTATTGATGGCTGTTGTTTGTCTGCCAGTTTCTTGAAGGCTAAAGGGACACAGAAAACACCTGTGTAGAATATTTAAGCAAAAATCTATTTTATCGTTTTTATGGCTGCCTAGATATTTGTCCCGCAGCAACTACCTATTGTTAAGGAAAGTACATTGAAAATTTCCCGACCATACATCCAAATTTGCGACGCCTATGCTGAAAAAGACTCCGTGATAGCGTTTCGCGGTTAACAGCGTTAGCACATAGATTCTCAGACCAGCGCTAATAACTCTGCCGCCGCATACAGTTTTATTCCAGAAACATCCGGCGGTGCTTCTACCTGCGTTTTGTTTTCTCCACATCTTCTAACTTATAAATACTTCGTCTTAAGTACAGATAGAGGTACCCAGTGTCGCTTGAAGACTGCCCTTCGTGTGGACATGAGCGGAGCATTCTGACAACAGTCCTGAGTGAAGATATTGCTCCGAAATGTATCATGCATGCTACTATTGTCTAAAACGTTTGTAGTCATTTAGTACTATTTCAAGAAGTTTGCAAGATGTTTTGCGTTTCTGGTCAGTTTATGGCAGTTCACGTTGCACAGGGGAAAAAAAAAAAAGGCGAGACGGGGGGAAGGGGAATACACCGCATGTAATAAATTCAGCCGCGGACTGAAAATACATGTCCCCCTGAACCTTCAAAGAACTGCCTGTTGCACTGAAAGCAAGCTGGAACAGAAACAGGCAAATGCAGGAAAAAGCTTTGCGCAAATACCTCATGTATTTTTCTATGACCACAGGGGCAGGCCACTGAGAAATTCGCATTGTTGACAACCATATACTTGGGGAAGCCTCGAAGAAACTGCGATGTACACAATTGACTGTGCGGAATCAATTTTAGGCACACGTTTTACATTTTGTAAATATGATTTAGCCATGTTACCAGCTGATGTTCTTGTGAGTTTTATATTATTGTTATCAAAGGTAATACGAAGTTTGAAACATGAGCTCGCGTTTATGAACAATCGTTATTTGGCAAGCCTGCTAACTCAGAAACGAGCATCAGGGCCTTGGGAGAAGTCTTTTTTTGCTGTAAAATGAGGCAAATGCAATTTTTCTGGTTAAAGTATTTGGGTGTGGTTCAAAACAAAGGGGTGCTTTTCAATTTTTACAGATACACCCGTATCCTCTACAAACACTTGACGCTTAATGTACTTCTGATTCGTTTGCACTTTGTTCAATTTTTGTTTTCTAATGGTGCATTTAGCTGTGACACAGTGCATCTGCGCCGGTGCATAGGAAGTATGTTAAACACCGGCGCAAGTATCACGTACCTAAATTGCAGTCAATATACAGCTGTAGACCAAGAAAACAAAACACACTTTGCTTCTCGCTTAACTACTACTTCCGAAATTAGAAGTATCTAATTAAACACGCACTTACTAACATACACTCATGAGGCGCTCCATCAGTTAAGATAAAGTGACGAATATAAATAACCCCACTAGCCATACAGCCACGTCGTCGTGATCTAGACTTAAACCCAAATTTATTTATGCATATAAAATTCAGCCGTTTTAAACATGCGCCGACCTTTAGTTTACGTTAAAATTTCTATTGTGAATTATTTTTATTCCTGTATTTCAGACATCTACCTGCGATATGACTTTCCTGATCCAACGGCGGTGCTACATAAGCTTCACTGCACAACGCCAATTTAAATGATTCATTGATGCTCTCGGCTACTTCTAGGCGTGATAGTACGGTGTACGGCATAAGGATTTTCTTTACCATTGCAAACCGGTAAAGCGTGGATTATTCCAATGAAAGTGTCTTCAAACGCAACGTTCGCCTTGCCTGTTTCGTAAAGTTTACTTTTAACAGGTAACACACTGACGATGTTCATATTTGCTCATACATGGTCAATCCTTCGCTCTCTTCTGGTAGGTGGTTTTTGCCCACCCGCAACGTTTCGTGCATTCTCAACGTAGTATTACATCTCACGAAGGACACTTAAGGAAAGAAGACAGACTCCAGATGAAGCTCCATGGCAAAGAAGAGTCTTTCTCCTTTTTATTGTCCTCCTCAAGTGTCAGTCAACGCCTTTATTGCAGTTTTGCTTGTATTTATTGTGGCGCAAAATCATATGAATCTTGATTCAAAGTGACTTCTAGGCTTTTAAATACCGCTTAGTAAAAACAGAGTGTACTCACTTCGTATATCTTCGCTGTCCATGTCCCCAGCCTGAGATTTATCTCATCTTAGACCGCTGAAAAGTAAAATTCAGTGAAGTTATTTCTACAGTTATTTGTTTGCATTAAGAAGTTGCGCTAGCAAAGGTGCACCAATAGCAGTAGGTTTGTGCACAGGATGATCTGAACATTCATTAGGCATTTCGTGCAGACTAATTTGACAGGATGCTAAGTTTTTTTTTTATATTCGTGTTTTGCTTTGTTTTTAACGCAATGCAGTTACGGATATGCCACAACAGAAACTTGTGTAGTTATTCGCGCTTCAGTGGGTTCTGTGCAGCGGTGGCGTAGAGGTAGAATATCTGCCTTGCATGCAAGAGGACCGTAGTTGGAATCCCGGTGCCGCGCAATTCTCCACCGGATTAAAAAAAAAGAATCCGCGTGAAAAAGAATCTAGTGCGACCTGGAACCGGTGAATACCCCCGGGAACGCATTCCCTCATCAGAGCAGAAGTTGGCCAACCTATTGCAGTAACTAGCCACAACCTCCCCTAATAGTCTCATAAAACCCCGGCAATCATTTAGCAGAGCCTGCGGCGCAACTTACCACTGCAGCGGTCGGACCTGTGACGCAGCGGAGGGGTGCTAAGAATTTCTGGCTGCGGAAAGGCCGCCATGAGAAACTGACCTTGGCTACGTTTAATGCTAGAACCCTAGTTTTTGAGGTTAGTTTAGCAGTGCTATTAGAGGAACTAGAGGATATGAAATGGGATATCCAAGGACTTAGTGAAGTTAGGAGGCCGAATGAAGCATATACTGTACTAATGGACGGGCATATACTGTGTTACTTAGGTTTACCGGAGAGACGAGAACTAGGAGTAGGTCTTCTTATCAATAAGGATACAGCTAACAATATAGATGAATTCTATAGAATTATTGAGAGGGTGGCAGGCATCGTAATTAAGCTTAATAAGCCGTATAAACTGAATGTTGTACAAGCATACGCGCCTACATGCAGTCATGATGACCAGAGAGGCGGCTTCTACGAAGATGTAGAATTGGCAATAGGAAAAGTAAAAACATAGTATACTGTTCTGATGGGCGACTTCAATGCTACGGTAGGCAGAAAGTCAGCTGGAGGCGATGCAGTGGGCAACTATGGCATTGGGTTAAGGAATAGCAAGGGGGAGGTATTATAGTTGAGTTTGCTGAATGAAATCACTTGCGAATCATGAATACATTCTTCAGCAAACAGAAGAACTGAAGTGGACATGAAGAAGCCCTAAAGTAGAGACTAAGAATGAAATTGACTTTATACTCTGTTCTAACCCTGTAATTGTGCAGGATGTAGAGGCAAGTGGAAATGTTCGATGCAGTGACCACAGAATGGTTAGGTCCCGAAATAATCTGGATTTGAAGAGGGAATGGAACAGACTAGTGAGGAGGAAGAAGTCCATCAACAAATTAGAGATAAAGAGAAGTAGAAGTATCCAGGATCTCATTGCAGAATAGATATTCAGTGCTAACCGAGGAAGCCGACCTTAGCCTAGAATCAATGAGCAATAATTTCAGAGTTATCATTACTGAGTGCGCGGTAGAAGTAGGAGGTAGAATTTTTAGAGAGGGTACTGATAAACTATCAACGGAGACTAAGGATTTGATTAAGAAACGCCAAAGTACGAAAGTCTTCAACCCAAAAGACCGGATAGAACTCGCAGAGATATCAAAAGTAATTAATGAGTGCAAGTTGGCCGACTTAAGGAAGTTTAATATGGGGAAAATTGAGCATGCTCTAAAGAATGGTCGTATCCTGAAAGTGGTGAAAAGGAAATTAGGCATACACAGAAAATAGATGTGTGCACTGATGGACAAGGTGGGCAGTGTCATTACTAACATGAACAAGATAATCAAGGTAGCCGAGGACTTATATACGGACCTCTAGTAGTCAGGACAAAAATGAAATTGGCTGTAGTGAAGAGCAATCAGACGTTCCACCAGTAACGAAGGACGAGGTTAAGAATGCCTTAGAAGCTATGAAAAGGGGAGATTAGCTAGGGAGGATCAGCTACAGATTTGTTGAAGGTCGGAGGGGTTATCGTGCTAGAAAAACTGGCCACCCTGTATACGCAATGCATGATGACATAGAAAGTACCGGAGTCATGGAAAAACACTAAGATTATCGTAATTCATAAGGAAGGGGACGCTAAGGAGTTGGAAAATTACAGACTAATCAGCTTACTATTCGTTACGTACAAGGTATTTACTAAGGTAATCGCTAATAGGATCAGGACAACCTTAGACTTTAATCAAAAAAAGGATCAAGCAGGACTTAGGAGAGGGTACTCTACCATCGATCACATCCACACTATCAACAAGATGATAGGCAAATTTTCGGAATATAACCAGACCCTATAGACAGCATTCAATGACTAGGAGAAAGCATTTGATTCGGTCGAAACCTCAGCAGCCATGCAGGCATTGCGAGATTAAGTTGGAGGTGAGCCATATGTGAAAGTACTGGAAGATATATACACTGGCAAGCACAGCAACCATATAGTTCTGCATGAATAAAGGAATAAAATTCCTATTAAGAAAGCTGTTAGGCAAGGAGATATGATTTGTCCAGTTCTATTTACAGCTTGCCTAGAGGGCGTATTCAAAGACACGGAGTAGAGGCAGTTAGGCATCAGGATCGATGAAGAATATCTCGGTAATCTGCGATTCGCTGATGACATTGCCTTGTTAAGTAACTCAGGTGACCTATCTCAACTAAAGATTAATGATCTAGACAGGAAAATCAGAAAGGTAAGCTTAAAAAGTAATAGCAGAAGGCTAAGGTAATCTTGAACAGCCTGGAAAAGGAACAGCAGTTTAAAATAGGTATATAGCGAATCGCTTTGGTAGGCGGATATGTCTACTTAGGACAGGTACTGACCGCTCATCCGGACCACGAAAGGGAAATAACTGGGAGAATAAGATTGGGATGGAGCGCATTTGGAAGGTACTCAAACATTCGGACTAGCAGCTTACCGGTATCACTCAAGAGGAAAGAGTGTGACAGTTGCATCCTACCGGTACTCGCCTTTGGGGCTGAAACATGGAGATTAACGAAAATGGTTTTGCTTAAGTTGAGGACAACGCAGAGGGCTATGGAACGGAAAACGGTAGGTGTGTCGTTAAGCGATAGGAAGCGGGCAGAGTGGGTCAGAGAAATAACTCAAGTTACTGACACCTTAGTTAAAATTAAAAAAGAAGGAATCAGTATGGGCAGGACATGCAGTGCGAAGATAGGACAACCGAAGGTCTCAAGTAGCTAAATGGATTCCAAGGAAAGGGAAGTGTAGCAGGGGGCGGCAGAAAATTAGGTGGTTGGTTGAAGTCAAGAAATTCGCAGGGGTGAAGTATATGCAGCTAGCACAGGACTGGATTATTGGAGGAAAATGTGAGAGGCCATATAAATGTGAGACATATATATATATATATATATATATATATATATATATATATATATATATATATATATATATATATATATATATATATATATATTGCCACCTGGTGTCCCCATGTTCTTGCTGCGCCTGGAAGAAGAGGACACTGAAGTTGACTCTCGCGTGCTGTGTGCCGAACTTCGCCTGCTGGTACAGCTTCGTCCCGGCGTTTTAGTCAAGTCTAGCCCTGTTGTCCGTGACATATTTTGGTGTCGGCGCAGGGTATCGATCCCAGTATATGTCCCGCACTCCTCCGCATACCCAGGATTCAGGTCCTGTGCCAATCGACACTCCTGTTCACCGTGCTAGCCGGAGGAACCTAGGCCTACCACCTGAGCACGGGCCGTTGGAATTCACCACCGCAGCCGCCCCTCGACCTGTCATGCAAACTCCAACGTACTACACTCTACAGAGCCCACGACTGCCTAAGACTTTCCACGGCTGTGAGACGGAAGACGTCGAAGACTGGCTCACCCAGTTTGAACGGGTCGCCGCATTTAATCAGTGGGACGACGCCGCAAAGCTCAGGAACGTCTTCTTTAGCCTGGAAGATGGCGCTCGTACTTGGTACGAGAATCGTGAAGGCGTGCTAACATCGTGGCGCGAGTTCTGCCGCTGCATCCTGGACACCTACACCAGCCCGGATCGCCGAGAACGAGCGGAAAGGACCTTACGCTCTCGAATACAGATGCCGAACGAGACCATAACCATGTACGTGGAGGACATGACTAGGTTGTTCCGACGATCTGACCCGGCCATGCCCGAAGAGAAAAAGGTGCGCCATCTCATGCACGGCGTTAAGGAACAACTGTTCGCTGGGCTCGTGCGCAACCCGCCGAGCACAGTTGCCGAGTTTGTTTCGGAAGCAATCACGATGGAAAGGATGCTCCAGCAGCGGTCTGCGACCTACGACAGGCCGGTACTCGCCGCTTCGCTCACTGAGCCGCATTCGGCCTTCGGGGCTAGTCCGGATCTTCTTCGCGACATCATCCACTCCATTTTGCGTGAAGAGCTCCAGAAGCTTTTCGGTGCTCCCCAGCCGACGGTCAGCTCTGTCGCTAGTATTGTCCGAGAACTCCAGCAAGCACTTTGGCCTTCGGTACCAGCTGCTAACCCGCCATCCTTTTCCACCGAGTCCTGTCGGCCAACGTATGCGGACATCTTGCGACGTCCCCCGACTGATTCCACGCAATTACTGCCACCCGACCAAGGCTCACTTTATTCAGCCCACCCCGAGCCGTACATCGACAACCGCCGACCGCCCCAGCGAAAGGCAGACCTGTGGCGTGCCCCAAATCGGCAGCGCCTGTGCTTCCACTGCGGGGAACCTGGTCACCTGTATCGACAGTGCCCATATCGACAACTGGGACTGAAGGGTTTCCCCATCGACATGCGTAACCCTCCTTTAGGCCAACGACCCCGGGATATTGAGCACTACGTAGCCCAGCAGCGCATGGCGCCAACTTTTAGACGACAGTCACGATCTCCGTCTCCACGCCGACTATCCTCGCAGCCCAGCTCATCCGGGATGGCGCAGCGACGGTCGCCTAGTCCGAGCCGGGAAAACTAAAGACAGCGACCTCAGGGGGCGAGGCCGCTTCAAATCGACGCGACGAAGACCCCCCGACAACGCGACCTGTGAGTGACCGCGACTTGACGGCCCCGACGACAGTTCGTACACGGGAAGACAGACTCTCGCTGGATATACCCGTGCTCCTCGACGGCTATAAGGTTAGCGCATTGGTAGACACTGGTGCTGATTTTTCAATTTTAAGCGGGAAGCTAGCGGCGCTTCTAAAGAAAGTGATGACGCCATGGTCTGGCACGCAGATTCGAACCGCTGGCGGACGTGTCGTAACTCCGAGCGGTCAGTGCACGGCGAGAGTCCAAATTCGCAACTCCACGTTTGTTGTCAGCTGCCTTGTGATACCTGACTGCTCCCGCGACTGTATCCTTGGTGCCGAAACCCGGGAAACATATATATATATATATATATATATATATATATATATATATATATATATATATATATATATATATATATATATATATATATATGTATGTATAGCAAGGTCGCTACATGACTCGATGAGGCTGTGTGTCACATTGAGGCGGGGTAATTTCATGTGCCTAGACTCCCTCTTACCTGACAAAAACGAGGGGCTGCGCAAAATGACGTAATGTTCGCGTGTATATCTGAGGCTTATTAACAACAGCAGCTTAACATTGTGCGTTTATAATAATGAAACGCTGTTATAATGGAGTAGAATCCCGCTGTAGAAAACTACTGGAGCAACTATAAACGAATACAGCGGAATTATTGACTTTTTTCTGTTATTGGCAACCCTCCTACCAACCAGAGCAACCTACAGTTTTTCAGGGCTGTGGGAGTAGCATTTCTGCAAAGTTCAAACTAATACTAATAGCGCAGCTTTTCTACCGAATCTACTAAGGCTAGCCCAGCAAACAACCGAATCGAGTACCAATCGGATAATCGTAAGGATATCCGATTCGAATTCTATCGTGAAAGCGAAAACACCGAAGTGCTTCCCGCGGCTCTGCGGTACGACGTTGTACTTGTGGAAATATAACTTTAACCACCTAAGGAATCAATGGTCAATTCCGCGGTGAAGACGTAACGTAAAGTAGCTGTATTAATTCTATGACCACGCCATGTGACACACGAGCAAAGTAAAATAAACTTCTGTTCCCGCTCACACTTCAGCAGATGAGAGGTACGCGAGATGCGAAAAATGTTGTCTCATAGAGCACTGCGACAAAGTTACTTAAGCTTGAGTGGAGCCTGTCGCGTCATTATTCTTGGAGGCCATGAGCGTATACAGTATATTGCGCGAAACATTCAAACCTTTGTTGCTTTTCAACAGCCAGCGGCATGCGGCCTTATCACTGTGATTGTGGCGCACGGAACGAATTTGTGCTCTTTGTTTATTCATGCTCTGTATTGTGAAACGCGTCTTCATCGCTCTTTTTGTAGCGGAGATGCATCGAGGTTAGACTAGAATGATTACAAGCAAGCCCAAGTGTTTCTCTAATATTCCTGAATTTCTGGTATCTCTTGGCTGATTTATCTAGAAGTTTCTGCCGCGATTTTAAATTAAGCACTGCCAATTTCAACAGACTTTCGTAGACCTACGACCGCCAAGCAAACTTGCTGCTATCGCCGCCGCCGTTCCCTTATTTCTTTGCGGGCGCAAGTCAGCCTAATAAATAGCTCATTTAAGCGCAACTTCTCATTTGTCGCCAAAGGTATTTCAACACTATAGGAAATCCGGTAAGCCTTCATGATTTGGACTTCTGCAAGGGGAGACAACCGCTCTGTTAGTGTTTCACCTCGAGACCTGCCCACAGCCTACCGAGCCAGCGGGTTACTACCGGACTCCACCCGAACCTGGAAGGAGGATCCTGCAGGGACGATGGCTTAGTCCACAGTGCCAGTTCCGGTTGTGATTCAGTACCCCCGACAGCCCCTATTTTCAATGGCACCCCGAAAAAGATCCAGAGGACTGGCTCGATCAGTGCGGACGAGTTGCCGCATTTAACAATTGGGACGATGTACTAAAGATCGAGAACGTCTTTTTTGTACTGGATAGGGGCGCCCGCACTTGATATGAGAATCAAGAAGGAGCTCTTAGGCGTGTTGACAAGCGTTGCGAGAAAGGGAGAGCGAAAATGCTCCTCCAGACCAAGATCCAGCTCCAAAGCGAGTCCGCCCTAAATTATGTCGAAGAGATGAAATACCTCTTTCTCCGCGTTAACCCGAACATTGCAGGAGAAAATAAAGTCAATTTCTTGGCGCGAGGCGTAGAGTTCCTTTTTGCTTGCCTCGTTAGAAGCCCGCCCAGAACCGTGGCCTAACTTTACAGAGAAGCGTCCTCCACTGAACGGCCCCTCGACGCCCGTACTCGATAGTGCAACATCCCGTCACAACTCAGCGTAGCTACCCTAGAAGCGGCGACCACAACTAATGCCTTACCGGAACTTATACGCGAAGTAGTCCGAGAATAACTGCGTCGGCTGCTACCATCACGTTAACAGCCCAAAGTAGAGACATTACAGACATCGTCCGCGAGGAGGTACAGCAGACCCTTGATACAACTCCAGCCCAGGCGGCCATTAATGAGCAGCCACCAGCCGTGAGCTACGCCGACGCGCTACGTAGCTCGCCCCAACAACGTGAAACACTGAGCCCTCGCCGCTACTGCCCCGTTCCCTAAAGCAGCCGCTTAGACTTCGCCCTCCGAGCCTGCAAACGACACTCAAACCCCATGAAAAGGCGACGCCTGGAGGACTTCGAAAAACCGTCCGCTGTGCTTCTACTACGGTGAAGCCAGTCACATCCTGCTTCATTGCCCGTAGAGACGGATTGAATTCCATGGTTTCACCATCGACGCCCCGCGACCCCGTCCTGGAGAACGACCATAGGAAATCTATGCCTTCCTGTGCAGGGGAGAGTCAACAAAACGCCGGTACCGCTCCCCATCTCCGTTCAGCGCTCGTTTTGCGTCGCCGGGAAGCAACTATGATGGCACTGCGAAAGGAAGGGCCCCAGCCTTCGTAGGGGAAGCTGAAGATAGCAATCTTTGGAGGCGAGGTTTCTCAACGGCGAAAAGACGAAGATTCTCCGCCACCGACGACGATAGACGACGACCAAGCCATTACACCTCCGCTTCACACGACAACATCGACGACCAACCGACCAGAGTTCAATCCGACACCGTCGCCCAACGCAGTGAAGACGGCGTGCCCCGGCCACTACTACAGTGCACGACAGAGCCGAGATCGGACACCAACGCCCACGCGCAATGCGAGGACGCGAACAAGCGACCCTGAAGTTGTTGTCGACGATCGCACCGTCACTACCCTGGTAGACACCGGAGCTGACTATTTAGTCATCAGTTGACTGTTTGGCTCCCAGCTCAAGAAAGTAACGACTTTTTGGGATGGCCCGCTGATTCGCAGAGCTTGTGGTAACCTCAATACTCTATCGGGGCTGTAGCGATCGCGGAGAACCGCGCATCCCTCCGAAGCACCGCGCGCCGCGGAGGATGAAGGGGACAAAAGTATTCCTTCTGTTCCGAGGTTGAGTAACCCAAACGGGTTTCTCGATAGCGCCGCGTTTCCCTCTTCCCTCGCCGGGCGCAGGAGCGCACCGCTAGGCGTCGCAGACGCGACGCTCATTGGCCGAGAAAGGACAAAGGGCAAGATGCGCCGAGATCGGCGGGAACCGGCTACCGCCGAGGAGAGACGACAGCGAGCCGCGACTGCGGAAGGACGCAAGGTAAATACCTCCCCGCTATACTTCTTTGTTGTCGCCATCTTGCCCTTCGAAGTGTCAGGCCCCATCCAAAAGGATAGGGTCTCCAGCAAGACCTTCACCAGCGTTCTTTTGGGAAGACCCAATAAACATCTGGTTCCGGGCAAAGTCCTGTTCTGTGTTGTGTCGTATTTTGCATTACTACTTTGCGGCCGTGAGAACGGCTGCACGTGGTGTGTGATCGCGGGAGCTCTGTGTTTGCGGCCTAGACCTCAGAAGAGGCTCGACGGCTTAATAAGAACCCCCACAACTGGCGCCCCAACGTGGTTCTCTCGTGCAGAAGCACTTGAGCTACTCGCTCCCGCCGGACACAATGCCAGACCAGCAGAGTAATCTGCCTGATCTGATGTGGCTCGCAGAGCTCAGCCCCGAGTACAGGGAAAGCCCGGCCCACGGCTCGCTCGCCGCCAACGCGACTCTACAGACGGGACAATTCGCCGCTGCAGGAGCAGCCAGCGAAACACGACGCCCGCAGGCAGATTCCGGCAGACGCCGCGAAATGCCACCCTCAAGAGTTGGCGCGCCTCTGCACTACGCGCGAACGGATTGGGGAGAAGCGCCAGGCACGCCATGTCCGCCCTCGCAGCTACCAAACGGCAGCACAGGGGCCGCGCCAACCCCGCCGACGATCTCGCCACTCGTCGCGGCACCCGAGAGTGAGGCAGCGGCAAACGCCGAAAACCTCGCAGGAGTCCTCGCCAACGCGTTCCAGCAAGCGCTGCAGTCCTTGCAACCCAGCCCGCGGATCGGAACACCGATCCCAACTTACAGCGGCTACGGCGATCAAATGAGCGCCAACAGCTTTCTCCTGGCGTTAGACCAGTACGGCCAAGTCAACGGCTGCAGTGAGACCCACATGCTGCGAAGGGTGATACCAGTGGCACTGGTTGACCAAGCCGCTCGGTGGCACCGTTTGGTAAGTCACACAGCGAGCACTATGGCTGAATTCCGCAGTATGTTTAGGGAGGAATTCCTTCCTCACGACTACCAGCAGCGAATGCGGCGAGAATTGGAACTCCGAACCCAAGCTCCCGACGAGTCGCTCGTCGAATATGTCAGGGCGATGCAGGAGCTTTACGATTACGCCGATCCCAACGCTTCGAACACGGAGCAAGTGGAACGAGTAATCCGACAGAGCCACCCCACCTTTGCTCTTTACCTGCGGGGAAGTCGCTGCAGGAACCTGAATGAGCTTGCCGTGGAAGCGCGTCGGGTGCAAGCCGAAATTTCAGCTGCCCGTGCGTACCGGCCCCCGCCACCCCCATCGGATTGTCTGGAGCCCAGCTGCGCCTGGAATGGCAGTGCGCGTTCATGGAGTGAAAACGCTCGAACGTCACGTGTTTCAGGTGAGGGTGCTTTCCCGGAAATCTCGGATCGCGCTCTTGATCCCTACTCAAACGGGCCGAGGATCATCGAAGCTGTGCGAGAGGAAACGTGGTCAACCTCACGCCGACCGCCCGACAGAGATTACCAAACACGGTCAAATGATCGAGCGCTGGTGACGCGTGCGGACGGGCAGCGTAACATGGCGGTGGCACCGGCTCAACAAGCTCTCACGGACGGCCGTACGCGAGAGCAGCCTCGTCTGCCTAGAGCCCGGAATCCCGGGCCATGCTTCTCTTGTGGCCAAGTTGGTCACTTGGCTCGTGCCTGCCCTGCGAGTCAGGGAAACGAGGTAGGCCGCCGGTAGCAGCGCCGGCGGCCGAAGCTGATCCGAGCGACGGAGCTGCAATAGTGGCACCCTCACTTCTCAGGATCGGAACACCGACCACTACCAGGGCTCCGTTCATAGACCTTGCGATAGCAGGGACTACGTTCCGAGCACTGCTTGACACTGGTGCTAGCACTTCTCTAATCGGAGACGAAGTCGTTTCCCGCCTTCGACAGAGAGGCATTCGGGTGCGAAAACGCAGCCTGCCCCTCCAGTTGGCGAGCGGAGAAGTATGCTCCGGCGGTGATGTGCGCCTCGTCGCGCGTTGGAATCAGCGCACCCGGCGACAGCGTTTCATTCATCTGCCTGGACTCACGGTACCAGTTATTCTCGGCCGAGATTTCTTGTCCCGTACGGGAATCGTGGTTGATATCGGCAATGGTGGCTATCGGGAAAGCCCGTTCGCGCCACTCAAGCCGTTCGTCACAGCACCGACCACGACGGCCGAAAGGACAGCTTCCGAGGTGGAAAGGAGGAATACCTCCCGAGGAAGCGGCGCTCCCCCTCAGCCGCTGAATACAGCAGCTGCAGCCCGTCCCCATGCCTTGCGCGCGGGCGCGGAAGAGCGTTTACAGGGTCTGCTGGCAAACGCCGATAACCTGACAGACCACGAGCGCGGCCGCGTCTTTTCGTTGTTAGGAAACTTCGAAGAGATGTTCACGGACCGCCCCGGCTGTACCAAGCTTGTACAGCACCGCATCGAGACAGGAGACGCGCAGCCTTGGAAATCCAACCCGAGACCGGTCAGCCCCGCCAAAAGGCAGGCGATTGACGCGGCGCTGCAAGAACTGATCGATGCGGGCATTGTTCGCCGCTCATCAAGCCCCTGGGGATTCCCAGTGGTGCTGGTCCCCAAAAAGGACGGTAGCTCACGGCTGTGCGTGGACTACAGGCGACTGAATGCGGTCACACAAAAGGATGCATACCCCTTCCCGAGCGTGGACGACATTGTTTCGAACCTCGGCGGAGCGCGGTATTTTTCTACTCTGGACGCTAGCAAAGGCTATCTCCAAGTAGAGATGCGACCAGGCGACGAGTGTAAAACGGCGTTCACCTGCCACAGGGGTCTCTACGAATTCGTTAGGATGCCCTTCGGTCTGTCCGGAAGTCCGAGCACCTTTCAGCGGCTGATCGACCGTGTACTGGGCGACGCCAAATGGCATCACGCTCTCGCCTACCTGGACGACATCGTCATCTACTCCCGCACATTCGAGGAACACCTCGAACACCTCCGAGACGTTCTGGGAAAACTCAGAACAGCAGGTCTCACGCTGAACCCCGCTAAAGCACAGCTGTGCAGGGCTGAAGTCAGTTTGCTCGGCTACCGCGTTCAGCGAGGAAAAGTAGCCCCGGACCCTGACAAACTGCGCGCTATCCTGGAATTCCCGGTGCCGAACGATGTAAAGGCCGTGCGCCGTTTTCTCGGCATGGTGGGCTACTATCGCCAATTCATTCCCAACTGCATCCGCCTGCAAACCCCTCTAACAAAATTGTTAAGGAAGGCAGCCCCGTGGGAATGGGGAGAGGAACAGCAGGCGAGTTTTCGTCAGCTCTCGCAAGCCATCGCCGATACTGCGTCACTGAAACTCCCCGACCTAAATAGGCCCTTTTTGATCCAGACAGATGCCTGCGATTTCGGAGTGGGCGCAGTGCTTCTCCAAAAGGAGGACGAGAAACTGCGCCCCGTGGCGTTCGCCAGCCGCGCGCTGACGCCGGCGGAGCGCAACTACTCAGTGACGGAGAAGGAATGCCTCGCTATCATCTTCGCGCTCCGAAAATTCGAGATGTACGTGGAAGGTACAAGGTTCACGGTCGAAACCGATCACATGGCCTTGACATGGCTGACCCGCTTACGCGAGCCGAGCGGGAGGCTCGCGCGCTGGGCACTGACGCTACAGCGCTTCGATTTCGAGGTGCGCTACCGGAAAGGTGCCACAAACGTGGTTGCGGACGCGCTGTCGCGCGCGCCGGTGAATGACCCGTCCCCAGCCGCGGGAGAGGAGGCGCGGCAACTTCCCCGCTCGTCGGGAAAGGAGGGCCGAAAGGAGAAATTCCTGCCTCCGGAGCACGCGCATCTCGTGACAGCGAAAACGCCGATCGAGATTGCATTCAGCAGGGAAGAGCTTATCAAAGCTCAACAGGAAGACTCGTATTGTCGTGAGATGGTCGCCAGTCTGCGTGAAGAGACGGACCAATCGACACCGCTGGTCGAAGAGCGCCCAGAATCCGCGGAGAACGCGGTAGGCGCGAGCTCTAGTGCAGCTGGTATTGCTGCGAGTGAGCTGGAGAGCTTCCTGTTGGACGCTGATGGAGCTTTGCTGAAATACGTGCCTGGCAAAGAAGACTCAAACGAGTGCTTTAAAGCCGTCATCCCCGGCCAACTGAGGCATGCTGCTTTGCAGCACTACCACGACGCAGACGGTCACGGAAGCGCACCAAAGACATGGAAGAAACTATGTCGGCTCGCTACCTGGCCAGGAATGAAGGCTGATGTATGTAAGTACGTACGGACCTGCCACGTCTGCCAAGAAAGGAAGCCGCGAGGTGGAAAACCGCCTGGCCTGCTCCAACCGATCGTGAGCACAAAGCCATGGGAAACTGTGGCGTGCGATCTGATCGGACCGCTGCCGCGCAGCAAAAGAGGGCACAAATTTGTGTTAGTGGTGACATGTCACTTCAGCGGAATCGCTGAACTCTATCCGCTGCGAAACGCCACAACGAAGGAAATCCTGACGAAGCTCTCAGGATTGTTCTGTCGCTACGGGTTTCCGGAGAGGCTGATCACTGACAACGCCTCGTATTTCACGGCGAAAGTTTTTCGTGATACGTGTGCCGCCATGGGCGTACGGCAGCAGCGAACGACGTGTTATCATCCGCAGTCAAATGTGACCGAACGCCGCAATCGCGATGTGAAGCCACTACTCGGGGCATACGCCCGGACGCACAACGACTGGGATGAGCACCTCGACGCGATCACCTTTGCACTGCGAACAAGCGAGAATCGCTCCACAGGTTTCACGCCTGCCTTCCTGATGTTCGGGAGGGAACTAAATACGCCAACTGACACCATTTTGACCAAAAGGAAGGATGCTTCGTCAGGCGAAACGGCAATAGCCGACTACGCGCGGCGCATGCGTGATCGCTTGCAAAAAGCAGTGAGCGAGGCCAGCCAAAATCGCGCTAAAGCAAGGGCTAGCCAGAAGGCTGCCTATGATCGCGCGCATCGGAACGTGGAATTTCAAGTGGGAGACTTCGTTCTAAAGCGTAGCCATGTGCAGAGCGATGCGAGCACGGGGTTCGCAGCTGGCCTTGCGCCTAAATGGATTGGGCCGTTCATAGTTGCTGAGAAGCTCTCGCAGTTGAACTACAGGCTGAAAGATCCGAACACGGGTCGACTCGGCAAGCCGATCCACGTCGGGGAGCTAAAACAGTACTTCCAACGGGAAGTGGCTGGCAGGGCGGCAGCGCCGATTTCGCGAAGACGCGGGAAAAGGTCAGTGCCCCCACCTACCCCCAAAGCTCGCCCATACAATACCCGCTCTAGGCGAAAGCGACCTTGACGGGGTGAGTGGCCTGACAACAACACCTCGACCGCTCAGACGAGTGGTCAAGGAAGCAACCGGTTGTGAGGAAGCGAGCTGGCTACGGGAGGGTCGTATCTAGCAGTATTGTCAGTATGTCCCCTCGTGCCAAACAAAGGGGGGGAAGGAAAGGAAAAGCGGGCGGTGGCGAAGACGCTACCAAGCTGTCCCCCCTCTCCACTCGCTGCCGTAGGGACCTGGCCAAATGGCAGGCAACTATTGGCTAGGAGCGCCAAAGGAAAACTAGTCGGAAATCCGAAAGGGGTCTCCCAGAAGGCGCTGCGAAGACAGGCGTCGTCTCCCAGCGAACTCGCTGACGCAGTCGACATCACAAGCATCGGATAGTCAGCAGCAACAAAGCCTTGGGTGCCAGCGACGGTCGCAGCTCTAGCCGCCACAAGAGAAGCGCGCACTCCCTCGAGACCGGCCGTGCCACAACCCAAGTCGCCGCCGCCCAGCCGTCAGGAAGCAGCGCCCGGCGACGGTTCTGGACGGCTGTAGGAGCAGCAGCTGCCGGCTGCAGTGCTGCCTCTCGAGCGCCGGATCGCCATGGAGGGACACTTCTCGAGATAAGCGCTTCGGATATCGCCGCCGTGTTTCCGGCAAGTGGCGTGTGTGCGTGCGTGCGCGCGTGTGGGTGTGACCGCGGTCGTCGCAGCTGTGTGACAGCATTTCCATGCGGTCGGCGTACCGACGAGCGGTGCCATGGGATCATCGCGAGCTTCGAGGCAAGGGACTTAATTCGTGCTTCACGGCAGACAGAGTAGCTGTGGAGCAGCGAACGGAAAGATTACGGCGCAACCAACCCTCCAGGCACTGGACGTCGCGAAACCGCCGTGGCGGCGCTTACACCTGCGCAGTGAAGAACTGTACGGAAGACCGGACTACCCGACCATCCCTTCCCAACTAGCCACCCGGACAGCGGCGTTGGAGCGTTGGATGCAAAACAACAAGGCGGCAAGGAAGTCGTTGCCGGCCTACCGTCGCCTGATTTCAGGTGACGTTCGGTCTTTAGGGAGGAGGAGTGTAGCGATCGCGGAGAACCGCGCATCCCTCCGAAGCACCGCGCGCCGCGGAGGATGAAGGGGACAAAAGTATTCCTTCTGTTCCGAGGTTGAGTAACCCAAACGGGTTTCTCGATAGCGCCGCGTTTCCCTCTTCCCTCGCCGGGCGCAGGAGCGCACCGCTAGGCGTCGCAGACGCGACGCTCATTGGCCGAGAAAGGACAAAGGGCAAGATGCGCCGAGATCGGCGGGAACCGGCTACCGCCGAGGAGAGACGACAGCGAGCCGCGACTACGGAAGGACGCAAGGTAAATACCTCCCCGCTATACTTCTTTGTTGTCGCCATCTTGCCCTTCGAAGTGTCAGGCCCCATCCAAAAGGATAGGGTCTCCAGCAAGACCTTCACCAGCGTTCTTTTGGGAAGACCCAATAAACATCTGGTTCCGGGCAAAGTCCTGTTCTGTGTTGTGTCGTATTTTGCATTACTACTTTGCGGCCGTGAGAACGGCTGCACGTGGTGTGTGATCGCGGGAGCTCTGTGTTTGCGGCCTAGACCTCAGAAGAGGCTCGACGGCTTAATAAGAACCCCCACAGGGCGATACACAGCAAGAGTAACTGTTAATGGACGCTGTTACTCTACGAGCTTCGTGGTCCTGTAGTATGTTCGCGAGACATGATTTTTGGGCACGGACTTTCTCAATGAACATCGGGCGAACATCGACCTTCGCTCAAAGCTCATCAAGCTTTCTACGGATAAATCCATACTTTCTGCGGCAAGTTCGGCTCGTCACGTTGCTCTAAGACGTCCTTGACGAAATATTGAGCATACCGCCCCGATCAAGCGTCGTCGTCTCCGTGGGTACTGGCGACATCGAAACCACTGAAGAAGTCGTCCAAGGAAACATCCAGTTGCCTTTGAAAAGTGGACTGAAGATCACAAGAGGTGTCGTCATTTTCCGACATGTATAAGCTCAGGTGCTGGTCTTGGACTTCACCGAAGAATACCGTCCTCCGAACAAAAGCATTGTGATCGCTTTCCTTGACGATCTAGCGGACACCCGAGATGTCTTCGTCCTACCCAGCCAATCCGCTAACGATGCAGCGAACCGTGCCAAGCAGGCCGCGTTCGACATCAACCCAGCACTACCCTGGGACAGACAATACCGGATTCGCACTCTTTTTGAGAGCTTCAGCGAGTGTTTTTCATTAGCGTCGACGGTTCGACAGACACCGTTGGCAATTAGCACCGCATTATCAGGAACGAGCCCGCTAGACCGCTTCGTCGAAGCCCCTACCATGTATCGTCCCGAAGACGCTATGCCATACGCGATAAAGTAGAGCAAATGCTTCGCGAAGACATCATCCAGCCATTGAAGAGATCCTGGACGGCATGAGTCTTTCTGATGAAGAAGACAGCACACTTTGCTTCTGCAGATTACCGCCGCTTGAACAACGTAACGAAGAAGGATGTCTACCCGCTCCCCAGCATCGATGACTCAGTAGACCGGCTTTGCAACGCTAAGTGCTTTTTGTCCGTGGACCTGAAGATCGGGTACTGGCGAATTGAGGGTGACGAAAAAGACCGCGTGAAGGTCGCGTTCATCACACCAGACGGCCTCTTCGAGTTCAAGAGATACTGCCATTCGGCCTCTGCTCCGCACCAGCGGCGTTCGAGTGAGTATTGAATACCGTACTGGCTGGTTTCAAATGGCAAACTTGTCTGGTATACTTAGACGACGTTGTTGTTTTCTCTTCGAACTTTGAATACCACCCGAGAAGGCTTCGAATAGTGCTTGACGCAATCAAGTTGTCAGGTTTAACGTTGAAAGCAGAGAAATGTCCCTTGTCTACGAGGAGCTGCTGTTCTTAGGCCATATTGTAAGCAAAGAATGAGTTAACCCAAACCTGCATAAAACAATTTCGATGGCACAGTTTCCACAGCCTGCCGCCAAAAAGGCAGTGACAGATTCATTGGTCTATGCGCTTAGTATACTGACCTTTGTCAAGAACTTTTCGCGCGTCGCCGAACCGTTCACGCAACTTCCCATCTAAAAGGCTGGCGTATCTTTTAGATGGGAAGCACTGCAAGCAGAAGCCTTCAAAGAATTTAAGCGCCGCCTACAGCCACCTCCTGTCCTAGGTCAATTTGATGACAACGCTGAGACTGATATTCACACTGACACAAACAGTGTGGGCCTAGGCGCCGTTATCGTTGAGAAGAGTGTCGGACAAGAAGAGAACGTTACCATGTAAGCTAGCAGGTTCATCTCAAACACCAAATCCAATTATTCAACGACGGAGAAGCAGTGCCTTGCGATCATCTGAGCCAGTTCGAAGTTCCGCCCGTAACTATACGTTCGACCATTCAATTTGGTAAACGACCACCACGCGCTGTGCTGGCTGGCCAATTTGACAGACTGCTCCGGCCATCTTGCCCGATAGAGCCTACGTCTTCAAGAATATGACATTTATGTAGTGTACAAGTCAGGCTGCAAGCAGTTAGATGAAGACTGCTTATCCCGAGCCCCCGTCGAGGCTCCCCCAAGAGAAGACGACGACGACGCCGTCTTGGGACCGGTAAGCGCCAGCAGTTTCGTACAACAGCATCGCTCAGATCCTGGAGTGAAAGACGTCGCCGATTACCTGGAAGGCAAGACGCTTCCCATTCGGCAGTGTTCAGGCGTCGTTTGTCGTCATTCGCTTTAAGCAATGACATCTTTATGAAGAAGAACTTCGCGCCCAACAGGACAGCGCAGCTTTTAGTTATGCCTAAAAGCCTCCGGCAGGAAATTCTGCAGGCGTTGCACGATGAGCACACAGCAGGGCATCTCAGGTTTTCGCGCACATTGCAGCGAATCCAGAAGAAGTGCTACTGACCGTGGTTGCCTGCTGATGTTGCCCATTTAGTAAAAACATGCCGTGAGTGTCAGCGACATGAGACACTCCAATCAGACCTACTGGGCTACTCAACCCTATATACCACACCGAATAGGTCATTGCAGCAAATTGGCATGGATCTCCTTGGCTCCTTTCCGACTTCATCTGCGGGTAATAAGTGGATCATCGTGGCCATTGACTACCTTACCCGCTACGTCGAAGCGAAAGCCCTGTCTAATGACACCGCGGCAAAAGTCATCAAGTTCTTCGTCGAAAGCATTCTCCAACGACACGCAATCCCCGAAGTGCTCATCACGGACAAGAGATCATCATTTACGACGGAGCTGAAGCAAGCCATATTGACCTACAGTCATACAGACCACCAGCGTATAATAGCGTACCATCCCCAGACCAACGGCCTTAAGGAACGCCTCAACAAAACGATCGCAGACCTGATTGCCATGTACGTCGACGCCGAACTCAAGACTTGGGACGTTATCCTGCCGTACGTGACCTTCGCCTATAACACGGCCGTCCAGGAGACGACCAGAGCGACCCCGTTCAATCTTGTATACGGCAGGGAGCCCACAACGACACTGGACGCAATGCTGCTGCACGTAACCGACAAAGAAAACCTGAACGTCGCCGCCTACCTTCGGCGTGCAGAGGAAGCCCGACGACTGGCCCAGATGGGAATTAAAGACCAGCAACGCACCGACGCCCGACGCTACAGTTTACGACGACGCTATGCCGAAGCAGAGTGCAACCCAGGAGACCAAGTGTTGGTTTGGACGGCGATACGCCGTCGCGACCTGAGAGAAAAGCCCTTGCGGCAGTACTTCCGTCCATACAACTTTCCTTCGACGCATCGGACAACTTGACTACGGAATCATCACCGACGGACGGCACGACCACATCCCAGCGGCGCAGGGTGCGCCTAGAAATCGTGCATGTTGTGCGTCTGAAGCTTATTACGCACGCTAAAAACCCGAGTTGTTTCATTTTTTTTTATGTTATCATTCTTCTCTCTGTTTATTTCGGAAGCATCGAAGCGATGCCTTTTAAGCGCGGAGTAATGCCTCCAGTCATTTAAAACTTTATTTTTTGCTTGTCAACAGCCACCGGCATGCGACCTTGTCGCTTTGATTGTGGCGCACGGACCGATTTTGTGCTCCATTTTTGTTCATGCTTGATATCGTGAAACGCTCCTTTATCGCTCTTTTTTGTAGCCCGAGATTAGGCTGGAATGATCGCAGGCAATCGCAAGTGTTTTCGTACCTTTCCGGAATTTCCCAGTATCTCTTGGCTGGTTTATCTACACTTTTCTGCGGAGACTTTCAATTGAGTGCTGCTGATTGCAACGGGCATCCGTAGATCGACGACCACCGAGCAGGCTTGCTCGCGGGGGAAGTCAGCCCAATAAAGAGTTCACTTAAACGCAACTCGTCTCCTCTTTTCTCACCAACGGCATTGTAACCCCTACTTGACAATATCAGCGCTGCCGCACGAAAGCAGTGTGCCGCAGTACTGAACCTTCCTAACAGAATAGACTGAATGCAACAACATGCTGCACAGTGTTGGAGTGGACGCCGTACTATACGTCTGCTCTTGATACTATCTGTTGGAAAACTATTGAGATATGTGAAGAAATTGGCGAATAGCTTCGAATATTTAGAAAATGTACTGTTTGATTCGATGGGCTAATATAATGAGTAGGTATCAGATTCAAAATTCCAAAATAACAAATATTGGCCCGTCCATTTTCTTGTGCTAGCGATGAGTAGTATTACGTTAAAGGGCCCTCTGTTTAGTCTCGCAACACCCAGGTAGGAGCAAGCCTGAAAGATCCAGTTATTTTGCTATAACTGTATCGAGTTTATAACATTTCAAAGGTAAGGCGTAATACGGATAACGAGTTTCGGTGAACCCAATGTGCAAGAAAAAAAAAAAGCACGGATAGGGATAGTACCAATAATAGGGGAGTATCCGTCATGTGCGCGTTAACAAGGTTCATCCTTACAACAAGTTAACAAGTTTCATGGCCTCGCCACTCTGGCTCAGAGGTTAGCGTTCTCGACTTGTCAGCCCGAGGACGCAGCATCAATCTTAGCAGCGGCAGCCACCGCATTCAGCAGGAAGTGAAATAAAGACGCCAGAAGTGTTTGGTTTGGGTTGGTTTGGTTTGGTACTATATATAAGGTTTAACATCCCAAAAGGACCTATACTATAACTTGTGCCGTAGTGGAGGGCTCCGAAAATTTCGACCACCTGGGGTTCTTCAACGCACACGGACATCGCAGAGCACATGGGCGCCTTGCTTTTCTCCTCCGTCGAAAAGCGACCGGCGCGGCCGGGATTAGATCCCGCATCCTCGCGCACAAACCGCCAGTGTGATTTGCAGCGTCTGTGCACGTTGCAGATTCCCAAGTGGTGGAAATTATTCCGGAGCTCTCCACTGCGGCCTGCTCCGCTTTCGAACGTCAAACCTTATGTACTGCATACCACAGCTCCACACCTCACTTTGTGATAAAAAAGGCTACGCACTTCCAAGAATATTTTAAAACTTTGCCTATGCATTCCACGAGTTGCCTGTTGCTTGAGTAATCTCTAAGACTCTGACCTTGTTTATCCCGACATGTTATCAAAAAAACGCTTGCACGTCAGAAGTACAAAATAAACCGTTTACGTCAGGAAGAAAGGCGAGTACAAGGTTCAAGCAAGCAAGAAAGCTCATGCTAATCGCCCTTTGCACTCCTTGACAAGTACTCAAATCCCCTACCCGATACTGCAAGGCAAGGAGTGCTGACGTAGAGCCCACCCAAAGTGGATTATTTGTGTTGCAATGATTTCGCTCGTACTATGGTCGTTGATTTTCTAAGTATTCTGCACCTAACACAAGCTTGCGTATTATTATTATTATTTTTTTTTTGCGCACACTGCGTCCTTACTAATTAACTACGCGTTTTTTTTTTTTTTCTCGCAATTGCGCACTGTACCTTTTCTTGCGTCCCCTTGTGCTCTCTTCTGCGTACTTTCAGTTATTTTCAGGTATGGAGCAGAATAATGTCCACCATTTTTTTACATTTCAAAACATTTATTTCGTTTTCTTTTACAATGAGCAACGTGACCGCGAATTTAACCACGACCCATAGTTGGTAGTCAAAATGACGCGCTGCGAACATACGAGCTGTTTGCGAAGTGACTATAAAGCGGATTCTATATTGCTGAGAAAACCTGGAAAAATAATCAAAAAGACGTTTCCCGCAATTTTGTAAAGAACACGTCATAAGCAAAGGTAGTGTTTCGTTTTTTAAGGATGCAGAACCTTCTAGACCGGCTATAACATCTTATAATGATATTTTAGCTTCCTGCCTCGAGATAGACTAATCAATCATTGCATTCGGCGCATGGTGGCTTTAGTTATATCTTTTTGACATAAAACTGAACACACCACGCTAAATAGAGGCCTTTTAGCAGAAAATTGAAAAGGAACTGAAGGGTTCGTTCGAATACAATAACACAATAACGAAAGGAGCAAACACTTGCTTTCCTTGACCTCAGCCGACTGTTGACTTCTTGCATATATATTTATATATATATATATATATATATATATATATATATATATATATATATATACTTGTGTGATAAATGCAAAGTGCGTCATTCTCATTCTGTGATAATATAGGGGGTAGGCGTTTTGGCCGGAGCCAGGCCTTTCTCAAGAGTCATGACAAAAGCCGTGCTCCGGACGGATTGTTGACTGCAAACAACATTAAAATTGAGGAATCAGTATGAGGTACTTTTCAACTTGTATATAACCGTTTAGAACCCAAGTACGTATATTTCGGTAGGCTATATACCGGGTGTCCAAGCTAAACTGAACAAAAAAAAAAAATACAATATTTGAGGGGAGCTTTCTTTGTCACAAATAATGTAATGGGGGTTTCAGACGGTACTCAACAACTTACTGTCTAAAATAAATGTTTAATAATTTTAGTAAAGTTCACCTTGTTAACTAATTAATTCATTGCAAAACCAAAAATTGCATGTGGTGCGCAATACGGCTGACAGATGTATGGTTTCCCCTGGGCTAGCTCAACTATTTTAGTTTTAACCCTTGACTCAAGTTAACTGGGACGCCCTGTAATGAAGGACGCTCAACTTGTGTATATATATATATATATATATATATATGTATATATATATATATATATATATATATATATATATATATATATATATATATATATATATATATATATATATATATATATATATATATATACACAACTTCTTGGTTCTATATATATTCTGAGATTGTGGCAGAGTGTCTTAGTGAGTCAGAACCTTTACCCCACGGTATTACATCTTCGCTTAGTCTTAAAACATTGTTTATATAAATTCTCAAATGAAAATTCATTATACTGTCACAGACTTCGAGTATGTTTTGGTGCGGAAGGTTTCGGCAACGCAGTCTGTGCGGTGATGCAGGATGGCATTTGAAGTGAATGTTTGCATAAAACATACAGAACATAGGAAGGAATGAAACGCAGACTAGGGCATACTAAATACTGTACTAAGGCAAAGCGGAACTTACCAAATGAAGTAAAAAGCGCGGGCACAGAGTTACCCGCACAGTTTTCCTTTGAAATGTTTCGTTGCCAGCTCGAGGGTATGGTCGGCAGTACCACTTCTGTCGCAAATCTATGCTCGGATGCTTTCGATAGCTGTCACAATTCAAGTACCCTGCCTACACCATCAGCCTAAAATATCAACATGACTGACAGTTGCACATGACAAAGTAGACGGATATTTAACGCGCCTCTGCATTCAAATATGCATGCTGATT
Source organism: Amblyomma maculatum (assembly GCF_055883805.1). Taxonomy (NCBI): domain Eukaryota; kingdom Metazoa; phylum Arthropoda; class Arachnida; order Ixodida; family Ixodidae; genus Amblyomma; species Amblyomma maculatum. The sequence goes on along the minus strand of NC_139346.1, from coordinate 167,177,255 downwards.
TGATTCCGCCTATGAATTTTGTTATGTGGTAATATACTCACCGTTGTAGCGAGGTGCATTTTCTTGGCTCCGTTCGCATTGAAGTGGCCTTCTGTGACTCGCCGCTACTAGCATTGCCGGCAACACCGCAAGGCCGCAATGAGAAAGGCTGCACTAGCCTCTCCCATAGACGTCAAAAAAACCGCAACAAACGCAACTTGTTTATCTCCATGCATCCGCCGCCGCTGCCGCTTCTGCCAGGGTTGCCGCCTCTAGCACCGCCTGCACACGTTTACAGCACGAATAGTCAGGTCCAACTGCGCACGTTTGCGGCACGTTTACAGCACGAATAGTCAGGTCCAACTGCGCACGTTTGCGGCACGTTTACACCACCTGGCATTCGCTCGCAGTATTTGGGGGCACGCAGGGTAAGTAAGCAGCAAACGTCGGTTAGTCGACCGGACGCTCTCCTCCGTCTCGTTTTTTGCACTCGATGGGACGTGACGTCACCATTCCCCTTGTGCTAACAGTTGCGAAACTTCACGCGGGGTCAAGGTATCAGAAAGGGTGAAGTGGCGGCGGCAAGTTCGTGCCTTTACAGAATGTCGCGACGCCACGTTCAGTAGCTTAACTGTGTTCAAGACGCAAACTTGAAGATTGCTGTTAAACGCATCCCCGTCTGGAAACAAAATCCCTCGCTCAGATAATCTATAAAAGCTGCACAAATTTAACAGCCTAATGAAAAAATTAAGAGGTAAGAGAAAAGATGAAATTACTCGACTAGATCTCTTCTTCCCAAACTTTCAGGTGGCGCTGCTATCGGTAAGGCGCCGAAGCTTGGTCATTCGAGAGGTTGCTTTTTGAAACGGAGTTTCCCAACTTGTCCTATTTAGCAGATCCGCCTCTGTGTGTAGTTATCTAAAGCACTTGGAAAATCGTTAGCTGCCCCGCACGTACGCTGGTCCTAACAGGCTACTTCAATGTACAATACTGCTACTATTCGAACCGGAGCTGCGGCGTTTTCCAACTTTTGGCTAATATCCGGTATATGCTGCGGGCGTCGTCTGATCGGCACTGCGCTGTCGGAAAGCGAAGGGCGAGAGGAAATCAGGAATGAGGTCGGGCACACAAAGCATGCGGCTGGATGCGAGCGTCGTCTGCTATGCTGTCGTCCTTAATGCACACCGACCCCTCCGCTGCGGCTTGTAAGGTTGTAAGCTTGGTTTGGTTAGGCGGCTACCGCGTTTCAGCGTTCATCCTCTCGTCGGCCTACCACGTGTTGGTGGCCCTGGCTTGTCGCATATGTTGTTTTCCGAGCACAACGCTCCACGTCAGCTGCGTTTGCGTGAACTTGCTTTCGTTTTGAACATAAACTGCACATGTAACACGTTCAACCGCTAGTCACGCATAGCTCCCGCAGACCACAGGTCATTTCACCGCGATCACGCGACCGTACCGTGCACGCAAACCGTGCTTTGTGCATGCTGCCCGACGTTGATGCTGCCTGCTGCCACCGGGTGGAACGCATCATCGCAGGATACAGCGAAAAGCTTCGAAATGTCACTCGGACGCTCAGAAGGGACCAAAGTTAAAAGAGTTGTTGCCGTAGCAGTTGTAATATGATGGACCACTACCGTGAATGAAAGGCTCACAAAAGGAGTAGGAGGGGAGGTTTGGAGAAAACATCGTACCGCTGTTATGGGCGGGCTTTTTCATAGCGCACGCGTGGTGTTTGGTTGTTGTTGCTCGGAATGACTGGAACTGTTCTCTAAGACTTATTTCAAGGCAAGACAGAGCACTGTATCCGGCCACCAAATGAAATAACGCTGGCGCTCCACTGCCCGGTTGTGTCTCAGCGACAGATAAAAAGCACGGGTTGCTTCGCACTAGGCAGAACAGTCTAACAGACGATACTCGCTTCAGCGATAGGTTTTGTGAGGTTTTCATCTGCAAAACAGACCGATATGTTGTTCCGTATTTTCTTTACAAACAAATGCCTCGCTTGCGTCTGACGTTGGCGGCGCCGCGCTGTCTCCAAACCCTTTCGCTATCTTCGTTCGACCTCTCTAGCCATCTTTTCTTTGTTTTCGTCTTCAATCTCTCCACTGCCGTTGCGCGGGCCAGACACTCTTCCCTTTCTCTACCCTCCACAGCGGGCGTCTGCCTGTCTGGCAGCTTGCCGGCCGGCTCCTTCTCCCGTCTGACCTCGCGCGGCATGGGTGGCCATGCATTCTTGCGCGCGCTAATTCCACTCGAGGCGGAGCTCCCTTTGACATGTGATCGCGCACACGGCGCGCTGAATTTGAACGATGCTGTCAGGTGCACACTCAAGAGCAGCCTCTTCCGTTATGAGCGAGTTTCTAGAGTTGAGGGGTCCGGGGACCTATGTCTCGTAGTCTCCATTGATTACTGCCATTACAGCCGCCCCTTCTAGGCCGCATGCCGCATCAGTACGCAATTTGAGTAGAGTCTACCCCTCGTAGTCTTTTTCTTATAACTTTAACTCTATGTCCCCTGCGCTCCTAGTTGTGAGTCAGGTGCTATTCTTCGGAATTGGAGCGACCTTCAGTCTTTTTGCGCTCTTAAATAAAGTATTTCTCGCTCTCTCTCTCTCTCTTTCTCTCAGTCTTTTTCGAACCTCAAGGTCTATTTCTGATGCCATGTATGACAGCTCCCTCTGGTTTTACCTTATTCTGGCCAGGATCTTTCTTCCTGCCCTCGTGGAACTCAGTTTCCAGAGTTGCGCCTCCCTCACCGCTGTAGCGATTTCACGCCACGTATTATGTACCCCCGCGTTCAACAGCTTCCAGTAAATGAGGCTGCTAAAAGCCTCGCCCGAGATATCTACACCCGGGCGGCCGTGGAATCACCCTTACCCGGGTCGAAGGATCCGCTCATAACGTACACTGAAATCCCGGCTGCACACAGGAGTGAAAGATTAGACCTCCCACCTCCAGATGGGTTTCTCACACCTAACGAGTGCAGAGACTGGAGAAAATTACAAACAAACCGATTCTTTCCATCTTATCTATACAGGGAGGGAGAGGAACCTCCAAAGTTCTGCACCAAATGCGGGATAATAGCCAATCAGGACCATCTCATTTGGGAATGCCCTGATTCTCCCGGTCATATTGAGGGAACCAGAGAGACGGATGGATGGGAAAACGTTTATTATCATCGGCTTTAAGAGGTGAGTGTTCCGTTTGATTTTTAGCCGCGCCAGATGGTCGCAAAGAAACCTGGGATGCCCTCCTCCGGAGCCGGGCCCTGGAGCAACAAGCTCGAGTAATCCGTCTGGCACGGGCACGGGACATTGCGGGGCTCCCTCTCCCTTGAAGCCCCCTAGGGTCTTCCTGAGGGAGCGGAGGGGCCTCTACAACGACGGCAATAAAGTTATATCGAACTTGAAGGATCACGAGGCCTGCTTTGTTGGCTTTGTATAAACATTACGCCAATTATCTTCGGTTCACTGTTCTGCTATGACTTTAAAGCAATTGCATTGTTAGTCAGGCCCTGACGAGCGTTCTGCTCGTTCCAATGTGTATTCCAACGCGAAAATGCCCGCCCGGCTCTTTGTCGTCGCATAATTCTCTAAAATGATAAGCTTTTATAGGATTTTTTTTTTTTTTTCATTGTGCCCTGACAGAGGCCAACAGACCTAGTTGGTGCTGAAATGAGCTGGAATAACCGGAGCGCAGCGTTAATAATTTCAAACTATATTTATTTTGATTTTGTTTTAGTCACTGCCAGCTTTGTAGAGCTTTGTCGTCATGGCCGACTCGATAACGTGTTCCTGATGACTTAAACTGAGACACCTATGACGTGAGAAGTTTTCTTGACCAATTCCAGCCCATTTCTCGTCTTCCCAACTATCGTAGTGTGATCGTACGATCATCGCTGTCTTCTTCTCTAAACATTTGCACCACACTCCCTCTCTGACAGCGGGACCAAATAATCAGTCGTCTCGTTTTCTCTATTTTGCTTTAAAGGCTTCTATGTCCTTCGCGAAGGAAAGAAGAAATGGAAAAGAACAAGAAATTTCCAAATAAGCACAATTCCAGTTTTTATTTTCAGGCATCTCTGCTGAATAGGCGTCAAAACATGTGCGGATCCAGGTTACTAAAAGCAACAATGGTTTTAAAAATAAATGAGACCTTTTTGACAAGGTCAACACTACATATACAGCTAGGCTATATACGGCTTAATAGCGAAGAGGCTTGACGATACCTGGGATCGGGTATGTACACAACGCAATGTATATTACAATTATCTATACAAATCTAACAAACATAAACAAATGTGAGAAAATCTGTTTTTCTGCGTGTGACTAGTTGGAGAAAATGAACTTGGATGCGTAAAGCTGTCACTGGCTGTGTTTTTCGGTAAGCAGAATATATAAGTTCTAAAGCTCACCTAGAACTGCGGCGAAACTTAGACAAACACGTAGAGAGAAACAAAACACAGGCACACACTATCAACTGTAATACAAAACGGAACACGAGCTTCCTCTTTCACACTCAGCCACAACTTCCTCCTCTACTCCCAAGTACATCACATTCGCACACCTCTTCCCTCCCAAGCGTATATGTATATCCAACAATAAATGTTAGCAACCCTCACATCCGAGGTAGCGTGGCGAGGACGTCTGGACAATAATTGTTTGTGAACAACGCACTAGCGTTGTATGGAACGTTTGTTTTAGTTCTGATTCAGAACTGACTGTGATCACCCGTTGAAAAGGGTTTGGGCCATATCATCATCATCATCATCATCATCATCATCGTGCCATATCTGCTTGGGAAGGAAGTGGTGTGCGAGTGTCATGTACTTGGGAGTAGAGGAGGAAGTTGTGGTTGAGTGTGAAAGAGGAAGTTCGGGTTCCGTTTTGTAACTCGGTAGTGTGCGCCCACGTGTGCGCCTGTGTTGTGTTTCTATCTACGTGTTTGTATACGTTGCGCCCCAGTTCTGGGTATTATGCACCAACTCTCCCCGCAAGCCTTTATTCTAAAGCTCACTTTGCACCTTCTGAAATTTGGCAATACGGGTTCCATATTATGCTACTATAGTCTCATTTTGGTTGAACGCTCTAATATGCATGAAACTTAGCATTCGGTGTTGTATATTTCAGTCCCTGTTTTAAGAAGCTGAGTTTTCAATGAGCTGAACCGCATATCTAATGGGTTTGCTCAAGCCAATATAAGTTTTCAGGTATTGTGAGGAGTAAGCATTTTAGTTCACTGATTTTAGGTCGGAATGTTGTCATTATTATATAAAAAAAGGAAGATCTATTGCAATATTCACTGCGACAAATTTACACATATTCAATGGGTTTGTTCCGATGCAGAGCGATATCTAACCACAGAGCACGTTCCCGTTCTGTACGGCCACGCCGGAGTGGCACAGTGGTTACGGCGCCCGACCTCTGTTCCCAAGGACGCGGGATCGAATCCCGGGCTCGGCGGCCGCTTTTCGATGGAGGCGAAAAGCAAGGCGCCCGTGTGCTGTGCGATGTCAGTGCACGTTAAAGAACCCCAGGTGGTCGAAATTTCCGGAGTCCTCCACTACGGCGTCTCTCATAGCCTGAGTCGCTTTGGGACGTTAAACCTCACAAACCAAACCAAACCGTCCTGCACGAGGAGCGGCGATGCTGACGAAAAGATCAGAATGGGAACGTTGGTTTGTTATGGCATTGACACTGTCCGTATTATGAACAATAAGCTGGTAGCCAGAATGCTTATTATCGACCTTAATCTACTTTTGCGGACCAAGCCGACCGCAGGAGGCAGACGGTCTATAAATAGAGTCGCAATTTTTTTGTGTCCATCGACCAGTAGCCGTTGCCGTCCACTTCGCTCATCCACAAACGTGTCGCGTGGTGATCCTGACCTAGTGGCTGCTAACAGCGATATATATATTGCTCGGTTTTCCTTTAGTGCTTGTTTCGAAAATAACTTCTCTGCGATTCACGCTGCGATGTCAATGCCCATTGAACAACCCCAGGGGATCGAAATATCCGGAGCCCTTCACTACGGTGTCTCTTGTAGCCTGATTGCTTTAACACTTTGAACCCCATAAACCAACCAGCTTCTATGCATTCGCAAAATTAATGGTTGCACACACCTATCACTTAGTAGCGTTTGCCGCGGTCGTACAGTATTTCGCCAAGGAATGCCCCGATTACAAAGACTGCACATTTGCCGTATTGTTCACATAGTTTCGGCTACAGAAAGATGCTGTTTGTTTGCTTGGTATGCATGGAACTCAGCGACGGCTAGGCCAATTTCACTGTGAATACCACTCCATTTTAAGCTGTTTTCTACCCAAGAATGTTCAACGGCCATTCACTTTTTTTACAACTGCCTTTTTTTTTTTTTTTTTGTCCGCAAGCGACGCCAGCTGCTACTGAAAGTCCTATTAGCACCTCTCTGTCGACAGTGAGATATGTTTAAAACAAACTAATCTCGTCCACTGCATATGTCAAACCTGTATACGTTCAACGACTAGTTTCATTCTCTAAAACACGTGAATTCACCTGTACAATAAGTCTACGTCACACAGACGAAGCCGAAATCGAGGAAAATATAAATATCAGGTAAGTGTTTACCGCCAGCGAGTGTCGACGCAGGAGCCTATGGAGTGCAGCACGTCTCTATTTTCGCCTATTTGACACACGGATAAGGAAGGGAGAGGCGCAGCTATCCAGACTGTTTTTTTTTTTTTTTTCATCGGCGTCAAGTTGTCAGTCGCCAGCCGTTTTGAGTGACCGTGCGCAGACCCTTTCGTCGACGTCGCTGACTTCGAAATAGCACAAACTAACATAAACGACGTCTTGAAAACGATCGCCTGAAATGTAAAAAAAAAAAAAAAAAAACTATAAAATAAATAAGGGCCAGTAAACGTGTTGCGATTTTTTTTTTTTTTTCAGGTGCTACACGTGCTAAATTAGGAAATTGCGGACTTCAACGCTATGGCCTCGAGCGTTTGTCTGAATTGTTACTTTGGTTTTTCATGATGGTTTGCTAAGAAAACATTGCAAATACTTAACTTGGCTAAACTTGGTATAACGTGCGAAGGCACTAGTTTGTTTTGATAGACCACAGGGGAAATTTAACACGCCATACGAACGTGCCTACGTGGCCTTGGGGCAACGTGTCTTAATAGGCATCTAATCCCTCCAATCTTAATAGCGACTCTCGAGTAGGCATTGCAAAGTCGGGCGTCGAGTTTGGCGACGCGCCGAATCGGTAAGCCTGTTAGATAGTTTTCGGGAATGTTTTATTTATTTTTTCAAACCTAGACAGCTTGTTTTTTTTTTTTTTAACTGTCTAAAACGAAACTCATTTCTTTTCGAAGAATTTTACTTACATGTGCGGGCTTGTTTGCACGCTTGCATGTTTGTGAAATACTGATATCTATGTGCAGTCAAAGGTGACTGCGTGTTTATCTCTGTCTTTTGTTTTAGAGTGGGCAGTTAATGTTGCATTAGCCAACACTCAAATACAGTGAAGCTTCACTTGAAAGAACTTCAAGGAACCTTAGGAAAAAGTTTCTTAACGTGAGAGTTCGTTGAACGGAAATAAGTATATGAAAGGTTGTTTCCATTAGCCCCAAGATAACATCGGTTGTTCAAATCATATCTCAGCCCATTTATTTGCCACTGCGCTCATTTGCAAGCGAAGAACGCGTAACCTTTTGCAGCGCTTTTGAGAGGACTACAGTGGTTTTGAACTCAGTCATTGCGTGCAAGCTCCCGTAAACCTTGCCCATCACAACGGCATATTGAGGAGCAAAGGCTTTCATTTTCTCCAAGCAGATCATTACTTCAGCAGATCGTGGTTAACCAGCATGCATACGTACGCAACTCTTGGTGCTAAATGGCCTAGTAGGGCTGAAGATGTGGCTATGGCTGGTTATGACTGGTTATGACTGTACAGCCAATTAGGCGTGCAAATACATCTATGAATTCGGCTGGTTACAAGGTATAGTTTAGACAGCCAATTAACCTTAAAGCTAAACAACAGCCATTTTTTGTCACGCGATAATGAAGTGTGGTTCTCAACGTAAAAATATGCAACAAAATGTGCTGGTCGTGCTTGTTGGAGTGCTCTGTATGACGTGTAAGACGCGGCGCCGCGGAAAATGTTCGTAGCACTGAAATGAGCAGTATACTGAAATTCGTTGAAATGAAGGGAGCTTCTGTGTGGGGACTTAATAAAGTTCGCACAACTGAATAATTTCTTTAAGGGACGTTCGTTCAAGTGGTATTCTACTGTAGTAATATTTAGAAACATATCCTAGGAGAAGAGGGTGGCACAGTCTTAACAGCTATTGAAAATGCAGAGGTTAAATGCTGCAGTAATGACATATACGCATCGACCCAAGAACAATCATACGGCCAAAGAGAAAAGCTATGTATACACATTTCACGTATACATTTCGTAGTCGGAAGACTCGTCCATACCTGGGATTCGAACTCGGGACCACCGGCTGCCCACTGCAGTCGTTCTTCCAATTGAGCAAAGCAGGAGGGCTAACATGTTTCTTAGAGGGGCTTAGTTTTGCGTTTTCAATGTACGAAATGCGTTTTTTCTTTTTTTTTTTGCAGTTTGTATATAAAGCTTACTGGCATCGAGCGTGTTTCGTACCCACGTGCAGCATTTTCGAGGGCAAAACATGTGCGGGCCGTCTGCTGCGTGTCGTCGCTATTGCTGGCTGCAATTTTGCCTCACGCGACAGCCTTGCTCTGCCGATGACTGACACTAAATCTTATGGTCAAAAAATTGCTTCCAATAATTATTTGTTCTATGCTCGTGGCTAACTGTGATCACCTGAATTGTGGGAATTTTCCAAAGCACAAAAAAGCAATACGTGGAACACCTTGTTCACTGTACTTCGTCTCTTTCTGTACTCTGTCTTGAGTTAAGAAATTTTTCAGTTCAGTATTAAACTTAAATTTTCTTCGGTAGCCACACCCTTCGAGTACTTTCGATATTGCAAGGATTCGGCATGCATGCGTTCGAACATCAAGTCGAAGTTATTCCACCTGAAATTGTCGTAGCTTCATGCCTGGATGATTCGACAGCTGCCACAATTCATTTAAACTACACTATCAGTCTGAAATTCAAACGCGAGGCTGACACTAGCCCACTGAAAAGATGCGCAAATTCTTAACGCACCTATACGCTCCTCATTTGCTGTTATATATACTCACCGTTGTTAGGAGCTCTGTTCTTTTCGCTGTGTTTCCTTCGATATGTGGCCTTCTCTTCGCCGCAGCTACTGCAGACGCTGACAACCCCACGAGCACGCTATGGGAGAGCCATGCGCAGCCGCCTTCCGCTGAGATCATCAAAAGCACGCAGACACAAAAAAAGAAACATCGTTTATCTCCCAGCCGTCGCCGGCGTCACCCTTCCTGACTTCATAAGGGCATTTTTTTTTATTGGGGAATTTTACGCCGGCACGCGTAGAAAGGAAAGCAATTCATGAAAAAAATATAGTGTCGACTTTCTACCCTTCCTTGTGCATTTCCTCTGCGTACGTTGCTCAACAATCGCGTAATACTCTAAACATCAACGGTATTCTAAAGACGCTTTGAGTGAAAAGGCCTACAGATGGGCGATGGGAAGTATCGCCCTCATCGTTCCGGTTAATAATTGTAATTATTACTAATGGGAGAGCGCGTGACCCTCGAGCCGCAGATTGAGGCAGAAAGCTCTGAAAGAAGAAAGACTTCCTTTTTCAATCTCGCTTCATTTTCTGATCCATAGTGCCTGCAACTGCCGCTCGTCCCATTTACTTCTATCAAAAGCTGCGTCGACCCTGTTAATCACAAGAGCCTCAGTTTTAGGATGCTGCTAATGTAAGACAATATTCTGATGGTATAACTGGCTTTAAACAGTGTGTTTACATAAAAGTGTCAACTGTCAGCATTTCAGAAAATGTTGAGTTAGAAAAACGCTTTCCTCGGCGTCATATTTCAGCGGTGCTGTAGAGGGCTATCAGAATACAGCTATGTGATACTAATTAGCAGGCTATTTGACTAATGTTTTCGTCTTTACACATTACTGTTAGGCCATTTATTTATTGAAAGATTTGTAGCCTGCAGCAAGTAAAGACTGTTAGTTTTTAGATTTTCGAAAATGCCGTATTCTTCGTAGCTACGGCGAAATGTATTTTGGGGCGCACTCATAAAAATGGCCTATAAACTGACTACTTACTTTTCATAGTCTGTATTGTCATCCTTTGGATCTATTGCTTTTTTTTTTTCTATGGAATACGTATCGGGTAAAGTCCATAGTCCTCTTGTCTATAGACAATCTGTAGACATCCCTTAGAATAAAGTCGATAACAGTCTTGATTTCATTTTCTCTATTCGCAATTTATGTGCCATCTATAGACAGTCTTAAATTCTTAAAACATTCCTAATAAAGAATAGTACAGGGCCATAAATCTATAGATAATCAATGGAGCTTAATAAAAGAAGTCTATGGAGAGTGTATGGAGTGTTTAAAAATTTTCAGTGTCCGGCGGAAGCAAAATTGTGCAGCCGGAGTCAGTACCAGTCCGAGACGCCCTTAGATGCGCTTATCTTGTGGTATTTTCGCAGCGCCCAGGTGGAAGCGGCGAGCGAGGGAGTATGTTACAGGTCATCCGCTTCCCAACGCGCGCTCATAATGGCGTGCCTCGACGGCCAGCGCGGAGGCGAGGGTATCGAGGCACCCTATAACAAGCGCTGTCTGTGGTCGCTCAGTATTGCTTCGCCTTGGTCCGTTCCTTAGATTTTTCGCGCTATATGCCGAATATAACGCGTAGCGTTCTGTTCTCGTGGCGTGAAAAAGCAGTCGCCGCACCTTAGTTTGAGAGGAAGCTTTCAATGAGGACTCCAATTTGTGCCGGCGCAAACATTTGAATGCCGCCGTCACGCAATGCGGCAGCCACCGGAACTTCATCGCCAGTTTGCGTCGTTTTCAAAAAATATTGTATTTCCCCTTACCATGGTGTCCATTTCCATGGTGTTGGAAGGCCCCGCTCCACGGGGCGTACGAGCGGCGCGCCTACGCGCACGAGCGTATGCTGGAGTCGGTTTGCACATGCGTGAGGTGCCAGGCGCGAGCGCGGAGCAGGTATCAGTCCATATCAGATATTTCCGCGGCGCTCGCTGCGCGCTCGCGCTGGCGCCGGAAGAGGCTCGCCAGTTTTCGTCTGGCGTCAGGAGATGGAGTTCTAGCGACTTCCGGAACTACCTTTCGCGCCGTCTCTGCGGTCTCTGCTTTTTTTTCTTTGACATCGGTGCAACGGTACGTAGTGACGTGCGCACAGACGATCGACACAGTAGCGTACGCGTCAGAGACGCTCCATGGAGATGCGTACTTTTCGCTGTGCCTGATCTCCGACAGGCGGAGCGATTCTGTTTGCGGTCGGTGCCCCGGGGTACATTTTTTTCTTCGGTTAAGATACATTTTTGCGCCCACCCGATGCAAAGGGGAAATTCACATCATCATCATCATCATCATCATCACCAAAGGGGCTTTATGGGGCCATAGAATCCAAATCGCAGTGGTCGTAAGCATGCGGGTAGACTCGCGCGGATTCGGACTGAGTACGGCAGTGTGAATTTTCGTCTGTCTGTCATAACTCTACACTATTAGAAATTTACTCAAAAAGAACATATTAATTTAGGCCGTTTACAGTCTTGAGACACACCACGAATGAGTCAGCTATATTGCATTTCGCTTCTGTTTAAAGGCGACCAGTTCGGCCATGATTTAAATCCGTGAAATTACATTTATTGAAAAAAAAAAATGTTACCCCACTTCTCGCGAAGAGGCTATCATATTTAGACACCACGGGCAGCAAAATATAACTGATTAAAATCTTGAGGAAACGCAAAGTTGCAAATTACGCGCGTATGCAGCCTTCACGCCATAAGAGTGCTGCCATTCGTCAAGCGAAGGTTCCACTTCCGTTAGAGTGTTCTAGACCGTCAGAATCATTGTCTCTGTGCAATGAAGGGGACAGCGGGAGAAGAAAGGCAAGAAGCTCAGAAGGCGTGCCCGCCTTGTGGCGCGCGAGATGCACATTTATATCTATAACTCACAAGAGCGCCGACGGAAAAGAATATTATAATGATATTGCGTAATATTCTTAAAGTGAAGTCTAACGTCTCCTCCGAGTTTAACGCGACAGTGTCAAAAAGGCATCGTTTTCCACAAAATCCCCTGTCGGCGTCCTTGTATGGCGCCGTGTAGTCGCGCACCCAAGAACCATTTAATGTGAACGCGAGGGTGCGCCCTCCCGGCGCAGGTCACACAGCGAGAGCATGCACTCCGTAGCTTCGCCGCTAAAGACGATTTTCGTTCTCAGCAGTCGTCTGGAGCGTCGACTTTGGTTCTGTGTGTGACAACAGGAGGAGGAGGAAGATGAGAAGGAAAGGCAGGGAGGTTAACCCGTGAAACAAACTGGTTTGCTACCCTGCACTGGGGAAAGGGGGTGAGTGGATATAAAAGTTGTGAGAGAGGGATGGGTGAAGTTAGTACAGTCACACCACAGACATACCACATCACATCACGTCACAGTCATATCACGTAAGATAACAGCAAACTCATAGTATTTCGATTAGGCCTGTGCTTTTCATAAAGCGGAGCAGTGCCTGGGAGGCCTTCACCGCAGAAGATCGCCGTGGTCAGGGACCTAAAGTCTTAATTTCAATCAATGGGCGTCCATTTAGATGCTCCAGGCACGGCATAGACACTGTCTTTCCTCACTGTATATGGGGCACTCGCAAAGAATGTGGCCTATAGACTCTTAGCATCCACAGTTTGTACATGCAGTGCTGTTTCCCATGCCTATCATAAAAGAATACGAGTTTGTGAATGCTACACCAACCCACAGGCGGCACAGTAAAGTTTCTTCGCGTCGGGGTAGGCCAGGTGGAAGCCGGAGCTTAAGGTCAGGGTCCAGGGATTTTAAGCGGCAGTTCGCAAACTGGCCAGAATTCCAGCGTTGCGAACAAAAAATCACGGGCTTGCTTGTGGCAGGTGGTATAGTTAACCTGGATATCCTCTTTCATTTATTCAGGGGCGACTCATTTCAGGCCCTGTTTGCCAAGTGGAATTTTGTCCACTTTTCAAGATTCGTCCAGGACCCTTTTAGTAACTGTTGTCCTCTCAGAACCGACCTCGTCCTAACAATCAAGACATTTCACATCTCCTGAACAATGATCCTTTGCCTTCCAGACTCAGTCATCATCAAGGGGTCAAGGCATCGGCCTTATAGACCACAATTATATTGGTACCAGGATAAGGAAGATATTCCATTCACCCCTCACAGAGGAACCACCTCTCTCATGATACTTCATCCATATCACTGATGTCTGGCAGCAATCTGGCCGTGCGCACTTAACAGTCAAAATAAAAACTTTACAGCATATTCTGATACAGTGTTAGTTATGAGTCCTAAATTAATGATCATGAGCACCAGCAACTTCAGTCGGAACTGCACCTGCTGCATAAATACAGTATGGCGCAGTCTACAAATCGTACAGCGTTAACCGGCCCAGTAATCGGGTCCTTTATTTTGTCATAACTTCTATACTGTAAGTTGATCATTGAAGCACCCCTCGCAAGCCGGCTCTCAACGCCTGATTCTCACCACCCTCGGAGGTTTCAGCAGGCCACCCTTAAACCCCCACCCCCTACACGTTATCCCCTACACGTTACCCCCTACACATTACCCCCTACACAGTACCCCCTACACACGGATACGAAACCATAGCAAACATATCGGCCTGCCGCTTTAACAGGCCGTAAACCTACGACCGCAGCTGATTTCGTTAGCTGAAATCACGATTGCGAGTAGCATAAACTGGATAGCGCGAAGGCTCTAGTCACGAGGGTTTTCTTTCTTGCTATTCGCGGGCTTTCTTTTCGAGCATGAAAAAAAAGAAAAGAAAAAAAAAGGGTGCTCGTCAAGTCTTCATTATCGCTGATAATAGAAGGGGACCGGGTTTCACAAGGTGCTCTCCCTCTTTGCATATCCCATTTATTTTCAAATGTTAATATTTATAGGTTTAGGAAAATTACTCTAAATGTAACATTCACTAACTGCGAAAAGAAAATTGGGTCTTATGCACAAGATGTCTAGTAGCTGTATAAAGAACTCGTTACTATTGTCAGATGGAAAGAGGTGTTGACACCCGAAAGTGGCTTGCGCAAAGCCACATAATTCACCAACCCATCATCAGGTTTCACTAACCTCCCTAAATTATTTCACTTTCTAATCATTGGCTTAAGTTAGCTTGAACATCTGTATGCTCGCCACTGGCGGACCTCCATGCGGGAGCAGTTTTCCAAAGTATGATATCAAACCTGTGACGCAGCCGTTCATGGCAAACCGTTCCGTGTAGTGCCATACGATTTCTGTTTGTTTATAGCACATATCGCGTCTAGGTAATAGAAGGACAGCTCGCGACAATGATTCGAACCCCCAATTTATCTACATCCAATGGGTCTCCAAGACCTATGGCAGTCTGCAGAAGACGCACAGGGCAAGAAAGGGAGTGTCGAATACCTCACCCGAAAACATCCACCCGCGACACTAACGCTTTCGCGTTCATAAACATAAATAGACCTCTGTCTATGCTGTTTTTTTTTTTTTGTGTGTGTGTAAGCATTTTTGCGTTATGCAGGTGAAATGACGATGCTAGTGCATGCTAAGAGCTCCATGTGGTCGAAATTTGCAGATATTTCCACTGCCGCATTCCCCATAGGCACTTGGGCTTTGGATCGTTAAAATTTTAAACCAAACACGGCGAACCGAAAGTTGGCAGTGAAGATAAAAATATTTTTAGACGAAAGAAGCAGGACAATGAATAAATGAACAATGGCTCTATGCGATTTTTCTTTGCAGTAAAAATAGGAAGCATGTCTTCCCACTGGCAAAAGCATGACACAGAGTTCTTTCTACATTCGAAATAACTGTCTGGGGCTTCTCCAGGCTTATCGGTTAATGTGAGCCCATCCTGGTCGATGGTGAACAGTACGACAACTTGGGCTGTGGAAACATTTAGAGGACACCTA
Source organism: Amblyomma maculatum (assembly GCF_055883805.1). Classification (NCBI taxonomy): domain Eukaryota; kingdom Metazoa; phylum Arthropoda; class Arachnida; order Ixodida; family Ixodidae; genus Amblyomma; species Amblyomma maculatum. The sequence continues at coordinate 167,162,196 of NC_139346.1, read as the reverse complement.
AGCCCCGCTTTTAGGACCATGTAACGACAATGATAATGGTTTCTGCTTGCATGCTGCCCTTGAGGATTGCCCTTTGCGCTCTCTTAATCATTATTTTTGTGGCCCTCCTCACCCACTGACGCCTCGGCACACTATCCTATGCGCCGTGCACTCTCACGCGCGCTTTCTTTTCCGAGTGCGAGTGAATTCCGAAACTGTGGCCTTGTGGTAGAGCACCCACGTCGCATTCGGGAGGTACCAGGTTCGATTCCTGGTGCCGCCGGGTACCCACTGGTTTCCAATGGGTACAAGAATCCCCACGGCCTGGTCCTCGGCTCTTCTAGGGGAAATGCTGGGGAAAGGGGTGACGGTCCAAAAGAAGTCATTTAAAAAAAGAAGCACATAATGGGCTTCTATTGCAGTAGGCGGATTTACGGTTGTCCAATTGCGAAACGAACAACACGGAGCCGATGACCTTGAGTTAACTATGCCAGTGAAACTTTCGCTTCAGAACACGTGCTCTATAGCATATTCTCTAATTGGAGCTGGGCAAGCTACCCATGCTCTGTGCTACAAAGCCATCACTGAAAATATCAAATACCGGCAGGCAGCGGAAGCACATTATGTTATCAAAACGTGAGAATTTGTTGTAATTACAAAGTATTTATCTTAGGTTAAACTGCCTCACGATGAAACGTCAAGACTTATGATACCACGTTTAAAAGCTCCTTGCATTGCTAACCGCCTCAAATGAATGTGACTTGAGGCGGAAATATGTCTGTGTTGCCATCAGTTTAGCATTCTTCATGTTTGCTGATCTAAAGCTACCTCAGCGCCAGGTAGGCGTACCGGGCCTCGTTTAGGGAGCGCTCTAGAGAAATTATTATCTCTTTCTTACACCTTTATAGACTAATTCTTATCTACGCTGTATTCTAGTCGTGTGAGCGTGCTAGTGGCATCATGTTCCCCATCGGCACTCGCATTTAAAGTTGCCTCTTATCTACATGCTGTCGTATAGGGCCTCCATTCAGAATAGTTTCCATATGCTTTCCCTATAAGTTCTTTGCGACTGTTATATGGTTTTAATTTTTTTAACATGCCTAGTCCTTATGGTATGCTTATAGAATTAAAGAATTAGTCATGTGAAACTTTTAACTAGGGCAGAGACCCACTGTCGAGCCCAGAGAAAGGTACAGGCTCGAACCTCGCATACAAGGCTCGTGCAAATTTGTAGTCGAAAGTCCGGCTGCACGTACGACGGCTTGACCAGAAAAGGCTCAACGCAGTTTTTCTTACAAGCAGAAGGACTGCACGTTGGGTAGAAAAGTTTCGAACAGAAAAAGGTTTCTCCGCAGTCAGCCCTCTCCTGTGCGCTAAATACGTGACCGACCAGCTGATCCGGCTAAACATAGGCACTAAGAAGTGCATGGATATCTATACTTCTCTGGTTATTTTTTTTTTAAATTGCAGCCGAAAGTACAGAGCTGCACATGCTCCTACGCAACGCCGATTTCAATTATTCATCACCATCAGTTGAATAGGTGTATAGCAAGACAAACTGCTCTGCCACAACACATGCCTACAATTAACCCAATCCACCTGCGGCAACCTCATCCCCGAAAACTTCCCAATAATATCCCCAACTTTCTGGCGCCCAGTGGTAAGCATGCTTTCTCTTGGAATCCAGTTATTTGCCCTTAACTGCCATCGATGACATTGCTACAATGCATGCCCTATTCATGACCGTTTATTTTGTTCAGTTATACTAAGGTGCAAATAACTCAAGTCTTTATTCGCTGACCCATTTTGCTATCTGAATTCGTCTTATTTAACGTTACAGCTGTATGCCAGAGAAATAACTATCCAACGCTAACCAGTTTCATGTAATGCCGCACATCTGACCTTCAGCCAACCTCACAATCAAAACTTAAAAGTCAAACCACAGTAACAACAGGGTGGGTCCTTCACCTTGGCCCATGTCGTTTAACATGGCCTTAGACTTCATATACCAGACCCTAGTGAAAAATCCCGTATGGCCCCCTACCGATTTTTACCACTGTTGTATTATTCGGCATAAGTCTCGTACCGGTGTGACTAGTCCTCTATGAAATTTAAACAGGTTTATACAAGTCCGGTATGAAGCTTGCTTATACCGAACTAACCGTGTCCGGTAATCATCTTAAACCGGACAAGGTGGTCCGGTATGGATCTGAAACCGAACGGACCGGCGCGGTGTGGAGCTTATATACCGGGCAGACCATGTGCGGCTTCACTCACACCGGACGAACCTGTCATTTATGTAACTGATACCGGGCAGAGTATTTCCGCTTCTCAACTCAAGCCGGACCGAGCGATTAAGCTTAACCAGAATGACTATGCCGGAGCATGCCAGCGCGCAAATAAGTATGAATGCATACTCAACATACATTAAAACTTCTCTGTTTACAATACCTCGAAGATATGAAGCCACCGAAGTGTAAGTTAGCAAGTAAGTAGTACATACGCGCACTGCATCCCTTTTGCGCGTGCAATAGTCGCTGCAGCTCATCCAATCTTGCGGTGCATTTCCATATCTGCATCTGAAGAAGAGCCTTTAACGCGAAAGTGCAAGGAAGAGCGTAGCGTATCGCTAGCGACAAAAAGAATGCTCGAGCATAACTGAAATACATCGCTGACCATCGTAATATGCACAGACAGCCGCATATCGGGCGACACTTCCTTGAGTGTTCACATAAGCAAAACGCGCAGTCGGAAGTGTATTCATTGGCGTCACTGTTCCCTAGAATGTGAAGCTAAAACGTGCAATATGACAAGCATTATTGCTCCGAATGTCTCTATACGTAGCAAAAATTACATGTGTTTGAAGACGATCACAAAGCACTTATCATTAGTAATTTAGAATATTCTGAGACTTGCCTGCAAGAAAGTGATGCATTATAATGTGTGTGACACGTGACTCCTCGTTATAGCCAGAAAAAATATGCAGCGTGTTGAGAGTAATTAAATTTATAAAAAGTAGAATGACTTAATTAACTCATCTTTTAAGATACTACTTCTGTGGTTACTTCACTATTTCCTATCTCAAATAAGCTTCGGTTGGAAAGAATGCTTACTCTACTTGTGCATGCATACGAGCGAGCTCTTGATCTGTCCTATTTGTCTGCTTATACGGCTAAAGTAAAGGTCTCGTTGGAAATGAAATTTGCACTCTTGAAACGTGAAAACAACTTTCACATTGTTCGCCATAGTTGGCGACTTCACAATGAAGGGTTTCCCTTTCTTAGCCTGGGCGTAGCTAGGGAAAGGGCTTCAGCAAACGCTAATTTGTCAAATACGCGTTTAAAATTGTTTGCTATTAAGCAAATTGCGACATAGCAACTAGTGCGGAAAAGCGGTTACTTCTTGTCGCAGTCATTTATGTTTTTACATCTAGTTGTAATGTTACAGCTCTCGCGAATACTTTATTGCATCCAATTAATAGTCCATTGTCACCTCCGTTATTTTTTTAGGCATTTGAAACCACCCGCTGCAAATATCGCACAGAGAGATTGGCAAAACCGCCGCGCGATGGCGGCAGCTACGTTGCCCTAGCTGTCACATTTGAGCGCGCGGGGTTTTTCAATCCCCGTGTTTTCTGCCTTATTCGTAATGAATGTAACAAGCGAACAGTTTCTGGGGTATGACATACACCTCAACCGATTTGCAACAATGCGAAGTCTGAGTTTTCTCAAGGACCTCCATTTTGCTCCCTAAGGTGTCAAGTACGGCAGCTGACGACAGACACTACCATATTTGATACCTTATCACAAGAATTAATATATATATATATATGGAAACATTGTGGCAGAAGTTCCGCTTGCCGAATTGTATTCATCGATTTTTCTTTTTTTTTTTTTTGCGCTTAATATACGTACGAGGGGCAGAGGTGCTGTCAGACATTTCTACGCTTTGAACTTGACCCCCCCCCCCCCCCCCCCTCTCCCTGGAAAGACAAGTTCTAAAAAATAAAGTTAAAAAATAAGATCGTGTTATACAGCATTAGCATTATCAACATACGTACCAAGTTAAGAAAACACGAAAGCATAATTCATTGGCAATTCGAACCGTAATATACGCCAAGTAAGAAGTTCCATGACTGAAAAAGAAAACCGCAGAAACGCCATTCTTCACAAAGAGCAGTTGCAAAATTAACTTTGCCCATCGATGATTCTAGATTCAGAATAAAAACAGCTAAAACATTTTACTTTATTTACAAATAGGCATACCCATGTCTTTAAAAAATTGTCCGCAAACGTTCTGGCGTAACCCAAACGCTGAAACGCGAAATGGAAACCAAGCGTCTCCAGAGAAAACCGAAATATTGCGACCAAGCTTTCCTCTGCTTTTACTACACATAACGGAAATACGCCTCATAGCAGCTGCTGCACAGACAATTATTTATGTAGGGACCCTTACTGTAACAGAGGCCGGAGTTAAACTTTTTGAAGAAGAGCAGCGCCACTTAGCCGTGGGCGGAAGGAAGACACACCAGGAAAACACCTCGTCTAAGTCGTGGTGCTCTTTTTCAAAATGTCACACCAACACGCCCAAGCATCTGTTCTAACCTATTTAACCTTTTGCTAAACTTTGACATGAAGAAAGGATCAGGGCCTGATAACATCTCTAACATTTTTTTGCGTAGATATTCCCGCAATAGGTAGCAAAATTCTTAGTAATACTGCTTAACAAGTCCTTGTCATTCCACACCCTTCCCAAAGGATGAACAACAACTGAAGTAACACCTGGTAGCACCAATACACAAATCAGGAAGCAAGTCAGATCCCTCAAACTTCAGACCAATTTCACTAACCAGCACTATGCAAGCTACTCGAGCACATTATCTTAAAGCAAATAACAGCTTATTTGGAAGAAAATTGAATAATACCACCTTTTCAGTGCAGCTTTGGTAAAATATTTTCTATATTCACCCCACCAATTGAACTAACATATATCTATCGCTGTTGATCAGCTGAACTAAACTGACCTCATTTTCGTAGACTTTTCGAAAGCCTTCGACTGTGTGTCACATAATAAACATATAACTTTTTTTCTGCTGCCACAGGGTAGCAGGCGCTGGCCTCATGGTCGTTTGAATTGCTGATTATCTTACTGATCGTATACTCAATTTCTTCAAATTAACACCGAGAAGTCCGCAACCGCCTCAGTAACATCCGGTGTACCACAAGGAAGTGTTCTAGCCCCTATTATTTTTAATGTTTATAAACTATTTACCGGCGAGTATTTCCCGCAATATTGAACCTTTGCCAATGACCTTGTATTTTACCAGGATATTACCCGTGTCAATGACCATATAGCTTTACATAACATTTTAACAGCAGTCCCCAAGTGGTGTGAAGAATGGCAGATCAACGTAAAAAAATCACTTGCTTTACCAATAAGCAAAAAGAAAGAGAGTTAGTTCAATTTTTGAGTGCACCCTACTCAAAATTCTTCTTGCATCGGTGTGCGAATACTAAAAGCAAAGCACTTACCTCTAACCTGAGATGAGATTCCCACTCTAACAATGCCACATAAATCGCCTTAAAACAGTTATTTTTTAATGACAGATGCCTGGAACTAGCACCATATGAAGCATAGTTACTTGAATATAAAACACTGTTGTCAGGTCAGTTTCAGAACATGCTAATGCAGTTTGATTTCCTTCCACTAACAACCTTGTTGAGCAATTAGCAGTGGAGAGGAAGAGGAACAAATCAGTGTTAAAATACTCACCAAAAGAACTACTCAAACCAGCAAAACTGCTAAACCATCGAAACAGAGTAAAAATATTGCGCTTTAATGCTATGTGGCAACTCATACACAATAATTAAAAATCGGCAGTTCAAAATACCTATCAAAATCACGAACGCGACAAACACATTATAACCACTTTCATGCACTAAAGGAGGTTTCATTCTGCACTGACTCTTTCAAATATTAGTACTTTCCTCGTGCTATACGCCGCGAATGGAACTTTTTTGAACGCGCACGTTGTTAGTTGTCCAGCATTAAATGCTTTCATTACACTGTTTAAAAATGAACTGCTTATATCAGTAATATTCGCGTTCTTATGTCATTGCGAATTTGTTCCTACCTTTCTTGTTTCTCTCGTGGTATAACCTTCTCTCCGCCTAATTCTTGTCACATATTCCTCATTCTTGTTTAACGCATGCATATACGTATTATCTGATGTACAGTTTTATGTAATGTATGGATATATGCTTTGATTAATCATCATTGTTATATCTGTATATCAGTGTGCATTTGAATGTCTTCCCTGTTACGTTCCCTGATGGCATTGGCATTATCAAAAATAAAAGTAAATAAATAATAAAATATTATTCCAGTGGCTGCAAGGTCATTGTAGCATCGTTGGCAACGACTTCGATGTCGATGCTGCTCGATCTGCTTACGATACAACCAACATTGTCCAGATACCACTGACAACAGCCGACACAGCAAGACACCTTCGACTGCTTCCCGAAACGTGACTACACAGTCATGATCTACCCCTGAAGGCTGGACATTCCGTTCGCATCAATTTGATCAATTACTTCAACTGCAAATACAATTCAACCTTCCCCACTGTGATGCCACTTGTTGCTGAGAGGGGCGTTTACTGATGCCTATTCCCCTCCTATCGCAATGGCAGACTCTCCAAGGTGTGAGCAACGCGGGTGTTACGGAACGATTGGGTACATACTATGTGGCTGCCCTCGGTTTAAGCGAGAAAGTACCCTACTGGCTGCTACACTCCGCCGCTTCGACTTGTGCTCCCTCTGTCCGTTTATCATAGGAGTCTATGAAAACTGGAAAAATTCATCTCATTGCAACTCTTCCTTTCCTTTTTCTCTCTTTGCTCTCTCCCCCCCCCCCCCCCCCCCCCCCACACGTGTACGCTAGCCTACTGTACACCGCCTAGTTAACCTCCTTGTCTTTGTGTTCTACTATTGCTCTCGCTGTGAAAGTAAATGAGATTAAAAACCCTTTGAAGATATGTTTTCAGCTATCGTCACACAGGCAGAATTAGAGACTTTTGCAAGAGGTCTTTCTCGTAGGCGACTTCAGCTCCAATGAACATTCAGCTGACGATCAGTCGATATTGTCAGCTTGTGCATCAAGGTGAGCATAATTTTGTTTTCAGCTTGCTATTGAGGAGTTCCGCATGCTGACTGCAAGTTCCCACGGTTATATCTTTTTTCGATAGAGTTTCAGCATTCTGTGGCGGCAGTAAAATGCAGCTGGCTTAATTGCGTATCGCAATTCTGCCGAGACGGGAAGCTGGCGTGTACCGGGGCGACCATGTGGTCGTGGTGCTCAGAAAAGGAGGGAGAATATTTCTCTCAGCTTTCTGGCTCCTTTATTCTGTTTTTCGCAACTCGGGGCAATGAAACTGTTTGCACTGACAAGAATACATATGCATGGGCTTACATTTTAGAAAAACCTACCCATGCTCGCTCGCATGGATCCTGGAAGGAATGCTACCAGCGAGATAGTAAATTGGTCTAAGTGTATACACAGGTATCGCTATATAATGGAATGTGACAAGTTTCTACATGGTCTCCGCCCGCTACGCAAAATGCTGCGAAACCATTTCATAAATTTATTGTTGTTCCTACAAGTAGCAGGAATGGACTATACGAGTCAGCAGTCACAAGAAAAGAAGCTAAGTGTTGTAGCTTCTACAAAATATCAATCAAGTTTGAAAATTTTCATACACATCGAGAAGGAGATTGAACAACTTGCTTTCAAAGAAGAACACTTTACGCAGATTTTCAATCTTGATGAAAGCCAGCTAGCATTCCTTGGCCGGACATTTAACCCCAAAATCTTCATAGAGGCAAAAACGAAAGAATTGTAAGCTTTGCTATGAGTAGAAAACCTAGTTGTAAACGAACGTCAACTGCAGTTTGGCAATTTTATTACAACAGTACAACTTCAAGATGGACGTACTCCCCCACAAAGTAATAATCTCGGTAATAAGCTTCACTGCATTTTACTGATGTGGACGCTGTGAAAACTGTGTGGTGACTACTGATGCCAGACAATGCAGCATATTTTATGGACCCTGAATTATTTAGCGATCCTTTATATTTTAATTAACCAGTGGCTTTTTAATTTTTGCTTTTTATAGCGAAGCTCGAAAAGCAAATGTTTTCTGATTGTCGTGTAAACCCTGTAAGCAAAAGTTTAAACATGTTGAAATGTAATCAGAATTGCTGAAAACTTAATATACGCTGTAGATGGATCCTGTAAATATGTGATGAAAAAAGAAACATTTCGTCCAATATTTTTCACAATCAAGTTCTTTATGCGGTTCTTAAAGCTCTAGAATACACCATAGGAGACCGAACTTGATCTCGAGCGGCATGGGTGTCCTTGCGACCTGTACGTGCGGCTCGCGAATCTGCCATAAGTGCTACGCCCCTTTTCCCCTATATTTCTCTGCAATCAAACGATGAAGAGAAAGCTACGTGCGACCCTTGTGGATAAACTTAGCTGCTCCGAACTGCATCCAAGTCATTCGAGACTGATTTCAGGATGCTTGCTTCATGAATGGGGAAGAAAAAAAGCAGAGGGTCAATGAGCAATTGCTGCTTAAGTGGCGATCATTGTGAATGTTACATTTGTTGAACGAAATAGAAGAACAAAAAAAAAGACATTTTTCACGACGCTTTTTGCTGCGGCTCTTGTATAAAAGGATTATTTTCATTGTGGCGCCTCGCATATACCTGTGTCCGTGAAGTATACCTTATGCCGTTGCACTGTTCGGTGAAGCTGGCTAAGGCTATTCGTACACCAAAAAGGATGGGAGGCGCATGAAAAAGCGGCAATTTCGTTTTCAAAATTGAGTCTTCTTAGCTTGAACGCTTTGAGCAAACCTGGGCCGGCTTGCACGATAAAGTCCGAGCTAAGTCCAGACTTAAATGGTGTCTTTAGAAAGACCAAGCTTATTTAAGACGGCTCGTGTTCCGAACGTTGAACGCTTCGGGTTCATGTTCACCAGAGTGGCTTCCCAGAACGGCCTCAGCAACCACTTGGGGCATTTTTCCTCGTAACACAATCTTAAGCCGCAAAAAGCAATGGCACGGATTTTACACAACGCAAAATTGACGGAATGTGTACATCGTACAGCAAGGACAGTGCCAGCGCATCCCTGTATTTCCCTAATTTCTCTACTTAGACACCTGGCGTCCTTGTGTCTTAACCAAGACAGCACTAGAGTCGTAATCATGCAAGCGACTTATTCAAGTCAGGACTGAAGCCCAGTCTTGACTCCAGTCTTAAGCGGCCATGCTAGTGGCCTATTCTTTAGACTCCAGTTAAGTCTGGACTTAGCTAAGACAGTCTTAAGATTGTTTTTTGCAAGCGGGCCCTGATCGTTTTTATTTCACAAATAAGACGCATAGTCAGAGGCCATCGGGAAAATATCTTAAAAACTCGATTAAAGCACTTGTGGTGGCAAAGATAGATGAGATGCAGGTACTATACCACTTTCAAACGCGTGATGCGTGAAATCACGGCACCGCCCGCAGTCACGCGTTTCGCAGGTAGGTATAGGCCTGTGTTTTGTATCCCCAAGGCCGGCTTTGCTGCATCACACTCCCAGGAGATAATACAAAGAGTAATGGAAGATTTTCAGTTCCAAAACTGAGCTTATTTCTTGAATCTTTTTAAAACTTTCAGTTGCGTTATTCTCAGACTGGTAATTTCGATCAAATTCAGCTTTTGTGCATATTTCATGTACCTAATTGTGTCGCATCAAGACTAAATTAAACATGGGTACATTTTACAGTGTTGGTAACGCAGTATGAAAGTTTTACAGAAATCAGACCTATTTTAAACACAGCAGTGCTTTAAGTATTCAGGCACGAGTCACTGAAGACGGCGAATCAGGTCTAATTCTTTTAGAACTGTCGAAAGCGATAGGCATGACAAATTTATTCAATTGTACACGTGGGTGTTAGAGAGAAGAAAAACCACTTTAGACTCTTCTGCCAAGTTGACCGCCGTGACAAGCAGGCGGAAAAGCTTACGGTGTTTTTCCTCTATGCTTAGCATTCACAGCTAGAAAGAAGCGTGAAATCTTAGAAAAAACAACAGATTTAGAAAGAATGGATCGGGCTGTATGATTTCATTCAGCTAGCAACAATTTTAAGGAAATAAACTTCCCGATGTGCATGTCTAATTCCTAAAATTCGTCATCATTATCATCATCTTATGCGGAATATTTGCGCTGGAATATTTGGAACGTTTGCCTGACGCGATGCTCTGTGTAGGTGTATGCTGATCATGCTGATAGCATTCATTTCATTGTCGTTTCAGGAGAATTCACGCAAAGCACACACTGTTGAGACACGTTGCAAGCCGTTCATGGTGACTAGCAATACAGTCGGGTGTGAATCGCTTGGAGCGGCGCGTGTCTCCGGTTATGAAGCTACCAGGACAATGCAACAGCCCCTAAGTACCAAAATGGACCTGGGGCTGGACTTACCTGTCATAAATCAGAAAAGCAAATTATTCTCAAAATTTATATTCCTGCCATTTTGGAGCCATCGAGCGCTGTCTCTCCGACGTTCCCTATGCCTGCGCGTACCTTCCTTCTTAAGCACGTGGCCACTTCGGGCACGTACTACTTCACCTTTGCCCTTTGTGGTCACGGGACTAGGCGTAGATATTGTCCGCGATGAAGAGACCAGCCTGCGCACACAACCATTGCCTAGCCAGCACTACCAGGTGGTGTTGGCCTAGCGGCTCCTTGCAAACTTTGATGTCATAGGGTGAGGCACCGGGTCGCAAAACAAGGTCAAACGCTTCGAAACAGCTGTCAGGCGTTATGTGTGCGTCTGTATATGTGTTGTAAGGAATTATAAGGAAGATAATTTTTATCAGTTTTTTAGTGTGTCTGCACTTTTATTGTGCCGTGAAGCGATTAAGAGGTCAAAGGAGCTGACATTTAAAGAAAAAAAAAAACGTTCATGCTCACACTCGTTGCACTCCGTGATTTGCGATCAATAAGCCTAAGCAGAGGTAATTTTAGAATTTTTAGAATATTTATCGCTGCGCGAAAATTTCTGTGCGTTAATGCCTATTAGTGGTCGCTCATAGCAAGAGATACAAGCCAGACGTTGTTCTGATCTTAAAGAAACGAGACAAAATCCACTTTTTAGTTTATATTGCTTTGACTTTGTCCTTAAACTGATATTTTGTTTTAGAAGCATCAGTTAATAACATAGCTCAGGACTCGGTCACGCTGAAGAGGAAACAGGAGTTCGCAACGTTTCCTAATGCATTTCAAATCCGCCAGATTTTTTTTTTTTTTTTTTTTGTATTCTCAGGTCATTCATCCAATGAAACGATCTCTCGTCTGTTGCCTTTGTCGTAAGGCTTGGCTTGACATCGTTGTTTTAAGGCTTGAGAAGTATATATATATATATTATGGCACACTTGCTTTGAAGAAACAGGTATTTATAATCATTTTAGGGGGATTGACTCAACATGCACAAGTCTGCCTATGTCAACACTATATCAACACAAAGACCAATTGAAGATCATTCAAGTTAACACTGCGACACATATTGTACATGACTGTTGTTAATGCTATTCCTGCGTAAATATTTGCGATAACAGCCGCTGTATTAAAGGTCATGCAAGGATAACCGAGCTATTCGCTATGTTTCGACATATAAACGCAATCTTTTGGTGCCCGGTGAGAAAAGTAGTTTTCGGCGTAAATGTAATATAGACATACATGAAACATACTGGAGAAACTTATGCACACCGTTCTGTGCGGCTACTCAACCTTGAAGAAGATAGCGGTAGGCACAGAACAAGTCACCGACTGAAGTGGCGACGAACATTTCAAGATTTCAATTCTGCTCACTCGACGGCAGTTTGTTTCTTTCACGGCACATTTAGCTGTGACCAAAATGCCGTGCGTTTACCATGTACTTATCTGCCGGTAGTTAAAGTCACTGAACGAAACGACCATTTACCTCTCACATCTGCCAGTGTGCTCTGCTGGAAGTCTTCTACAAGGCAAGATCGAGGTACGCGCTGTATCTATCTAGCAGAAGATGTTTCCGGTCGCCTATATTTCGCGTTTTCTTTATTGATTCTTTTCTCTTTTACAGCCAATACATCACAGGACGTAATAAAACACCCACTTTCTAACCCGAACTAAAATAGAAAAGCTGTATGGCTGATCAAATAACGAAAGATGAGAAAAGAAAGTAAGCGGCGGAAAGAGAAGTTCCTAAACGCCAAAAAATCGAGCGACGAACTCTAAGGCGGAGTCAATTGGACTGTACTGTTCGGAGAGAAGAGTGGATTTGTGTGCGTACACGTCCGTGTTGAACCGATGTAGCGAAAAGAGCTCTGGAGACAATCGGAAGCTATGAGCCCAATGAAAGTAAATCAGCCTTGCTTGTTACCTTCGTCGGTGCAAATAAAGCCCAAAGGAACGGGAGCGCCCTCTGGAAGCCGAAGAGCGAATGAGATGGCTCAAAGCAAAGCTGCTGTCGATTCTTCTTTGTATGAGTTGCTTGCGCTTATTGGATGGAAGGTTCTTCACTTATAACGGCTTGAAATAGAGCTTCGTAAAGAGCGAGAAATTTCTTTTCAATCGAGCGGAGCAGACTGCTCAGTATAGGCGGGAGAGGGGAGAAGTGAGTATAATGGAATTTCCCATTGGCTCGCCGGTCGCGTCTATAGCCCCGTTGGGAGAGATGGCGAGGGTGTCGGCGCGTCGAAGCCGATTGATTGGCGAACTGAGCAGGCGCAAGACAAAGGCTTCCTGCTGCTGAAGCACGATCAAGAGTGGCACGGAGCCGACGTCATTGAAAAGACAAAGAAGCAACTGAAACGTGACGGAGCGTGGGACGCTAGGAAAGCGGAATCTTTTCCTAGCAGACGCCGCTCTATATTTCTGAACGACCGATTCGTATGTAGGTCGCGTTCGCTCACCTTTGGATAGGCGCTTGGTTTCTGTCTTTCTTCTGGCATGTCTGACTCACTTGCTGAGGTAACAAGGGGAGAAAGCTTATTGAGCGCCCAAGGCTGGCGGTCAAATCGGCTGGTTCGGCTCAAAGTTGCGAATGGGTGCCTGACCCTTTGATCGGTTTCCGTAGGGTACGTTTAGGTTAAATCCGCCGTAAATAAAAGCAAGCGGCGGAGACGTACCACTGAGATACCGAGCTTCAGACAGACAGACATGGTTATCCAACGGAAACTTGCTTGACTCTGCATGATTGTCATGATGAGGAGCTTCGAACCAATGACAGAAAGATTTGTCTGGGATAATCCCGAGAGTCTGCTACCGGGTATGCTCTATCTATTCACATTATTCTGTGCTGCGTTCTCCGATAGATTGGCATGATGCTTCACTAAAGGGCCTTGATGCCTTGAGAACAGAATGCATAGTTAATGCCTGTCCTTCCTGTCAACTTTCTCTCTGCGGAATTCACAGGACATTTCTTAAAACTTTCAGAGCAGTAAATATTTATTCAGGGGTGGCTTTTGCTTTTTTAAATCTATCCTGACGGAAATTTGTAAACTGTTCCTTATGCTTTCTTACTAACTCACATTTCGTGTTATCCGAAAGAAACAACACCGCAGTGAAAACTATCGAATGTGACGAAGCACACTTTATTAGGAAGTAAAATTGCTCTTTAATCCTTTAAATGGCGAATTACGACAAATTGAATTTCAGCGATATCGGTTCTCAGTGTGATGCCTGTTAGTTAAGTGCCGCAAATCGCGGGATCCATGACCGGGAGCCTTGTGCGGCACGGTCGGTGAAGGGGCGTGGCCTGTCAGGCCGCAGGTGTTTGGTGCTGCTTGGACAAACACGGACCATTGACCGGCTCCTCCCTGACAACTGTTTCCCGGCCCGCGGCCGCTTCTGAAGCGCCGACCAGCTAATGCCGTTATATGCCTCAAACGAGCGTCCGTCAAAAGAGGGAAACAAAGGCAACAAAATAAGCCCTGATGAGATCTCGCGATTCCGAAAAGCACATCCCGCCTGCCCTTTCCTCCTTCACCTCTCCTTCGTACTTTTGACTTTGCAGCCTTTATGTAGCCCAACACTGTGATCGGTTTCCGTTGTACTATAGAAATCGGAGATCGAATAAAAAGGTCGAACTCATTGCTGTGCTAGTCGTCGAATGCAAACAGTTGCACGAGTTTCATAAATATCGGTTATCTCAAGGGGGGGGGGGGGGGGGGGGGGGGGTGAGACATAAAACGTGCCTCACTCTTGCCGCTGTGAAAGCTTGAGTAACTGTCTAGAATCTGACAAACTATGAAAACAAAAAAGGAAAAAAAAAACACAGCTGATATAATTTCACTGCAGTAATATGCATTTCAGGACAGAGCGGCACTTACAAAACGGATACATCATAGTGAAAATGAGGCAACTAAAGTAAATAAAACAAATAAAATCTGAAATAAAAATACTTTGTTGGCAGGTTCAGAACGAAGCCAGATACCTCCATCCTCGGGCCGGAGCTCTGTACGGCGGGCGTTTAAGCAAACACTTTCGAAATTCCCGAAAATAGGCAAGGAAGACAAGAAGCTCGAAATAGAAACAAAATATTTCCTCAACAGCTACGGATCTATTTTACTGTCAAAGCTCTTCTATCAATACTGCTTACTACGAAAAACTCAAAAAGAACCTTTTAATCAAGCCTGTTTGGTGGTTAGTGCCAGTCGGAATTTTGAAGCCGTGTGCAAGAATCATGCCATGTAATTGTTGAAACACACACAAAAAAAAAAAGACATATTCTGTAACCATACTGCATTTTTCCCGCACAAATTCGAAACTGGGAGCATCAGACGCGCAGTTAGCTCGGTGGGAAGTAGACGTCCGCTGCTGACCTGTAGAAGCGACCACGGTGTCATATTTGAACAGCCTGCGCTGTTTTGAAGTTCCATAGACATTATTTTGTTGCGTCCTTCACAAGAAGAAACGAGCACGTAGTGTACAATGATCATCCGATATTCCTTGCGAGGATCTGAAAAGCAAAATAATACATAATACGCGGCACAATAGCGCCTGAAATTTGAACTGGACACCGTAGTCACTACGGGGCATTATCAGCTGACGTCGCGTTTCGATCTACCTTCCTGCGTGTCTGATGAGCTCAGTTTCTGTTTTGTGCAGAAAAAAGCACCTGATTCACGCTCACTACAGGTCTTTTAAAAATGAAAATTTTTTTCGTTACAGAAACTAACCTGGCATCGTTTTGCCCACGTTGGCGTTAACCACTGAACTGAATGAATTAGTTAAAACCTTACAGAATTTCACCTATTTATGCATATATTGTAATATTTTACAGTAAATAACTTCTGCCGCTGGTGTCAGATTTCTTTGAATTAACTTTCTATTTATATTTCCTTTCGGCATTTATGAAAGCGTTCGCAGAAACGCGCGGTATATATAGAGCGATGCGTTCATGTGAGCGTACTATCTCACTGGGACTCTAAGCTATCAAAACGGATACTCTGTGATGAAAACATTGGAAAGTATAACACTTCCTGCTCTGCCCACATGCACGACTTTGCATTGGCGAATAATGCGCGGAAGCTTCGCAGAAGAACAGAAAGAAGTCTTTCAAGGACAAATATCCTGGGCAGTGCTGCAAAAGTAAGAAATCCAACCAGCCAACTAAGCCGGTAAATAGACCTGCAAGCGAACAAAGTTAACAAAGCTCCGCTGTTTCCTAGTTGTGAGCAGTCCTCGTGCGGCGACGGGACACAACATAGAAAGCGCGTCGAGATGGTGAACCATAACAACAAACAAAACATACATCACTGAGCATGCTCACAGGAAGAGTTAGCAACATCTATAACGGCTTTCTTAATGAGTATAGCAAGTGTATAAGATAAAGATTAAAAATGAGGAGAGGCCAACTCTTAGTGCTCGGTAAAAATGGCAAGCTCACACTTGTCCTGGCCCAAGAAGGAAGTGAAAGCGAAAATGTTTATCCTTTCAGAAAGACCATGTTGATCCGCCAAACCATTTCCGGCAACATTGCCTACGCATGGTTCCTCGCTGTTGCCCATTCGTATTCGTAACTCTCAATCTCAATCCACTTCCACGGCGCAGTGTACGCCACCAGAGTGAGCAGCAGTGTGGGTTCGAATGCAGCTAAAGAAACGAGGCTTCGTTCACTGACTACCGAGAGTATACGAGCATTGCAGCAGGAAAGGTCGAGAGACAATTCGCTGACTCGGCTAGTCGCAAGAAGGAGGACTTGAATTCGTATGTGCCTAGGCCACAGAATCCCTGTTCCAGGCTGATAAATACATACTAAAGATTTTCTTTTTCTTTCACTTCATGACCCACTTTCTTCTCACCCATCCTCTCCTCCCCACTCCTTCCCACCTACTTTCCCCTCCCCAGCTTTTCTTCTCCGGAAGCAAAAGCGTATTTAAACTCCTGCCAGTGATGATCGCTATATGCCCAGACGAAGACAAGTCCACTTGTCGAAACGTTGGCTCATCTGCGAACTGAGGCGTACCCCATTTACCCTTGTTCAGTTCAACTTCGTACCGTCCAAACCATCTTCTTCCTTTCATTCTACCAGCACCAAGGAGACACGCTGCGGAAGCAAACTCAGGAAATAAACAAGAACAGGGGAGGCGCCGCAAGTGTGTGTGTGTGTGTGTGTGTGTGTGTGTGTGTGTGTGTGTGTGTGTGTGTGTGTGTGTGTGTGTGTGTGTGTGTGTGTGTGTGTGTGTGTGTGTGTGTGTGTGTGTGTGTGTGTGTGTGTGTGTGTGTGTGTGTGTGTGTGTGTGTGTGTGTGTGTGTGTGTGTGTGTGTGTGTGTGTGTGTGTGTGTGTGTGTGTGTGTGTGTGTGTGTGTGTGTGTGTGTGCGCGCGCGCGCGTGTGTTAACTCACCCAGGGCTGCAGCAAGGTGTTTGTCAATCTTTTAGAGAGTTTAAGTATGCGATTATGTATCGTTTCCCAGGTCATCCAGCGGATTGATTTGTTGACTCGAACTTGCTCAGCAGGAATAAAGCTGTCGATGCAATAATGAATGGTTGACTTCAGTGTGCTCGGAACTAAATTTTGGTTCCCAGAACATGGTCGCTTATTAACGAGGAACTACGGGAATTATAGGTAAGTTCGGTCTTGTCGAGCCAAATGAAGCTGGGCAGAGGCTAGTAGAGTTTTGTCAAGAAAACAACCTGACCATAGCGAATACTCATTTTCAACAGCACAAGAGGCGCCTGTACACATGGACTTCACCGGACGGTCTGTACAGGAATCAGATCGATTATATTCTTTGCCGGCAGATATGGAGAAGCGCTATACAAGCAGTAAAAACAAGGCCTGGGGCCGATTGTGGCACCGATCATCAGCTTCTTGTTGCCAAAATTAAGCTTTGATTGAGGAAAACGCAGAAAACTAGAAGGCCTTTCAGGTATGATCTGGATCAAATTCCATTAGAATATGCTGTGGAAGTGAGGAATCGATTTCAAGAATTAGATCTAGAAGACAGAGAGCCCGAAGAGATGTGGACTGATGTTCGTGATATAATACAAGAAGTTGCTACTAAGGTAGTTCCAAAGCAAAAGAAACGCAAGAAAGCAAACTGGTTATCTGAAGAGGCTTTGCAAATAGCTGAAGAAAGGAGGATGGCAAAAGTTATGGGGGAAAGAGAAAGATACAATGTTCTCAATGCGGATTTTCAGAAAATAGCAAGGAGAGATAAGAATGCCTTCCTGAACATACAGTGCCAAGCAGTTGAGGACAACAGCCAATTAAGGAACACAAGAGCTCTGTATAAGACAATCAAAGATATCAAAGGAAGCTTCTGTGCTAAGCTGGGCGTGATAAAGGACAAACGAGGCAAGGACCTCACTGAAGCCTCAGAGATAAAGAGGTGGCAGGAATACACAGAAGAACTGTACAAGAAGGACCCGAATGTGCAAACCCATATAACATAAGACGGTTGTGATTACTGATCTCGAGCCGGGCATCCTGAATAGTGAAGTTGAATGGGCCTTAGCCAGCCTTGCTAAGGACAAAGCTAGCGGAATTGATGGCATTCCAGCTGAGTTGCTTCAAAACCTCAACCATGACGCTGTTAACATTCTGCATGCATTATGTCAGAAGATTTGGACAACCCTGCAGTGGCCACAGGATTGGAGGAGGTCAGTTTACATCCCCATTCCAAAGAAAGGCAGTGCCAAAGATTGTTCCAACTACCGCACGATCGCGCTTATTTCGCATGCTAGCAAGGTGATGTTGAAAATCCTCCAAGGTAGGCTGCAGCAGTATGTGGATCGGGAGCTTCCGGACGTGCAAGCTGGTTTTCGCAAGGACCGAGGAACTAGAGACCAAATTACCAACCTTCGCTGGATCATGGAAAAAGCAAGAGAGTTCCAGAAACCCATCTACTTCTGCTTTATTGATTATGCGAAAGCGTTTGACTGCGTAGATCACAGCAGATTGTGGCGAGCTCTCCAAGAGATGGGAGTCCCAATTCACCTCATCTGTCTCCTCAGGAGCCTGTATGAAGGGCAAGAGGCCACAGTCAGAACTAGGCATGGTCTTACTGATTGGTTTCCTATTGAGAAAGGAGTGAGGCAAGGCTGCATACTGTCGCCCTGCCAATTTAACCTATATGCAGAGTGCATCATGAGGAAGGCCGGCCTGGACGAGTCTTCAGCTGGAGTGAAGATTGCTGGAAAACGTATCAGCAACCTTAGATATGCGGATGATACCACTTTAATGGCACAAAGTGAAGTGGAACTCAAGAGACTTCTGATGCGCGTACAAGAAGAGAGTGAGAAGTTTGGGCTTAAACTGAACATTAAAAAGACAAAGATCATGGCGTCTTGCCCTATCAAGTCCTGGAGCATCATTGGAAAAGAAGTGGAAGCTGTGACAGATTTTCTCTTCTTGGGCTCCAAGATTACCTCGGAAGGAGACTGCAGCCATGACATTAGGAGACACCTGCTTCTGGGAAAGAGAGCAATGGTTAGCCTTGACCGCCTAGTAAAGAGCAGAGACATTAGTCTGCCAACTAAGATCCGTATACCTCGTGCTATGGTCTTTCCAGTTGTGATGTATGGATGCGAGAGTTGGACTGTGAAAAAGGCTGACTGCCGAAGAATTGACGCGTTTGAATTGTGGTGCTGGCGAAGACTTGAAAGTTCCTTGGACTGCCAGAAGATCAAATCAGTCGATATTGTCGACCATAAACCCTGACTGCTCATTGGAGGGTCAAATTCTAAAGTTAAAGCTCAGCTACTTTGGTCGAGTCGCTGGAGAAAGATTTGATGCTGGGAAAGGTTGAGGGTCGCCGGAGAAGGGGTAGGCAGCGAACGCGATGGTTAGATGGCATCCTCGAGGCACTGCAGATGAAATTATGTGATGTTAGGAAGATAGCGAGAGACCGGAAAGCGTGGCGTGACATGGTCCATAGGGTCACGAAGAGTCGGACACGACTGAGCGACTGAACTGAACTGAACTGAACTGAACCTTTACTCACTATTTTGGTAAAGTCGGTGATCGTCTGAGTAAAATCGCGCATTAACAAAATATCACCGAGAGGAGCTGTGGTCAAACGGCGGAGTCGGCTTTACTCCGGCCTGCATTGGAAATGTTGAAATAACGGGTCAAAACTAGGCCATCATGCTTAGATCAAAATAAATTGCAGTGTCCCCTACCGGGGTGGCGTAGTGGTTACGGCGCTCGACTAGTGTGTCCA
The DNA here is from genome assembly GCF_055883805.1 of Amblyomma maculatum. Classification (NCBI taxonomy): domain Eukaryota; kingdom Metazoa; phylum Arthropoda; class Arachnida; order Ixodida; family Ixodidae; genus Amblyomma; species Amblyomma maculatum. The sequence goes on along the minus strand of NC_139346.1, from coordinate 167,142,454 downwards.
AGGATGCGGGATCGAATCCCGGCCTCGGCATTCGCTTTTCGATGGAGGTGAAAAGTAAGGCGCCCATGTGCTGTGCGATGTCAGTGCTCGTTAAAGAACTCCAGGTGGTCGAAACTTCCGGAGCCCTCCACTACAGCCTCTCTCATAGCCTGAGAACGTTAAACCACATAAGCCAAACCAAACTAATTTGTAGTGCATTCGTTTGAAAAGTTGTAGCCGGCTCTGCAACGAATGGCCCCAGCAATTAACTTCATCAGACAAGCTTTCGTGATCATCAAGCGTGTTTAGAAATTCTACGGAGTTTTCATAACGACAGCAAAGCCAAACCTCACTCCTCGCGTAGAAAACCTCGGCGATGGTGGTTGTGAATTATCTATTTCTCCCGTGTGAAGCCAACGACCTCTGCCGCAGAAACTGCATCTGCGTCTGGAGAGCAAACTTCTCTCACTTCAAAGGAGTTTTGTGCTTTGCCGCAAGAGTACAAGTACGGCAACACTTGTCGTGAGCTGGTCGCCAATAAGGGAAGTAGTGATTGCACAGTAGACACATGCCAACAGAAGGCTGCCATGGCTTCGTCAGGAATTGTACTAACTTGAGCGGGGGACAGAATTCGAAAATAGAGCCAACCCTTAGTGAGGCTGTAATGTAGGATAAATATAATTTAATAGCACTAGCAGTTGTACTTTCTAACAAAAAAAAAGTTCTAGTCTATTTGGGTGTGAAGTGCACATATGCAGGGATGAAATTCATTGCAAGGAGGGCTTTACACGCTCTAGGATGTATCATAGGTGATGGCACCAAGATAAAAATTTGGGCATGAACTGCAATCAGTTTCTGCAAACAACACACAAATATAGGTGGCACGGCTTATGATGTGGGCTAGCACTCTAACATTAAATTAACGAACGGCTACTTTCGATGACTGGAAATTTCAATATCTATTCTACTTTCACCGAACCAATGTTTATTAGAGCGCCGAGAGCGCAAGTAGGACGAGACTTACAATCGCCTTACAGACTTACAATCGCTACAGATTTTTGCCGCAATTGTGACATGTGTTCTAGACGCGAAGCAGCGAAACTTATCCGAACAATGCTGCGATCCGGTAAAGGATAGCATGGCTTAGTGGGAAGTGCCCGCCGTCATGCCGAGAAGAGCGTTACACTATTGAAATCGGTAAATGCATGCTGCAGAAAACTTGTTAAAGAAAACTGCTAGAGGCAAAGGTACTGTTGCGTAAAACACAATACGTCAGCACGTCTTTCTAATAGTCCCGGTCGAAATTCAAGCTTCCGATAAACGAGCACTAGAGCCAGCTTTTTCATATGTGTGCTATTTTACCCAACAATCAGTAACCGTTTCCGATAGACTATATATATTTCACTGCTTACATTAAAACATTCAGAGCTGAAAAATGGGCTATTCGTGTATTACCTACAGGCACACGCCGTTAAAAAAAAAAAAAAAATGCGACTTGTTCTCGACTTATTCTCGACTTCTTTGTTTATTTGCTCAGTGTCATACCACAGCTGCAAGCTGAAACCACTGGCCGTGGATTAGTAGCATCGTCGGAAATAAAGTCTACGCGTGAACCATGGCTTCCGTAAACCAGAAACGAACAAAAGCTTTGGTTGTTGTGCAAGTTGATGAGACTTACTAAGTGATAAAGTGTAGCGAAAGAAAAGAACACAATAAAAACTGTACAAGTGGCATTCCTTTCAATCCCTAGACTTCTCCTTTTCCTTGTATTGACAAATGTATTTACTTAGCCAAGAACATAAGCGTCATAACCGGCGTAGCCACCTGATAGCAGACAGTATCTCAAAAAAGCAGTATAGTAATCGCAAAACCTATTGTGCTCTGGCAAGCTTATAGAGGCTGCGTATATTTTCTGAGACGATCCTCCTCAGCTGAGCTGCTGCAGGCTCCTATCATCGATTGCTAACACTACAGCCCGTAATCTTTTCATTTGATTTTTATTGCTCCATATAATTAGGACAAGCGTACTCGGAGTTTACACTGCATTTAAAACAGGTAAGAGCACAGTTCTTATGAACCTCTCTACAGCGTCTGTGCTTTATAGGAAGTTTAAAAGAAACTTGGGAAACAATGGCTGCGCATTGCTATTATAGATCAAAACATAAGCGAACACATGGTTCGGCGATATCAAAGTGGGCCGCAATTTTAAAGATAGAGTTAAATCGCACAATACATTCCTTCACAATCCCACATGTCACTTCGGACGTTGAGGAAAACAATGTACTAAGACGGCCTATCTAGTCATTGTAAAAAAGGATACGGCCAGAATAAAAAGCGGGTCGGTCGTTAGTCACAGCCACAGTGCCTGAAAGAGAGAAGACCGGTCGTTAGTCACAGCCACAGTGCCTGAAAGAGAGAAGACCGCAGCAAGTACTTTGCACCAATAGTATTAAGCATGAAGTTACTTCCTGCCGTAACCCTTTGCGTGGTACTGAGTGCCTTCGCGGTGGCAGCCCAGCGAAGCCCATATCGATACCGATACCCGGAGCCATACCCGTATGTATTATGCGCAAAGCAACGCACTTACTATCAGCGTATATTTATTTTAGTTTTCATCGCAAATCTGCGTCGCTGCAAGTCGTACAGTGGTTCGACATATGTGGGGATATTTTTTGGGACATCTGCGTTAGATATTCAAGCTGACTGTATACTTCGTGCTGTCATTTCTTTTCTGAGCTTTATAAATGTCGCTATTTGCATTTCATTTCATTTCATTTATTAATACTGTCAGCCACCATAAGGGGCTGTAACAGGAGTGGAAAATACAAAATGAAAAATGAGCAATATAGAACACGATGAAAATCAATAGTCAATCAAAAATTTTCTCTGAATGCACACACAAACAAAACAAAAATGAATTACACCGAAATCGGAACAACAGCCATCCTAAACAACAGCAATAGAACCTCATCACCCTGTGGTAGTGCCATAGATGAAATTTTCTAAATGGCGTACAAATTCAGATAATGATGATGATCGAACAGCAGAATCTGGAAGAGATTTCCAGTCCTTACAAGTTCGCGGGAAATAACTAAACTTGAAGCAATTATTTCTTATAGCCGGCAATGGAATGAACCTACTATGACGATGCCTTGATGTCTCATTAGTTTTGATCTCAAAGTAGTATGATTTATTAATTTTTAGATAATTATTGATAATGAGGTAAAGAGTTTTTAGTCTTTCATACCTGGTTCTGCTTGTTAGACGGGCGTCTAAGGAAAAGCTGGCGGAGCTCTACCGCTGAAAAAAAAAAAAAAAAACAATGCTGGGATGATTTTTTTATGTCGTGCATTTTTGACTGTTCGCTGCAACTCGATAACTGGCTATTTGTATTGCTTTACGACATTTGTGTACCGAGCCGGCTAATTTAAGCATATTAGTGGACGATATACCAGTGGCTATAGCCCATATATGCACGTCTATAAGTGCAACTCTGTCATACTCCTACGAGGCACGTCTGGCACGCGACTTTGTCGCATAGTCTGCCGTTAGATTGGCACGTTATGGTGGGAAATGGCCAACGCAATGGCAGCACGGGACATTGGCGGGAAAGCTGTATAGATCAGTCTTTTGCTGTCTTAAACGCGTTACCCTGAAATTCTGCTCTCAAATTTCACTCAGACTTGTAATGAGGATGAATTCAGCACAGCAGGATTTAGTGTTATATACGCAAGAGGGCATCACTGTACATTTACTGTGAACACCACGGACGTCAACAGTTACGTTGCTGGGTAAGACGTGCAGTCTTAGCATGAAGCGTAAGCGATCGAAAGCACGGAAAGTAATAATGTGTCGCACCAATTTATCTACTAACTACCAACCATGACGCGTTATCACCATCGCATGAAGTCAGGGGGCCAGTGCGACTCATAAATACTCGACTCAGGCTTCTCAGGCTTCTCTTCTTAAAAGGAGGCGACACTTGTTGAGAGGCAAAAGCAAACTCACCCAAACTGGTTACATGCACTGTAACATTTACTTCGGGCCTTAAGACGAATGATAATAGAGATAAAAAGCATTAGTGCTTAAAGCTACGAAAAGGATGGATACAATGTAGCTTTGCAACACAGTAGAAACAAAATATCCTCGTGACCATCTTGCGAAAGGCCTGATGCATCTCCTGCAAATAACTAAGTAACTTGTGAGGACTGTATGCGGTGAAACTTTTTGCCCAGGAACACCGGTGCACTAAGGAAGAAGCTTCTTTCATTTCAGGTCACAAAACCAAAGGGACTACGAGCTCTACCTGCGACACAGCCACTGCCTTCGAAGAGTACGGATTTTATTCTACTGTACTTCCTTCCATAATATATTGTAGCAGCGCTATTGCAAAGAAAATAGACAGTAAGAATAAGAGAAAACGAGCATGTCTTCAGGTAGGGTGGTAACTCATATTTAAGCGAAGTGCGATGAAAGACCGAAGACTAAAAGAAAAGCATAAACCTAAGCCATAAGTGAGCTGGTTGGCGCATACATATGGCCAATTAGAATTCTGCAGTGCAATTGTAAATTTTGTTACAGAGGTAGCATTAATCAGCCTCCTTCACTGTCAAGGTTTGCTTTTCCTGTTGGCCTCATAGTATTGTAATCACCGTGAACTAAAGCGTTCACGGTAATGAGCAGGCTATGAGACCAACAGGAAAAGCAAAACTTTTTGCTACACCAATTGTCGTCCACAGTGATGACAGGCTGGCAGAGCAATTCATTTCGCTGTTTGGGCGGCACGAACGTGAATCACCGAAAACATTTTACTACGTTGTCTCTGCTTTAACTTTCGTAGAAAGATGACAGAGCGAGAGTAAAGAAAAGCACAGCAGAAAACGTTTGAGAGTCCATTTCAAGGATAAGTTGATCACCATCTGGGCTCATTTTTCTTATAAAGTGTAGCGAAAGTTTTTGCATTGAAATTCGCTGCGACAGTTACTTTGAACAAATCATTTCCTTGTAGTGTGATGCCTACGACCGCTGCGGAAGAAACTGCATCTGCATCTCCAGGGGAGACTTCCCCCACGTCGAAGAAGGACTGTGCTTCGACCCGAGTATCCTTATACCGGAACACTTCCGAGGTCTTGGTTACCGATACGCTTATGGGAAGTAGCCGCCACGCCACCGGTGCACATCCGAAGCTGTGTAATACAACAAATTTAATATTGTCACACGCAACAACAATACGTTCGCTAAGATAACCAATAAACAAATATGCTGCTTTAAATTGGAGCCTGCGTATTACTTAATGTACCCAGAATGTTACGGCACAACATATATTTGAGCACAAGCATTTACCATAAATATACAAGTTCGACCCTGAAACATGTAACCGAACTTCAGGCCGCTCTCCTGAAACACTTCAGCTATAGAATGGTGAGGACTTGGTTTATCATCACCTGAGAGATTATGGAGGCTAGAGAGGATCAGCTAGCCCTATACAGGGCTTAGAAGCAAACACCTTGACATCTATACCTTTGAGAAAGACTGTACCTTCCTGCAGCAGAGCAACTGCGTAGATGAACAAATACTGGCGTGCTGCTTTTCTCCGAGTTCTTGCACATGTCGTGTGCATCTTCGTCCTATGCGTATATTTTCTCCTCCTTTGTTCTTGTGTGCATCTAAACGCATCAACTTATGCCAATTTTCCCATCTCTGGATCCGAACTCAATTTCTTGCGATTACCTGTGCTACAGGGGCTGCAGCTTCGTTTTACCTTGTCCTTTGTCTTCTTGTTCGCGCTGTTTAAGTTAATAATGAGTGCAGAAGAGACTTTTTCATATAAACGTGCGCACTATCGATGTAGTACAATATGGAGCATTCTTTAAGGCACTCTGGCTCCAAAACAACTGACGGAGAGAGCTGTGCACAATTTATGAAAATTGTAGAACCCCGTGGAAGTATATGCGTCTCCAGTGTGCTCGCTCAATACCGTGATCCTATAGTGCAAGCAGGAATGTGTACTGTAATCTACCATTGAACAATGAAATCAACATCTATATTTCATTTAACATGTACGAAGGTGCAAATTAGAAGAATAAATGAACATTTGTAGTAAGCATCAAGTTCAATACAATCACAAAAATGAAATTGAATACGGAATGCTGGAGAAGATCATGTTCACTGCTATAATTTGCGGACTTCACTTTCAAAACATTAATTAATTCAATTCGCTTGTATTTCCTCTCAAGCAGCTAATGTGGGTGTCTTTTTGTATTTATGTTGCACTTGTCTGTGCAAATATGAATTTAATCTGGTAGTAGGTATACGTTATTTTGGTTTCTGTTCCGAAAGTAGTGATGCGCCTGCTTCCTTTCAGCAAACTGTTTACGAGATAGACCACTGCTCGCAATTCTGTATCGACTGATAATCGTACGACTCGATCATAACCGCGCAATTCGTTCCTACTACGAGGCTAACAAAAGGTTAAAACAGAGACTAGCTGCATGTACATGTTTACAACCCTACAAAGCAAACGCTTCATGTGACGTGTGCTCTATTTCCAGTTTTCGTCTTTCGTTCTTTATCCTACTGCTGCGAGCCAGGTGTACAATCGAGATGACAGGTTTATTCTTTTCCTGCTTTCCAATAGACGCTTCGGTGGTCACGAAAAAAAAAAAAAAGAGAAAGAAAGAACAGCCAGTGCGAAAGACGCGCACCAGACACAGGAAGCGGCAAAGCAGGCAGGCGAGTGCAGAGGGAGACGCGCCGTGGGCGTCATTACAGTTGGCAAGCCGCGTTGCCGACGTCTTTATTGTTCAGTACACAACTGGTTGTGACTTACTTTATGTTTGTTCGCACCTATTGTGCTCTGCCCTTTCCTGTTTACGTTTAGCTTCCGGCAGTCCCCCTTTTTTTTAGCTTGCTTTTTTTGCGCTTTGGCTAACGCACTTCGCGCATGACTCCGTTCTTGTTACTGTTGGTACTGCTGCGCTCGTTGCTTTCAGAGTTTTCCAAAGACATACCAATCCACAGGCTGCAGAAACTGGATGGTTTAAGTTTGATTCAGCGACGACTACAATAATGTGTATAATTTTTTGTTTACCTTGCTGGCGGAGACAATGATCCTTCATCAGGACCCCCTTTGTTCGAAAGAAATTCACTTTGGCCAAAAGGAACCAGTTGCTTCTATTCCCGTTGTTCGATCCCTGTCCGTGTAGATATGGCGTTGTTTGTCGTGAAAATTTCTCGTTAGCACCTCCGGTCAACCGGAAGTTTTCCCGTTTCAGAAAGAAAGAAAGAGGGGCTGATGCTCCATCGGCGCCGAGGAACAACTTGGATTCATGGAGCAGGGGGAATTTTGAAGGTCTTTTCTACCTCTTTCGCTTATTTAATTATCCGTGCTTTTTTATATTTTCAATTACTTTTTATAAAACAATTATAACTTCAATTTTGGTTATTTTTTCTTTGTTATGAGTGGCTTGTCGCTCACACCAAAAGGAAATCATTCCGTTCGGAAACATCAGGGGTGAGATTGCATTCGTTTTTGTTACAATCTTCACGGTCACGACGCTGGGGCAAAGAAGGCCCAGCAAAACCGAATCGAGGAAATGCTCTGTTCTCACGAAAGATATCCTGTATTCATGCCGCATTGCATTCACCCTGTTCTGAGTTCTTTAATGCCTAAATAAAGCCACGCTATTAAGGTGTTTTTTTTTTTTTTTTTTTTTTTTTTACGAACCGGGAGCATCGAAGTCAGAAAGACCATCTTCTGCGCAACAGTGTCTAGCCCGTATATGAGATTTTTGGAGAATATCTGCCGTCTTTCAAATATTGTAAGTCGTGTTTATTTCTTCTATTCACCAACTTGCTGTAAATCCATGGGAAATTTTAATACATTTGAAGAGGCGTTCGCTGAACTTACATCTCACGGGCCACTGTGAAGTATATTTGCTTTCAATATTTCGACGTCAAAAGACCGGTGTCTCATGGCCCTGCAGATAGTAGATCCGACCCAAGTTTATGTGAACACTCCTTTCCCATCGTGGCTTCACGAAGATGTGTCGGCGCTGATATCAGTATAACGCCTTTCGCACCATATGTAAAACGGTAAATATTGCAGACATCTGAAAACGTCGCGTAGAAACGGGACTAGAGAGACAGCTGTTTTACTCCGTCTCTACGTGCTGTTTTCTGCCAACCAGCCTATTTCAAGGCGATTGTCAGGCAAAACAGCTATATGCTCCGCCTGCCGCCAGTCCGTGCCTACTACGTGGCTGCATCGGGCCATTGCACTGCACAAGCAGCATGTATTGACCAACTGTGTCCCTTTAGGAAGCGCCACGCTGCATTAAAACAGAAACAGAACAGCAATAAGCAAGAATAAGTAGGCCTAAGCACATTTCTCGCTCACAAATACCACAGAAGCCATGGTATTACGATTCGGTTCTGGGTGTCAAAGCTTCTTTCGCTTTCAGCTTCGGCCAGGTAGATTTCGCCATGTCCCCTCTGAGCAAGCATGCAGCACAGCACTCGACGGAAGCTTACGATGGTTTCTCTCGACAAGCGGCAGCGCGCCTTCTTTTGCAGCAGCCGCGCGAACCACGGCTAGAAGCCCGATCATAACAATGGGCTGTAGTATGTAGACCATGAAATCCTGGTCTCAATCGCCGCTGTCAACCAGTGCACGCGGCAAAGTTATCGCCAATATTCGTCTATATATTAGCACATATACATTAAGCTGTATTGAACGCGGGATGAATTTACATTAATATATACGAGCGTGGCCTTGTAATTTCGAATTGTTCTTAATATGAGCAGTTTCTTGCATTGATTCGTGTCGAAAGAAGCTTGCTAAATTGTGTCACTATAGCACAGTCACGTTGGTGCATTTCTAGTAGCGCGCGGAGGAAATAAATGCAAAACTGTGCTCGCGGAATGTAGACAAACTGCTTTGCAGCGTGCTCCAGCAGTAAAAGAACATGCGGACTTCGAGAGTCCCGCGGACCCAACCTACTGTTTTGGTATCTTCCTCATAGCCGGCATGGGAGTGAAACCGCGCTTCTTCCACTAGTGCCCGCTAGGGGCGTTTTTAGTGCTTCACTCCGGGATTTACCGTTGCCATTCATCGCGCCGAAAGAGGTTGTCTCTGGCTGTGCGACCACTTTCAGTGTGCCTGCTGCGTGCCTACCGTGGTTCGCGTTTCGTTTTGTGGTTATTCTCAAAACAATGAATCATGGCTTAACATAGATAAACTCTCGCATGAAGCGTTGAAATCACCCTTGAGCAACGCTGATGGAAGCAGCGCTGCTGCGCTAGTGCCGTCCACAAACCGAGTATCAGAACCGCAGGACTGGTCTTCCGGACTCTGGCTACCTATACGCGCTTCTCCTGCTACAACGCGTTCGAAAAAATTCTTGACCCGCTTGCGTACTATGTTTTTATTCGACGCACCTGCTTTTTCCCGGGCACTACAAGCCACGTGAGGATGTTAAGTCATTTCTATTTCATGATGTCATCATCATAAAGTGGTTTTATTGCAATGAACTAAAGTAATGAAGGAAAAGATTTGTGACAGCTGCGGCATCTGCCTTCGAGCTCGGAGGCATCTCATCTGCGGTGGCGGAAGCAAAGCAGCAGTGAGTAGACAGTGCAAGGAAATAAAAAAGGGGGGCGATAGGGAGATAGGGCAGGGTAGGGATAATCGTATGATTTGTCATAAGTTGTTTCAGGAAGCGGTGCGTGATCGCCAACCTTGTTCGCAGCAAACGGCCACGGGCGGGTAATGTCCGAGCTGCAGCTTGTTTTTTGTTTCCGTTTTTGCCATCGCATGGAAGTGGCGGGCAATGGGTAGCCTAAAGCGAGAGAGAACAAATCCGGTCACGCTTACCATGGGTCCAGCATAGGTTTTTCGCAGGTGAGTGGTCTTTCTCTTTCTGAGCTACTGGCGGCTTTTAAAGACTCTTGTTGCTCGGCAACCGATGCTTTGGAGAAAAAATAGAAGTAATTTCCTTATGAAGCACTGAGCCAGGTATTGGCGCTTGAGCATTTCAAACACTGTCGGAAAAGAACTACAGGACTTTTTCGGTTGTTACGACAGAATTTCTGTGCGGTTTTTGACAGGAAACTTGTTGGGACAACAGAATGTTCTGCAGTTACACCAGAAATTTCTGTAGTTACATCAGAAAAGTGCCGCAGAACTACAGACAACAGAAATATACTACAGAAAAACTGCAGAACTACAGAAAAGTACTACAGAGCTACAAAAAAATCTCACATTTACGACAGAACTACAGAATATTTTGTCGTATTTTTGATATAGTTCTGTAGTTTTTTTCGACTGGGAGCTACCATGCACACTACGCGGCAGGTGTGTCCGAAGACAACGTCTGCTCAGCCCAGGCAATACCAGTAGTCCTCACCACTTTCGGCCGTAACAAGGTCCTGCCTATGTGTACAGAACGCCGCAGATTAGTGCTTCTATTCTCTACATTGGGGGAAAATCCGCGCCAGCTAGGCTTTCCGCTTACCAACAAACATTAGAATACACAGCGTCAAACTATTTCCGAGTACAAGCCGCAAGTTGTCAACGCACTCCAGTGTACTTCGAGCCAAACTATTAAGTTCAGCGTGGCACCTACTCTTGCGATTCGAAGGAGTTAAAAACACACCTATAGACGTCTTGAAGACCTGTGCTTGAGATCTCCACGCAATGCTGCTCCTTGCTTACCGCCTACCACGAGCCCGCTGTCGACACATCCCCACCTCTTTTGTTTGCAAACATGCCAGAGGTCGATAGCTTTGTACTGTCTATACAATCGACTCCATTTTGACAAAGAAAAAGTTCTAAAGACACAGAGAAATACCGAAAACGTGTGTGTGGGGGGGATTAAAACTGTCACACGAACAAAATTAACTTGCAATGGTTGGCGTTGTTAATTGCCCAGAGATACTGCTTACCTCTTCGACTATCTATTTTATTACATTCTCTACATTGTGTATTGCATACTTATTCGGAGTAACTGTGGGCGGTGCATAGGGGCCGAGGTAAGCATATAAAGTAAAAGCAGCCGCTACAGAACCATGGAGTGCGGTCTGCGAAAAACAGCGCGCTCAACATCCCCAACCGTCCTCCAAATACAAAACATATTCTTACGCCGGATCCTCCCCCTATCCGGGAACAAAATAACCAAAAACAAAAAACTTGGTGGTGAAGGTCTGGAGCCATTGATGGTGGCGTGACTTTTAGCCCACAAAACAAGATAGGGGGCAAAAAACATGGCGGCGGCGGTGGGCGCGATATCAGGCGTATTTCTTGCTGACCGCACCGCCGCTAAGGCTGAGTGGGCCGAAAAACTGAAAATCCACGCGGCTGGCGTGGTGATCGCTTTGGTCTTCTTATTTCTTCTCCTCATTTTGAACATTCAAGTCAGCAGACGAACACAGCGAGCGGGATTGCTTTCGGAAGAAGGCATCGGCCACGCTGCCGGTCAGCGCCTGCAGCCTGTGTTCTTGCTTCTGCTGTTGCTGCCATAAGGGCTAGTATGTTCTGCAGCGCCGAGCGACGCATTTTTGGTGCCGTACGCCAGGGCGGAGCAGGGATCCCGGAGCCTTTTCTTTCCTGTTTTCGGTTTCACGCCACCAACGTGTATTTGGTGATTGCGTTTTCTTCGGGAACAGCAGTGCATAGTAAGGGCGTGCTTCGTGTATTTTCGTTTCTTTCTGAGCAACCATGGACGTGATTCTCCCGGGAAGCCGGCCAAGCGCTGAAGGCATGGGCTGGCCTTAAGTGTTTACGCAAGCTCCTTATCTACCCTTATCGTGAGCTCTTTATGACATCAATAAGAAAGACGTACAAAAAGTAAACAAAATCACAGAACTTTTAAGAAGAACAGACCTAGCGAAAATAAAAAACAAAATGCACTCGAAGATTTCCTAGCCTTCTTGAGTACCACTATACGAGTATAATGGAAAAATATGCAGCGTACAACACACCGACAATACAGATGCTGGGACCAAGATTCTCTCCCTTGCTGTCTCTTTTTCTTCGTTTTGTTTCCTTTTTTAATCTGTCTCGCCCACGTACAGTGCTCTATCTCGCCCAAATGGCCATCCCCCACCGCCCCCCATTGTGTCAGTATTATATTTACGTTATTTTTGCCGTTTCGCCGGTCAGTCCCTTTCTTTCTTCCTCCCCTATCCCACAAAGTCTCCCACAGTGATTCTAGAAGAATGAAAGGTGGCAGGGAGTAGAGGGGGGGGGGGGGGCGCAGAGAAACTTCACGCCTTACTGCGCCTACCGCGCCGGCGTCGATCGGGGCTCACGTGGGTTCTGTTCTTTTCTATGTATGCGTATGTGGGCTGCATTTGTTTTATCAATAACTTTTTTCTGGCGCCTTCCCTGCTTGACGAGGTGGACGATTTGTTTCACTTGTAACTGCTCTGTCGAGCGTCCCCCGAAGACAACCGCAAGAGGAGGGAGAAGTGCCGAGCCAGATTGGCAAAATAAGCCCCTGCAAAATTGTGGCGTCGCATGAAGGGGTGAAGAAAGAAAGTGTGCCAAATTATCCACACACACACACACACACACACACACACACACACACACACACACACACACACACACACACACACACACACACACACACACACATACACACACACACACACATACACACACACACACACACACACACACACACACACACACACACACACACACACACACAGACACACACACACACACACACACACACACACACACACACACACACACACACACACACACACACACACACACACACACACACACACACACACACACACACACACACACACACACACACACACACACACACACACACACACACACACACACACACACACACACACATATGTATATTCCAGCCATTCAACTTTTCAGTTTGGAGGTGGAAAGCAATAGCGCTCACTCAGTGAGTTTAGGAAATATGAACGTGCGATTGCACGCGTAACGACTTGCAAAAAGAAATGCAGCTAGCTAATCTCGTGGAATCAAGCTAATGATAGTAGTAATGCTGGGTGAGTGTTCTGATCTGCACTGGCGACATTGGATGCTTTGCAGGGATCGAACGACTGCGGATCGAACCTCCATCCCTGATCCACAGCCGAGAGCTTTAACTGCGCCACGCCCCGGATCGTGAAACGCACGGCATAATTCTCCTTTCCTGTCATGAGGAAGATAGCTAATAAATAAACAAATCCCATCTCCACCAGGAACCGTACCACCAACACTTTAATCCCCAGCCGAGCGCCTTAACCAACTGCGCCACGTCGGGGATCGTGAAATGAGCATCATAATTCTCCTTGTCTAGCGATGATATTATTACGAGGCACGTCGAGATATTAGGAGGCGATGGTACGTCGTAGCCGCAGCAGTTCACAGTCAGGGACACACTCACAGGAGAACCAGACGCAGCTGCAGCATCGTCTTTCTCTACTAGCCCAGCACTTCGTCATCGTCTCTTTCACTGCGTACCGTAACAATACCCCCCTGCGGAATAAGCACAGTCCCGGTGCGTAGACTACACAGGTGAGCGCGAGATATAAGGTTTGAGACGGGCGACATGCACGACTTCTGGATGATGGTTTGCCGGAGAGTGGCGGTTCACAGGGATAATCTCGTACGTCACGTCGGTAAGTTGCCGCAAGACCTGGTAAGGGCCCACGTAGCGGGGCAGAAGCTTCTCGCACATGCCTACACGTCGAGCAGGGAGCCAGAGGAGTACGAGGGAGCCAGGAGGGTAGTAGGCGTCACGGTGCTGGAGATCGTAACGGTGCTTTTGAGAACGCTGGGACGCACGAAGCCGGTCTCGAGCAATATGACGGGCGGCATCAGCGCGGGCGATGGCGTCAGAAGCGTAACTGCAGGAGGAATCGTCAAGAGGCAGCAAGGTGTCGAAGGGAAGTAGAGGGTCACGGCCGAAGAGTAGATAAAAGGGAGAGTATCCGGCGGTATCATGTCGTGAGGAGTTATAAGCGAATGTTATGGAAGGTAAAGAGATGTCCCAGTCACGGTGATGGTCAGAAACATACATTGACATCATATCGGTCAGGGTACGATTAAGGCGCTCAGTAAGACCGTTCGTTTGCGAATGGTAGGCCGTTGTGAAGTTGTGGCGCGTAGCGCATGAGCGCAGAAGGTCATTAACAACTTTGGAAAGGAAGCAGCGACCACGATCGGTGAGCAGTTGACGAGGAGCACCATGAAGCAAGATGACGTCATGCAAAAGAAAGTCTGCAACGTCGAAGGCACAGCTGGTGGGGATAGCTCTGGTTATGGCATACCGGGTGGCGTAATCGGTCGCTACGGCAATCCATTTGTTCCCTGAAGTCGATGTGGGGAATGGCCCGAGTAGGTCGAGACCAACTCGAGAAAAGGGCTCAGTTGGAACTGCGAGTGGTTGCAGGGGCCCACTAGGTTGAAGAGACGGGGTCTTCCTGCGCTAGCACAGCTCACAGGCGGTGACGTAGCGACGGACAGAGCGGTAGAGGCCAGGCCAGTAGAATCGCCGTCGAACATTGTCGTATGTGCGGGACACTCCTAGGTGCCCTGCAGTAGGAGCATCATGAAGGTGCGCAAGAACAGCAGAGCGTAGATGTGTCGGGACAACAAGCAAAAGGTCTACACCATCTGGGCGCATATTGCGTCGGTATAATGTGTTATTAAGCAGCACAAACATACTGATGGGCGGATCAGTGCTGTCGTTGCGCAGGTGATCAATAATGGGGCGCAGGGAAGGATCACGACTCTGTTCGACGCCGATGTGGAGAAAGTTCGAAATGGACAAAACGCAGTCGTCAGCAGTATTGTCAGGAAGTTCAGGAGGGTCAACGGGGTGGCAGGACAAGCAGTCGGCGTCTTGATGTAGACGGCCTGACTTGTACACAACAGTCAACGTGTATTCTTGTAATCGCAAGGCCCAGCGACCTAAGCGGCCAGTAGGGTCCTTAAGCGATGACAACCAACACAAGGCATGATGGTCCGTCACTACGCTGAAGGGCCGCCCAAACAAATAAGGGCGGAATTTGGTCAACGCCCAAACAAGTGCAAGGCATTCGCGCTCCGCAATGGAATAATTGCGCTCGGACTGAGATAGAAGGCGGCTGGCATAGGCAATCACACGAGAGTGGCCGTGCTGGTACTGGGCAAGGATGGCGCCAATACCATGTCCGCTAGCGTCGGTGCGCAGTTCTGTAGGCGCAGACGGGTCGAAGTGCGCCAGTACAGGAGGAGCGGTGAGCGCGGAAATGAGCGTTGTGAAGGACTGAGCTTGTTCATGGCTCCACGAGAAATTCACGTTTTTCTGCAAAAGGGAGGTAAGGGGACGTTCTAGGTCAGCGAAGTTCCGAATGAAGCGACGGAAGTAGGAGCAGAGCCCGAGAAAACTTCGCACATCACTTGTATTACGTGGTGTAGGGAACTCGCGGACACGAACTTTATCAGGGTCGGGCTGCACACCATTTTCGTCAACCAAATGTCCCAGGATTTTGATGTGGCGGCGGCCGAAGCTGCATTTTTTTGCGTTGAGTTGAAGACCGGCGCGGCGAAAGACTGCCAGTATCGTAGAAAGCCGTTCAAGGTGACTTGTGAACGTGGGAGAGAACACGACAACGTCATCTAAGTAGCATAAGCACGTTGTCCACTTGAAGCCACGGAGAAGCGAGTCCATCATGCGCTCGAAGGTTGCAGGAGCGTTACAGAGGCCAAATGGCATGACCTTGAATTGGTATAGTCCGTCAGGGGTGACAAATGCGGTTTTCTCTCGATCCCGTTCGTCGACAGCTATTTGCCAGTAGCCGGAACGCATGTCGATCGAGGAAAAATAGCTGGCACCATGCAAGCAGTCGAGGGCGTCGTCAATTCTCGGGAGCGGATAAACGTCTTTTTTAGTGATCTGATTGAGGTGGCGGTAATCTACACAGAATCTCCAAGTTTGATCTTTCTTTTTGACTAAAACGATAGGAGACGCCCAGGGACTGCAGGAAGGCTCAATAATATTATTTGTCAACATCTTGTCGACCTCCTTCTGTATCACGTGGCGCTCAGCAAGAGAGACTCGATAAGGCCTTCTGTGAATAGGGCTGGCATCACCAGTATTGATGCGATGGGTAACGACAGATGTCTGGGCCAAAGGTCGGTCGGCAAAATCAAAAATGTCCTTGTACGAAAGCAAAAGGTCGGAGAGAGCACCGGCTTGCTGAGGTGTCAAATCCGGTGCTATCATGGGAGTAAAAAGGGTTGAACGAGAAGCTGATACGGGAGGTTCAGACAGAGGCACAGGCTTGAGGGCAGAAACTTCGCAGTCAGCCAACGGAAGCAAGTCAGCGAGTGCAATGCCATGGGGCAAAACTTGGACAGAGCGGCTAAAGTTAAGGACGGGAAGATAGGTTCTGTTATCCGTGACGGTCAGGACAGTGTGAGGGAGTATGACGTTACGGGGGAGAACAACATCGGTGATTGGACAAGTGACGTATGTACCATCAGGAATAGCAGGAAACGGGGCCAAAGGAACATACATGGCAGCTTCGGGCGGTAGGCGAACAAACTCGGCGGAGCAGAGGCGTGGCTTGATATCTGTGCGGTCGGAGCAGAAAGGCAGGTCTAAGCGAAGGAGGCCACTTGAACAATCAATCAGGGCAGAGTGCGCCGTTAAAAGGTCGATGCCGAGGATCACATCGTGAGGGCAGCGGTCGATTACAGTGAAGAGCACAGGGGTAGTTCGACCACAAATGCTCACGCGCGCAGTGCAAAGTCCCACGACGGCAGCGACGCCTCCGTCGGCGACACGAACGGCTGATGAAGAGGCGGGTGTGACAACTTTTTGAGTCGGCGGCGAAACGAAGAGCTGAGGACGGAAATTTGGGCACCAGTGTCAATGAGGGCGGTAACAGGCACACCATATACACAGATATCTAGAAGATTGCGGCGATGAGCGAGGGTCAGCAGAGGATTTTCGGGCCGGGTCGTCAATGCAGCTTCACCTCCGGGAGCTGCATTGATCAGTTTTCCGGGAGCGGGCCAGATAAGTTAGGGGACGAGGAACGGTGAGGTAGGGGTGAGCGGGAATGGCGAGTCTGGGGAGACGGCGATCGGCTGGACATGCGCGGGGATGGCGGGTTAAAGTCACGAGAGGGCATATCACGGAGAGAGGTTGGGTGTGGTCCGTAGGCGGTGCTGCGATCATGATAGTAGCGAGGTCGAGGTGGCGGAACCCAACGGCTGCGGCAATGGCGAGAAATGTGGCCGGCACGTGAGCAGTTGAAGCAGATGGGTCGATTGCCGAAGGTCCGCCATTCTTCTGGGTTGCGGTAGCGTCGGGTAGATTCGGGGTATCGCGTCGGGAAGCGCGCAGTCGGAGCCGCAGCAGCTACCACCGGAATGGAGGGCTGGACAGATGGCTGTGCGGACGGCTGACCAGAGCTCTGGCTTACGCTCGCATTAAGGCCCACGTTCGCGAATTCTTGCCGAACGACAGCTTGGATCAGTGCTATAGTAGCATCCGCCGGCTGAGGGTGAATGCGACGGGGGCCATTGCCTCCAGCTCTCTGCGAACGATCCTGGTCAAGTTTGGCTCATGGGACGGCTGCTGTAGTATTGGCAGATCTTCGCACGAAGACGTAGCAACTGTGTTTGGCAAGCGGTCGAAGCGGGGAGCAATACGACGATGTTTAGCTTGCTCAAACCGCCGGCATACCTCGAGGACGGAGTCGACCGTCGTACAATCTTTGCAAAATAGAAGGTTAAAAGCGTCGTCAGCAGTGCCCTTTAAGATGTGGCCCACCTTGTCACACTCGGGCATGGCGCTGTTCACTTTGCGGCATAGAGCTAGTACGTCTTGTATGTACGACAGATATGATTCGGTCGACGACTGTGCTCGCGATGCCAGGTCCTTTTTAGCGCCGAGCTTGCGTCCGATTGGCTTGCCAAAGAGATCCCGAAGCTTCTCTTTGCACATGTCCCAGGATGTTAGATCTTCTTCGTGCGTCTCGAACCAGACGCGCGCCGTACCAGCCAGGTAGAAAATGACATTTGCAAGCATCAACGTTGCGTCCCATCGGTTGTGCTTACTGACTCGCTCGTACATAGCGAGCCAGTCTTCGACGTCGATGTCATCGGTGCCGCAAAAGGTTCCCGGATCACGAGGCTGCGCAACGACGACAGTGGGCGCTGGTTGTGCCGCGGTAGAGGTAGCTGCATCGGACTGCATAGTGCTAGCACCAAGTTGGCGGCCACTACGGAGATCCAGCTTGTGGTATTGGTGTCTACCCAGCACCTCCACCAAGATGTTACGAGGCGCGTCGAGATATTAGGAGGCGATGGTACGTCGTAGCCGCAATAGTTCACAGTCAGGGACACACTCACAGGAGAACCAGACGTAGCTGCAGCGTCGTCTTTCTCTACTAGCCCAGCACTTCGTCATCGTCTCTTTCACTGCGTACCGTAACAATATAATGATGCTGCAATTAGTGATAATGATGGTGCATTTAGTTTATAATAATAATGAAAACAAACGAGATGCACCGTGAGCACCAGCAACACTCAGACTTTCACATTTCTGCAGTGTAGATTCTACAGTTGTCTCGGAATCTGTTTGCTGTTAACCGGTGTAAAAGCACCGTGAGAGACTACGTTTCCTTGAAACTGAGAAAGACATGTTTTCTTGCAATTGCTAAGAATACGCCCGCAATAATTTAATGCTTTATAAAACTGCTTGCAGTCAAACATATTACAAAACCAAAACGTTCTAGCATAGGAGGCATACGCAATTCTTCAATGAGTCTTCGCAACTACGAAAATCGCAGATCAAAACTCTGAGTATCGGTGCTCGCAACGTTTCTTTAGCCGTCATTTATATCCGCAAAGTTGTCAAATATAGTGTTTTTATTCATTTCGCTTCTCTCCAAATCGCGCTGCTTGAGCACTAGTAGCCTTTCTCTGAATGAAGGATTCTGAAAAATTTATTGTGCTTTGTTCACGAGAATGTCTTTTCTATAGCGAATCATTCCCTCCACTACTAAAGCGCCAAGATCGAAAGCCTTCACTTAAGTCGCCGCAGTACCTTCTTCCGTCTTAAACTTTTTCTGTAGTTCATTAATTTTGACTGCAGTGGTAAAGCAAGTTGTACAAGGATAAGTTTGGCTGGGACAGCCAAGCTAATGCATTTTCTTTCCGACTGAAATACGCCGAAGAAAAGTCGACGTCACGAATACAGAAATATTGCGGATCATCAAGCTCGCGCCTAAGTGATATCCGTCCACCGTACCCATAACGTCGGATGGACTGCTTGCAGTCAGGCTTGTCGATAAGAGCCCACCGGCCGTTTTCTAAGAGCAGCCCAACCATGAACATGGCCACACTGGGTTGCGAAGAGCATCGGCCGCCTTATCTCAAGCCTAGAGCGAAATCTTTGCAAAAGCATTGACAGCGTATTTTTCTGAGTATTAAATTTTAACCTCTTTTACGGTGACGTGGTCTACTTGATGCCACGATTAAAGAGGATGAATACGCAGGGAATGTTATGCTCGAGAACATGGTCATTAGCCTGCGTATGTCAATCATTACAATGAACGTAAAACCTAATGACCTGTCGCTAGTGGAAACGTCGGCCGTGAGCAAGTCGCTGCAGTGAGTCATTGAGTGCGTGCGTGCGCGCGACTCACTCACTCACTCACTCACTCACTCTCACACACACACACACACACACACACACACACACACACACACACACACACACACACACACACACACACACACACACACACACACACACACACACACACACACACACACACACACACACACACACACACACACACACACACACACACACACACACACACACACACACACACACACACACACACACACACACACACACACACACACACACACGCGCACACACGCACACACACGCACACACGCACACACGCACGCACACACACACACACACACACACACGCGCGCACACACGCACACACACGCACACACACACACACACACACACACACACACACACACACACACACACACACACACACACACACACACAATCAGAACAGGAATATATGAACAAAAACGATTTCCAGTACCAATGCTCTGTGCCAATGATTACGGCCTGCGTTTTTTATAAACATGTGAAACACTGTTTTGTAACATTTTGTAGCTATTATTTTTCGGTAATAACCTCATATGCTACGTGTTATGGCGGCCCATATATTGCTGAAACTTATCTGTTAAGATAGAGTTGTCGCCTTTTAATTTTAGGCCCTTCTTTGCTTAGGGCGCTAGCTTACCTGTACACATGGCTAAAAAAAAAAGTTTCATGAATAAGGGCGTTATTTCAATGTGTGAGTTACTCGTATTTTACGGATCAGCCCACTTGTACAGTCACCGCTGCTGTGTTGGTGATTTATCAGACGAGTTATGGCTAAATATGCGCTCCGATCCTGCTCATGCGTCGTGTCTGACACGGCTTGGATGATATACCGCGTGCCTTCCCTCGTGTACCGGTATTTATTGATATTTATAGAATACTGCAGGCCATTAAATGGGTCCAAAATGGAGGGGTAAAAGTACATAAGAGAAACGCGGCAAATTACATCGCAGAAAACATACGAGTAATACAGGACATAATAGAGAACAGGAAAACACAACTCAGCTACTATCAATAAGCTACTTTGTCAATGGCATCGATGCTGTTTACAATCTCAGATGAGAGTTCAATCCACTCAGCTATTGTGCGAGGAAAAAATCAGCATTTGAAAGCATTGATTCTAGCGCTGTACGGTGTTAGTGATTCCGTGTGACGATTTCATGTTAGTCGCGTTGTGATCGGCTTAAGAAATAAATCAGGGCTCACGGAGAGTGTTATTTTTGAGCGAAGAAATAAATTTCCATCTGAACTTTTCTTCGTGTTTGTAATGTCTATATGTTATGTTGCGTAATAAGTGTGGTTGGAGAGTCAGTAGAACAATATTTATTAAAGATTATTCGTGCAGGTTTTTGCTGGATCATTTCCAGTGCCTCGATGTTATGTTTTGTGTAAGGGTCACGGTCCCAGATGGTACATGCGTACTAAAGTTTGGGTCTGATGATGGACATTTAAGCTAAATGTTTCGCCCTAGAAGGGGCACCTTTTAATCTATGCCCGAGGAGATCAAGTTTCCGAAAGGATGACGTACATATATTGGTTATATGTTTATGCCTGCTAAGACTATTGGTTATAGTAACACTTAGGTATTTGCATTCACTATCTTCCTCAAGCAGATGATTTGGAAGGGCATATGGAAATGATAGGTTACTTTGTTTATTGGTCACTTTCATAAAGACTGTTTTGCCATAGCTAAGTTTCACCTCCCATCGACTACGCCATGAGTGAATGTTCCGATGGTTAGAGTTAAGAATGACTCGGTCGTAACAAGGTCTGATTTCATGAAACAAAACACAATAATCAGCAAAAGACTATTTTGCACTGGTTAACTAATTACACCCACAATGTCACTGATGTAGACCAAAAACAGTAACGGTCCCAATACACTTCCTTGCGGCGCACCAGAAGATACAGGAAGGCAGTTTGAACAATGGGCATCAATACTGACGAACTAGGCGCGGTTAGAAAGGTAAGCGGTACCCCAGGTAACTATAAAAGAAGGAGGCCCGATATTTTCAAGTTTATGCATCAGTTTGGCATGTAAAACAAGATTGAAGGTTTTCTTCCATTTTAAAAAAATAACGTCCAAACGTCCACCTGCCCTGATTTGTTTAGTTGACATGGATTAAACCGTTCTTAATTCATTTCAGTGCGATAAAATTGAAAATCTTGGCGGGAAAGAATGCTGGCTCACTTAGTTCCCATTTACTGAGAGGGTTGTGACGCCATCACGCAAAGTTACGCCACGGACTGATGGGAAGCCAGCATAGGTCTGGCGCCCTGCTATCACTTAATTTTCATTAATTGAGCGTCACCACCTGATAGTGACGTCATCAAGTAATGGGGAGAAAACATATATACAGGACATGTGTTAACTTCCCGGAACTCTTGCCACATTCGCGGGCAGATGGAACACCCCCTAGATTAAGAGAAGGCTAGCGCAAGTCCTTCTTTCCACTAGTCCTACGTCACGACAGTGAGATCCGGGGATAGATCGACGGCGCCGAGCGCAAGCGTACGCAAGCAAGGCGATCTGGAACGACGCGGCCTGAGTGTGCATGTTTTCAGCCTGTGTTTGATGTGTTCCTAATCCGTGATGCATAGGCGCTTGCGAGCAAGGTATCTACAATGTCGTCTTAGTGTTGTGCGCTAAACTGTTGCTCTAACTATGCCAATGGATCCAAAGCGCAAGTGTGCAAGTTTCCGCCGGACTCGGCTCAAAATGCAGCGTGGATAAAGGCTGGGCCATGGAAAAACTTCATACCGATAAGTGCACTGGGGTAAGGAAGCGTTCTTGTTTGCTTCCTAATACTCGTACTGCTTTTCACCACTGTTTGATTTAGCACAGTGTATTAAAACGTAGGCACGCCTATATCGAGTACACAATTTAGACAGCACAGCTACTAATAATCGAGCAGCATTCGGCCTGTTTTGTATGCGGAACAAAATTGTTTTGCAACCTAAATTATTTTTTATGGAAACAAATTTATTTCGCTAGTGGCCACGGGATCGTAGTTGCCGTAGTAAATGACTAATTTAAAGCCGAGTTAGCTGCTCGCTGCGTTAATATACTCATGGCAATCGCTGCTCTCAGCTTAAGCGGCGTTTTTTATATTTACGTTACAGCTTTGTGAGCAGCACTTCTGTGAAAGCGACCTCGTATTCACGCCAAGCTACATCGAGTGTCGTCAAGGTCACCGTTCCGAGTAATATCTCTGCCTACCATTCTTAGCTTTATCTATCCATCTAACAACAAATGCGCTCTCAGATAAATTTTGTGCCTGTCTTAATGTTTATTCAAGCAACCCTGAATGAAGATGAAAATTTCCTCCCAACTTCCTTTCTGCTATTGAAATAAATGCCAAGTGGATTGGGTTAAACTTCCCATATACTTCAAATGACTGGCAATGTTAGATAACACAGGTAACACAAGTATAACACTCTTCGTCACTAGCACTAAAAATTTCAAGAGGTAGCTCCAGAGCAGCGTTGAATAGAAAAAATTACAAGGGTTCAACGCTGCTGAACCAAATATTGAGCGAAATTATTAGCTGCGGATGACCGAATGTTCTTCTTCTTCTCTTTTTCTTCTTCCTCAGCCCATATATAAAGCTTTACTCAACCCATATGGACGTGCCTTAGTGGCTTATAGGGGTAACGTGAATGCCAGGGTCCTAGCATGCTGATTCTGACATAACCGTCCCATGTGATACGAGAGACCCAAGTTGGCAGCTCCTGCCAGCCCGTGTGTCACGTGGGATGTGACGTCACAGCGTCACGTGGGTTAGACTTAACTGCGGCCGCATCACGCGAAGGCTTGAAAGTGCGAGTAGTATAGCTTTCGCAATAAAAAACGCAACCGCGTAGGGTGAAGCCGACTTTCAGTATGATCTCGCTACGATGACGTCACATAAGCTTGCACAGGCCTTGTAGTAGTCTAGGTAGTGTTGGCAGATGGCAGGTGGAAATTTGTAGTTGGCATGTGCGCCGGTCTTGGGGCATTGCCGAGTATGGTGGAGGTATCGGCTGAAGTGGGCAGCTACGCTTGGTAGCGTACAGTCGTCCTCGTACCAGGCAGGAATGGCGTCAGAGTCAGCACCAGCGGTGTCTACCACAGTAAAAAAAAAAAAAAAAAGAATCCTGCTAGAGGTGAGGACGACCACGAAAGACGGAGTATCGGCGGCTGCTCAGACTCAACGCACCGTTCGACCCCCATTGACAGAGAAAGAGCAGGCTGAGAGGACTTCAGGTTTTAATGATAACACGATCATGCATAAATGTCACCTGAATGTTTATTTACTGTTTTGCAACTCCGTTCCTTGTGTTTAGCTGCCGTGACGCTAGGTTTGTGCTAACCGCGGGTACTCCAAAGCGAATGGCAAGAAGCTGCGCGATAATTTAGGTACATGTCCTCGACTTTCAGAGGAAACCTACTGATCTATTTTCAGCCCTTATAGTAGGCAGAATGAGGCGTAACACTCGGGCTATAAAGTGACATATTTCTACCCATCTCTTTGTGCCCAGTGATGTAGTCAGCAACAAGTGGGCATGTAGGCGGTGATCATCCCTACTGCGGTGATATGAAGGCTGGTTAGTGTGAGTTGAGCAGATATGCTGAACTTTTTATAAACTCGAAGTGCTTCGACAGCATCACTTTTATGGTTAGTTAATAATGTATAGTAAATTATGAGCCCATTTCTTCAACCAGAGCTTTAAATTTTTACGTGAAGAAAATGTCTCCAAATTTACTGTGATGCCGAACTTAAATGTGGTTTCTCTGTTAGCAACTGAAATCAAGGCTGCTAAAAAGCGCGTTCCAGTAACAAAAAGCATTTGTGCCTGTGAGCTTTTATTTTCTCGTTTGCTTTGAATATTTTTAATATGAAGGTAATTATCTTCTATGAAAACACTCTGGGTATGGATGCCGCCAACTCCACTTTCTTCTTCAGCCCTCCATCTGCAGCTCTCGCTCTTGTATACTGACTTCTTCAACCGGTTCTTCAAGTCGCAAAGAAAGAGCAGAAACCTCGCCATGATTTGCCTAAACAAGAAGAGAAAAAAAAAACAGCAATTAGAAAATGAGGAAAATGAGACATCGTAAGTTATACAAGATAAGGGGGAAGCTTCTGTTCATGACACATTGGAAAGAACACGAAAGAGCGGAAGATGTGTTCTCTTTTGAAGACTTCGTTTACCCCACGCAAGCGCGTACATGCATACATCCACAAAGCCAAACATGGGCTGGTGCACCATCGACTTCTTTGTACTTTGGTCTCACGGTGTGCCCATAGGAGCGTTATCTTTGGCTGTCGTTTCTCCAGTACCTGCCTCCACGCCTGGGGAACGTCACTGCTTCTATATGTCGGCGAAGCCGAGGTGGTGGTGCTGGAAAGCATTTATTACAAAAGGCAGCAGCGCGCTGCAGAGCCCGACAGTCGGAGGGCTTTGCCAGGCACGAACGCGAGGACCCGATAAGCAGTGCCGCTAGGTTCCCCTTTGCGCAATGCCGAAACCCGGAAGCCTTGTTCGTGCACTGTCTGCACTGTTTGCTCTTGGGAATCACGCTTTTCGCGCTCTTCCGCTCTTGGCCAGTGCGTTAGTGCGGCTACAGAAGCAGCACATGAACGAAACAGGTATCTAAAAAGATGAAGCTTGATTAATAACCTTTCACGTGCCGAAATGAAATCGTGGATATTGAGTAACGCCGTAATTATACTATCCCAATTAGTTTCGATCACACGGTATTTTGTGGCATGCACAGAGCTTCTCAGTACGAGGAGTCTTTGCAGTTTACTCAATTACCTTGGTCGTAATTTTGCTGCGCCAACCAGGATGAAACACATAAGTTCATTCTGAACAGCGGAACGCCATTGCCGTTAAACTAACTGCGAAGGGTCAAATAAACAGAGTGCAGTACTAGACAATTTTGACAATAGTCGTATGGAGAAAGTAGTAGAGATTCCATTCTTATTTCCTCAGAATAGACAACATTTAAAAAAAAATTATAAGCGGGAAATGTGCCTATTTTTTATCCCCTAATAATAAAATCATTTTCGTAATACTAAACCGATTAGTAATGCGATACCGTCCGTTTTAAGAGCACAACTGTTGTAATGTTAAATAAACGCACAATGTGGTTGTGACTGCTTAAAACGAATGTTTAAGCGTTGGCTGGTGTTGGAGCAAAAACGCTCCCGCAGACCAGTCATATTTTTTTCTTACAACGCCTCAGAGTTGAAGGTGACTCCGCACATGCCCACTAATGCAGTGAAATTCTGACATTATGTCCAATAAAATACTGAAAATTAGTGCTCCCCAGTAATTCGCTTTTCTTTTCAAGCTATTTCAGCAATTCATAGAGGCGAGCATCTGACCTATGATTGTTAATTCGCCATTCCCATCTACAAAACCGGCGGTCGCAATAACTGCAGTAACTATAGACCGAAATTATTAACCTTTACCTCACGTAGAATTGTTGAATGCCTACTGTACAGTAATTATATGCAGCACTTACTAACAATAATTAGCTTTTTCTCAAACCAGCGTGCCTTTCAGTGTGATAATTCCTCGAACATACAGGTTTTTGAACTTATCATACATATTCACTCCGTTATTATCCACCCATTAAAAAAAATTATACCGGGTTTATAGATTTTCCGGGATCGTTGGGCTAGGTTCCATATCAAAGCCTACTTGTAAAACTTCGAACTTACAATCGTAATGAAAACGACTTAATTTGTATCTATAACGTTTTTGCCAGATGGATCACAGGCTTTCCTATACAATTGACAACGTTGTTTCAACCTTTACTGCTGATAAATATGGTGTTCCTAAGAGATCCATATTAAGCCCACTACTATCCCTGTTGCATATAAATTTATATCTAAATCATACCTTAAATTTGTCTTATGGAGATTACTGTATCATTTTTCGCCAGAATACTAAACCTAGCCATTCTCATCTCCAGCAGAAAGACCAGTGGCTAATACGTATTCACATTAACAGGACAAGGCAATAACATTCATGACTTGCCGCTCATCTTGTAATATCAATTTGTTTTTGCTAAGTAATTGAACTTTTAGTGGGTAAGTCAACTGAAATACCTCGGTGTCGTCATGTCAACCAAATTAACATAGAATCAGCGCATAGAGCACATCCCCAGCAAGGCAAGTAAATCGCTAGGATTAATACGAAAAACGCTCTACACGGCCACATCTGTCACAAAACTCCTGGTGCACAATGCACTAGTCAGATCATAGCTGAAATACACCTCTCTTATTTGGAATCTGTATTAATATTATTTAATAGTCACTGGAAACAGTCAAGGGCTCGACGAAAGTTGGACTGGTCAAGCATGCTTGAATAAAGAGCAGAACAGACACTGACCAAGCCAAAGTAAAAAAAAAAATTGGGACTTTAGCGACTAAAGTAGTGAAAGGCGATAGCCTGAGTGCCGCATTCTGCACTTTTTGAGTAGAGCTGATACAACGTCAGAAAAAAAGACGCGTCCTCGGTCACTGAGTAGTCCACGAGGTGCGCCCTGGCGTAGGACGAACCTCTGCAAAATTAATGAGGCTACGTCTGACGTTGTGGAAGACGTAAGGGCAGCGGTTTTTGCATATCTCGTCAGGTGGTCAACCGCGACGATGGCCCAACGATTTCCAGCGGCAGTGTACGGGAGCGGGCCGTATAAATCAATACCGACGCGATCAAATAGACGTGATGGGCATGGTAACGGCTGAAACTCGCCAGCAGAAAGATGAGTAGGGGACTTGCGACGTTGACAGACGAGGCATGAGCGAACGTATTTCAGGACGAAGTTGTACGTGAAGTAGTATCGTAAGCGTAGGCGATGGTCGGTCTTGAACACTCTCGCATGGCTGCATTGTGGGTCAGCGTGAGTCGCAGGCTTGCGAGCGTAGGTGGCGAGGAATGACTAGCAACCATTTGCGGACACCAGCACTGTAGTTGCGGCGATAAAGAAGGTTGTCGCGAATGGAGAAGTGTGATGCTTGGCGGCGAAGCGCACGTGATGGAGAAGCAACCGATGGATCTGAGAGGAGCTCGATAAGAGAAGCGACCCAGGGGTCTCTTGGCTGCGCAGAAGAAATGGCATTGATAGGAAGTGACGTTGCCGAGGCGTCCAAGGTGGAAAGGCTGGCGACGTCAGTTGAAAGGTAGCAGCGAGAAAGGGCATCGACGTCTTGATGCTTGCAGCCAGAGCGCTACGTTTGCATCAAATTCCTGTAGACGAAGAACCCACCTGTACCCATTCCTGCAATAAACGTGTTTTCAAGCTTACCGCTAACGAAAATTTTCTCATCGACAGCGCCACACTCACGGCAATAAAAATTGCGTCGACACTTGACTTCACGAGATAAAACTTAACTTCGCAAAACTTTTCAACATTTTCTTTTTGTTTACGTGAGCAAGAAATGTTTATGCTCCTCGTTGTGGAAGGAAGTTAGATACTAACGCTCCGGGCAACGCACCTTGCCCCACGAGTTAAAGTGACTCTAGGGAATGTCTGCGTGCAATACAACGAGCACCGACAAAGAAAAAAAAAAAAAAAACTGGCCTCTCAACTCCTAACCTCTGCAAGGTGGTGTTAACCGTACCATGAAACAAAGGATGAGCAAAAACAAAAAGCAAACGAAAAAAAAGTTGCGCTAAAGAGAATTCCTCGCCAGATATCCAACCGGGAAGCTGTGAGATGCGCCCCGTTCATATGCGGCTCACTATTAACTCCAGGTGTGCTCTCCCCTTCGCCTCTACTTTTCTGTCTTGTTTCTTTCTTTTTTTTTTCGCTTTTTCTAGCTCCTGCTATCTACTTCCATCCGGAAAATCCCAGTGTTCCCGGCCCCTCCGTTCCAGGTACTTTTTAGTTCGCAGCGCCCCTGCCTGGGCGTGGGTGCCTTTTGTTCCCTACTCTTCCCTTTTGTTTCTTCACGCCGCATATAATTATAGGAACCCTAGAGCATGGGCATGCCGTTATGGAAAACGAGGGAGCAGTGTGCGATGGGGAAACCCGAGTTAGGGTTCCCTGACGAATTCGAAGGCTCTGTTCCGGTCGAAGGAGCCACTTAATTGCTTTGTCGAGTGCACCGGACCATCCAGGTCAGATGGGACGGGGCAAGAGGGGAAGAAACGAGCATTGAGCTTGGTTTTCGGGAGCACGATTCCTTCCTTAAAACTCGCAACGGGATTCTGGGGATTTAGGGTGGGAGCTTCCACATTCAGGATGGGCCGGTGAGCTGGGACCCCGGTTGTAAGTACAGTGAGCCCTCTGTGTCTGTGTGCATGCGTGACGGCGCCCTTGAATGCGCAAACAACAAACGAGCTCGACAGTGGTAATGAGGTGACCCGTGTCTCGACAGGCCAGAAGGCGGGAAGGACGTGTTGCGCCCAGTGCTTGCTCGACATCGTGATGCAGTTAGTGATAGTTAGCATACGTTTGGTTCAGGTAAAGGAAAGAAGGAAACGTCAGTGTAATTCTCGACAGGGGCCACTTCTGGTGCCAAGAAGCTGTGTGTATGCGTGCGTAACAAGCATCTTGATGAAGAGGCGTGTAATCTCTATATAATTATTTAATAGTAACGAAGGTCAGTGTCATGAACGAAAAGGATACGATAATATGATACGTATTGTAAAAATTTCTGGTAATAGACCTGAAGAAAGAGAGTGCACCTTAATAGTGTCAAGCATCGACTTTATAACGCCTGAGAGCAACTCCGCTTCCTGAGCTCTGGGGAATTATTTGGTATAACTTATGAAAACAACGATTCATGTTTGCATTTTCTTCGCAAACAATACTTTTGTCAATGGGAACCTTGAAAGGTCAACGTGTAGTCGTATATAGATCAGAATTCAGTGTGAATTTTAGCCGCCTTCCTTGACAGCAGTGTGAAGACGGCAACCCCGAGACTTTAAAAACGCTCACTAAAGCTTTCAACTGAAATTCTTTCCACCTAATTCTCATTCTATTCCTCAGGAAATCTATTTACTTTTCTTCTCTCTAAAAAAAAAAAAATGCACTTGCGAACCATTTTCAATCGTATACCTAGATTAAATAATTCTGGCTCACAAGTTTTATCCGAGAAAAAAAAAAAGAAAACTCTGGGTGCTAGCGCTAGTGCTCGGTAAATACTCTTTTCTATGTACGGCGTCCGTAGCAAAGCGTAAGGTTAGGTTAACCGGTGGACAGACATGACAGGAAAAGAAGGCTGTTAGATCTCGTGCTTCCACCGCGTCCAGAAATTCGTCTTTGCACTGAGCTCATGTATACAACGCAGCCTCCTCTAACGAGTTTCTCAAGGGATTCCGCAGCCTTAACGATGTGCGAAATCCTGCGCCACTCACTTTGGCAAATTTTTGTTGGCTCAAAGTTTCCGTTTGCGCTATTCATTCTACACTGAAACCTAAGCTGTCTTATTCTGTTTGCTATTTCCCAACGTTTGGATATCGATCTGCACGATGGATCGACAAATTCGGGCTTAAAAGAGGTGGTCGTGTTGAGCTAACTCTCCATGTCTACTTGTGAAAATCCCTAATGATAAAATGGCTCACACAGGTCATTCGCGCACTCCTTTGCTTTCCTCCTATGAAGGACCTGCGTTGTGGTTAAGTATGAAGCGGGGAACTTAGTTAACTACTTTTTTCTTTTAACCCGCGCTCGTAGTTGCAGAAGAGCTTCGATGACCTGTTCCTGAATAATCCGGCGGAGACTGGGAGTCAGGTGTGCTGATGGCTCTTGATGGCGGGAAATAAGAGCGAACATTCAAGCAACTTCTTCGCGTATGATGCTTTTGATGTGCGGCTGCAGCGAGGACTGGCCGCAGGCATCTGTCAGGCCAGAAGGCGAATCGATGTGCGTGGAGTCCCCACGAGTAAGAACTTTTTGTTTGCGCAGTTCAGCGATGTTCTGCATCCGAAATGCGTTGTATTCGATGCCGTTTAAAATGTGCCTGACCTTGTCGGCTTCTCCCGTATATGTGTCTACTCGCTTGCACAGAACGAAAACATGCTCGATGCAACTCGTAAAGTTCTTACCGACCCGCTGAGACCGCGCGCACAATCGCTGTTCGGCGCGGAGTCTTCTGAAAAGATTTCTAAGAAGCTAGTTTTGAAAACGGGCCATGATCTGATATCAGTCTCTTGTTTTCGATGCCGAAGATTTGCTACTCCAGTCAGATAAAATATCGCTTTTTTCGGTTTGTTTGCAGCGTTCTATTTATTGTGTGCACGCACCTGCTCAAAGAATGTGAGCCAATCCTCCACGTCATTCTCATCGGTGCTGCTGAATTTGGCAGAGCCTCCCTAACGGAGACCACCGGTGTTGGCGTCATCCGGCAGTGCGGAAGGTCGTAGCGTGCGGGCGGCTACGGAGTTCCATGAAGTAAGAACAGACCCAGAACCTACACTAAATGTAAGGGGAAGTAGGGAGGAGGGGAGGTGGGGAGGAGTTATATGGAGAAGTTTGGGAACGGGGGTGAGGCAAACAGCGGCCTGAGATCATCCAGTCCAGCCAGCTGGAGCATGCGCTAGGCGATGGCCATGCGGTTCGAGCGTTAGACTGTTTTCTTTTTTTCCTTTTTCTCTTTTGCTCCTTAAGTAATGAATTTTTAGTTACGATGTTTAAAACCACTGTATCCATTTTCTAAGTCATTTACACTTGCTTAATACGTAGTGGCTGGCTTGTTGGTTCATCATAGATATACTTGTGGCCCCGGTAGAGACATCTTATTTTTCCTTCTTTTTGGTGGCGTCACCAAACTATGCGTATCCATTTCTTCTTATGCTGCCCCGTGTTTCTTTGTGGCTATGAATAACTTTCAATAATATATTTAGACGGCGGCTGTAGAGTTGAACATTGTTGACAGGACTGCATGACCTTTGAAATCTGCAAAAGAATAAAAACTGCTAGAAATAACTATGCTAGGTTTACTGCATTCGTCTTTTTTTTTTTTCTCTCTTGGTGACACGAGTAATATTACTATAACTATAAGCTAGAAACTTAAATGGCGGCATTTTCAACTGCCCGTTTGGTCTTCGTATTTGTGCCAACATTCGTACCGAGCCGCCCTCCACCCTTCCTTCCCTCACGGTTCCTTCTCAAAGTCATCGAATCTTTCTTTTCCCAGATTTTGCTTCTCTCCTCCTTTGAAATGTTCCCTAATGAGTGGCGGGGGAGCGAGACCCCGTTTGATTTCAAATGGGTCGGGATTATGCTGATTGCATCGATTCGCGATAACCTAATATAAATTGGCACACTTCCAGCAACCTCGTGCTTGCGGTTGTTCTTGTGGAGGCGACCCACTGGACATTGATTTTGGGTTATCTTTTTTCGAATACCCGTCGGCAGTCGAGTATCAGAAGCGATTACAACTTTTCTTTTTCCTAACATCAGCCTAATTCTTGCCCTTCCCATAGCCTCTCACGCTGCTGCCCGACAGTTGAAACTTCGCGACACCAATTTCCTCCCCTGGGGGCAATTTATTTGAACCTCCATTACATGACAAAGTGGGACGTAGCGAATCTATGGCACAACGAGTAACAAACGAGCATCGTTTGCTAAAGACTATACGCAGTCAAATGCAGCGATAAATTTTAATCGAAACATCGTCCTTCCATTTATTATCACAATCGCCACTCTTCTGAGAAGCTTTACTCTTACATGTTTTTATCCAAATCTCTTATTTAACCGGATATTGTTACACTGCATCAAATTTGGAGATGAGAGCAGCCTAAAAATTAAATTCTTATTGCTTTAGTAAAGCAAAGAAATTATATTGAATTTGACGGAGGATAAATACATGAACGCTGTGCCCTAGTATTATAATGTAAATGTTCGAAATTATTTGAATCCCACCATTACTGCATGTCCCATCTCCATCAGTGCTGCCATTGTAAGGCGAACTGATTAACTATACTAACCTAATATAAATTAGAACCGAGAGGATGATTAGAGATTTCTACTCTTCTTTGAAGACAGTCCGTTAGGTTGACTATATTTAACCAACATACAGCGCCGTTTTGCCCTGTTTAGCGTCATCTAGCCTCCGCGATCTCGATTGTTGTTACGTCACCGGGAAAAACCACATTCGCTTCTGCACCCCTGACAGAGGAGTCTAAGCGCCGAATCACTAGACCAACGATAGACTGAATTAGCCTCTTCATTGTTCCTCTGTTAGTGCGCTGGTATGCCTAGCCGGGTTTCCTAACTACCCTCATTGATAGCTTATATTCTGTGGGCTGAGTGTGTATGCACTCTTTTGTATGCGGGCTATTATCACCGCTCAGCTCGCTTTTTTCCATTCAGTTTTATTTCTTTCTTTTTTTTTTTTTTTTGCTTGTGCCCGATGCGTCAGCTACCAAAGCATCACGCGCTCAGACTAATACTTCGGGCTTCCTTTTCGCACCTTTCTTTCCTTGTATCCGTTTACTAACAATGCGTAATTCATTTATCGCTGCATGTATGTGGTTTCCATATTTATCTTCCCTTCTTCTACAAGTCCTGGGTGTACGTGACGCCTTTGTTCTTGTCTTCTACATGCTTTTCACTTCTAAGCGCGCAGGTTTCTTTTATGCGACCTCCGAGGAGATACGCAACTTGACTGGGCAGATGACACTAACTGTTCACCGTTATCAGCGACCAATCACCACAGCGGATTACTGCCGTAATAAAAACTCGCCCATGAAGCTCCTCTTTTTATTAAGATTAAATTAGAGCAATAATTAGTTTGAGCGCATAAAGAAGAAGGAGGGAAATAAAAAGCCAACGTCGTTCAAGGTCGTAGAAAATCCCATTAGCAGAGCATCTACAAATCTACCACTTTGCCTCACCGGAGACAGAAACTGCGCATCTCGTTAGGTTGTAATTGTATATAGGAAGCGCTGCCTCGATACGGCTCAATCGATATTCTAAAGTTATCAGTACTATTCCCTCATTTTGAACTCCGCCGTGGGTTTCTTCCTTGAAATGTAGTCTGACTTTCTGGGCTGCTCATGATATTTCTTTAAGTCGCACCCTCTCTATAGCAGAGCCACGTGGCGCGCATAAAAGGGTGACTGAACATTTTCCATTCCTCCCGGCAGCATTCGACTGTGCCTCCATTTTCCAAACTGCGTATACCGCGCAACTTTCGCAAGCAAAGCCTTTCTCTGCGATCCGCTTGCATAGGCTAGGTTGTCATTATTTACTTAAATGCGTCGTTTTCGCCTTCTTGGAGGCATGGTTGGATGTCGGAAAGTGTATTGCTGAAAAGAGGAGGTCCATCTCTACGATGAACGTTTGGATTAGAGGTAATTAGCACCGCACAATACCTTTCGCATGTAGTCGACTGATCACAAATTTCCCGCACTGAGTCTTGTTGCTACATTCTGTACGGGCTATTCTACCCCTTCAACTACTTCGCACCAAGCCTGCATCGTAGATCTTTTTTTTTTTTATTGTTTTACGTTTGCTACCTTTGAATCCTAGTTTCAGATCCAGTTCATTAGCAATTCTTTGTCTTACTTAGCTTATGCATGCGTATACCGAGACATCTAGTGTCGGGATACAAAAAGTGAAAACGTAACCAAGTTTCTTTCTTAACGCAACTAAAGAGACGCAGTGCACCTTGCACAGACCGACAACTGCTGAAGGAGATGAAAATAGACAGTGGACATTAGTCTCGTCTACCTTGAGATGCATGCTGTGAAGCGAACGAAGCGAGGTACATGACACCAGAGGCAAGGATATGAATATGACGTTGAATTCAAAGTGCACCCATGGGGGCTTACCAAGAAGCGAGATAACCGTATACCACGAACACGTTAGGTGGCGCTGTATTCGATCTGAATAGTTTACGTCGCAGTGTTCGAGCGCTATACGCATGCAGACGCAAAGTTATTCGATATAAAATAAAAAACGGAGTAATACTTAATATCATTCAGGGGCGGTCAGGGAAATCTCAAAACAAGTTAAAGCAAAATATTAGTAAGAGAGTAAATACTCATTAAGCTTTTCAATTGAAGACAGGTTATTTCAGGCGGCCCACAAGTAGGGACAAATTCCTCTTCAGTAGCGAAATTTCTGAGAAAGCAGCATAGCCTTTTTTTCATGGCTTTCATGGTTGCGTTGAGTTAATACCTAAGAATAATTACTTCCTGATTACACCAAATGGTAGTTTATGTTGTAATTAATTAGCCTGTGGTTTGTAACTTCGTACCAAGAGAGCACACTTATTCTCTAGGACAGGTTATCAGGGGCTCTGTTAAAGCTCGCTTCGGCCCTATTTTACTGCATTTCTTATGCGTTGACTTCAATTTAGTGAACTTTTGAGGAATATGCCTTTCTTTCAGAAGCTACAAACTAATCCTCTAAGGTTGTCCTTGAATTTCATCTACTAACCTGCAGCATACGTATGTAGCCGTAGGAACCGCCCGTATCGCCAGCCCTGCCAGGTTCTCAAGGCGCTACAACTCTCCTTTCGAAGCACCTGCTGTGCATACGCAAAACAACGACGGCAGACGCTGGTCACTTGGCTGGCACGGATCCGCAGTCAGCCACCGTCCGAGTGCGTTATTTTGGGCCTCTGGTTTGAGGCCCACTCGTGCCGAATCGGGCATTATGCCCGACTGCTTTGCTTCCTACTCGGCATCACAGTGCACATAGTGGTGAACTCAGGAATGCTAGCATTTCATATGCCTACAAATGCCACTACCTCGTTTCTATGCCTACAACCACAGCACCTATTTCTGAATTTTCTTCACCCTCTTTCCATTCCCCAAAATAGCTTAGCTGGCTATAGCGCATTGCCTGGGCACGTCGCAAAACGCTACTTATTCTCTTTTTCTATTTTCTTACGTAATCTGTGTTTAGCAACTGTAAATCACTTGGTCGTATTTATAACGCTCCGTTCCCAGAGTATATATACTAGTATTTCCTCGGACAAGAATGGTTTCATCGCAGATCAAATTTTTACAGAAATGAATAATTAGCAGTCATTCACGAGGTTACAGCAAATTGGTAGATCGAAGAAAGAAGAAGAAAGTGGCAACCGTCAATACTCAGCACTCAGCACTTACTCTGGAACCACCCGCTCCTTGTGCGCTTTTTCAAATTAATCATTTCTAGAGCAACCATAGTGCCACTTAGCTGGGGCAACCCAGAGCTACACAGAAGGGAGAAAGCTTTGCTTTGCTATAGAGCTCTGGTGGCCGCCAGGCTCTTAATGGCGGATTTCATAAAGCATGGCTCAGAAAGTACGTGAAAGGTGTAAAGTAAAAAGAAAGCATGAAATGACTAATTTGTCAACCATGGGCTAAATCAGCAAGGAAAATGACGAAACTTGCACAGTACTATGTCTCGACAAGTGCCAACAAAGTTCCGAAAGCCAAGGACGCGCATTCAGCACGATGAATCTTCGTCAATCACAATACGTACGGGGTAAATACTCTGAATATGAGATGTCTCATAGCGTGAGCTGTGAAATTATTTTTGCCTGTTCTTTTCGAGTAAATAACTTTTACCTTACTCTTGCAACAAAACATGGTTGTGCATAATAAAGGAAGCTAGCCTTCCATTCTAAATACATAAGCACACGTGTTCAGTGTTTTATAATAATATTGAACGACGGTGCGTTGAATATCTAGGTGAAAAATTCAAGGTAGAAAATATTTCCTTGCCATATAGATAATTTGATTATGGAACAGTAATTTAGGCTATGAGGATGAATTCCCGGCGTTTTCATTAGCAGCTGCATAACGATACCCTGGAAGGCAATGCCGTATTTCACTGCTTAGTGCACCAACATTTCGAAAACGATGCTGCAAACAAGTTCGGAAAAGAAAAAAAAACAATTTCGGTAATTTCAGGTGAATAATCGGCGAGGAAACTAAATTGCACCTTTTACTCTGAACTGCGCTTCATAGAAATCAAGACTTTTAATCGCCAACGGTAACATTAGTACAAAAAACTGACTATTAAATAAATGGCCTTCGTGAAATATGTTTGTTTTTCCTTCTAATTTTTAGGTCCTGACAGAGCTACATTTTTCTTTGTGAGATGTAGGGCCCTGTAGCGACGGTCCTGTAAAAAGGTTCTTGTCTTCAGTACTCAGCCTAGAGTGCTAAGTACAGTCTCGTTTGTAGTCATGCGCAACGAAGTGGGACGTTCCTGGCAAGCGTATCTGCACCGTGTCGCTTTCGCCCCCCTCTTTACAAACTCAATGGCCGCAAACTAAGAAAACTTAATGTTAATCATGATGGACAGTAATGTATATTGCGCAAAAAGACGAGACAAAGAGGAGAAGTGGACAACGACAGCGCAGACGGCGCTTAATGTTAATCATTGTTGCACCAGTTCTTTATTGTTCTGGCGAATGCCCTTCCGTTTCGTGCCATTGGTCAATAGCGAGTCAAGCGTTCAACCACTTTTGGTCGACACAAACTCGAACCTCGAGCGTTACCGGGACATTTCGCTTGGACGCGTACCCTACCCTGCCTGATTGTTACGCAGACTCACGGACCGGCATATAACAGAACGGTTTTTCTCTCTAGTTCAGTCCCCTCCAATTCGTTCTAGTTGGGGTCAGTCAGCAGCTGTGGCTGTCAGACTCTTAAGGTAGGTCAGAACGTGGGCTGGTTGAAGCCAATGCCAGTGGA
The DNA here is from genome assembly GCF_055883805.1 of Amblyomma maculatum. Lineage (NCBI taxonomy): Eukaryota > Metazoa > Arthropoda > Arachnida > Ixodida > Ixodidae > Amblyomma > Amblyomma maculatum. Next base: position 167,105,153 of record NC_139346.1, on the reverse strand, counting down.
CGGAAAGACTCGACTTTGCATATTATAGAATCAAAGTATAAACACCTTATCGCGGACGTCGATTTGCCGTCATAAAGCTTTCAGTGCCGTTCAATGCGCAGTACAGGAGTTCCTCGTTCGCTGGGAATTGAGTACTGCCACCTTGAAGACAACTACGAATGGGGTGAGTGACCGGCTCATCATTTCCCGACTCATTGAATCCAGCAAGGATCTAGCCGTACACAGATGCTATCGCGTTCTGCTTTGGATCTGAATTCCGTTATCAAGACGGGAGCTCGTGTTTCTTTCCAAAGAGCATGTGAAAGTGGTGACAACAGCTCAAAAGCTAGCACGCAAAACCAGTGACTACTGGTGGGCCATATATGTCGGGAGTTTTATTTAGAAGGGCCAAAATTTAAGACAAAGATAACTGGTTTTAGAGTTCGGACACCGTGTAAGAGGCAAACTGCTTCAAATACTTTCTAATAAACTAAATGCACAAATTAGTTTTTGAAATTTTTATTCTGGGTGGTTTGCTGTATTTTCAGAACTGGAGCTCATCCTCCAATTAATACAGCTGAGAAAACATAATTTTCTTTTAAAAAATGTTGCACACTTTACGAAGCCCACCCCGAAGGGCCGTATCACGCAGTAGCACAGCGCCTCTGACGAAGATCACTCAACCAGAGATTCTGTCACTCTGCTGGCATCCAAGACGAGGGCAAGAAAGTTTGTCAATTTCGTTTCGACCATATGCTGTTAATCTGATATAGCCGTCGCACCAATACCCAATGCGCGCAGTCACTGCGCTTGCAGCCCGGCCTTAAAGCGAGCATTGACCAAGCGATCTAAGCTAGACACGCCGCTGGCACTGCCATTTCATGAAACCGCCTATCAGGGTCAGATCTGTGTGTCTTGTAAAGCCCGCTAGATTTTTAAAAATCTTTCTTGGTTATACTACTTGGAGGTGGAGCTCCAATTCGGCATATACAATGTACAAATAAAATTTAATAAGAACCTAATACAAAATTAATAAAACTTTAATAACAATGTAATTAGTTGATTTATGTATATAGGTAATTAGCGAGCTAATTGAAGCCTTCTCAATCTTATCTGATATCCACCGTAGCCCCAATATAGTCTCAGGGCTAAAATTTATCCACAGTCGTTGTTGTTGTTGTTCTCCTCTAATTTAGTTCCCATTACTTTTTTTTTTAATTTGGACTTTCGAAAGAAAGAAAAACCACCCGGTACAGCAGCTGACACTATTCATATCCTGAAAAAACAAAGAAAGAAGATACGTGCGTACATGATGAACGAGCTAAAGCGCGAGCTTGTAGTATATTTTTCTTACATTGTATTAAAGCATGAGGCATATATATTTTTAAAAAGTTTTTATTTAATGTTCTTACACATGGACCGGGCGTTTTGATATTTTTTTTTTAATGGTGGACTTTGGACGCACCTACAAAGTGCTGTTTCCATCTGGTGCCATATTTCTATGACATATGCGCGCATCCGCTATATGTATCTCACATTATATTGTGTTTTTCGCTGCGTTGTGATTCCCCCTGTACATAAAAGCCAGATGCATAACCACGCTGCTTCACCTACGATAGGTTTGCGCAGGAGTACGCTGGGAAAGGCATTGGTGCGCATCTCAGCGTAGACCACCTTTTCGCGCTTTTCAGTACAAACAACTTGTGGTTTGATCCTTCCTTCATGCATGCGCTGACTCGCAATACTGTGAGCTTTTGAACCTTTCAGCAGTGAACATCCCAGTGGATTATTTGTTTTTTTTTTTTAAATCTTTCTTAGCAAATATTTCGACGGCCACTATAAATGAAATGAAAAGAATATTTTAGATTTTGACATCTTTTTTATGAAAGATCTAAATCGCATAGAAGTATGACAGGGCCAAAGTAGTATGCGTCCCTATTTAAATATTGGATGCAAACAGCCGCACTTTGGGCTGTGTGAATTGTTAGTGACGGACTAAGGTACACAGCCAGACGTTGAAAGCGATCTATATTGTAAAACGCATTGCTGTCACGAACACATGCAATTAAGGGAGGAGAGCTGGTCTAACCCGATCATGGTAAGCGGGTACACAGGTTCAAACGGCGCTAATGATATCTCCCTTTTCTTTTTTGAAGAATACCTGTGCGCTTAAGTCGTGGGGTTTTCTCTTTAGTGCTGCTTTCTTCTTTCTTTTCTTTTTCCTCGTTTTCAAGTTTTCACTGTTTTCACTGTTTTCAAGTGACTGCGCAGTGTTACGTCTAACATGTGACCTTACGCCCTAGTAGTTCATTACTTTCTATGCTGAATGTTTACAGACGCACAATAAGTTTTACTTGAGACAAGTAGCTGGTTCAATACCAGTGATCTACGCGTTTCTGTTAACTTGTTTTATAATTCTCGACCATTTAAGCAAACCGACAATACCCCCCCCCCCCCCCCTTCCTTCCTCGTCTCGTAAATACAGGATACTGCAGCAGCTATCACGTGCGATGTATCTCTGGAGCAGTTTGAAATCCTAGTAAATGCAAGATCAGCAAAGCAATCACGGAGGTCCTTGCAAAGTCGCGGGCTTAGTCCATGGCCATGTCGAAAACAACGGGCCCTGACAGAATCAAACATGAACGTTTGCTCAGTACTGGCGACGTTAAAAATGCATGAAGTATACAAATTCAACACCCTGATATCATCGGCTGGACTGAAGCCACATGAAAATTTGCGCTACAAACTTTATGCGGAAAAATATTACAAATGTGGACAATAGTTCCGAGTTACAGTCACTGTACTCTCGCTTTTATTATCTAATTCTTTAGATGAAGTTCTGTCCATTTTTTGTCACCTAGGCGTTTAGGAGAGGGAGACAAGTATTTACGCACAACGAATATTGCACGAGAAAATTTAAAACAAAAAGTGCAAAGTAATCAATCTAGACATTATTTTATTTGGCTTAACAACAACGCCGCCCACCATGAAGACGTATTCAGGCAAAACGCGATCAAGGGTGAATTGATTCTAAGTGTTAGTGTTGGTATTGCTACGCAATTTCTTTTTACTTACTTGTTTCCTGTGAGACTTATAGCGAGCGGAACTTGCAGAATTATCCAAGAAGTAACCAATTATCCTTTCTATTCTCTCTCTCATCACCTTTGCATACTCTGGTCGCTACGAAAACGAAGTAAACAATACAAATAAGTCTACTCACCGACACTTCATCCCAGGCTGCAGGTACTCCACGTGTAATGCGATAGCATCTCCCTTACGGCGTACATACATGCACCCAGCACCCTCAGCACACTTCGAGGTCGCAATCCGTCTCTTCCCACACAGTTCGGAGCATAGCCGAGCGGAGCGTAATGGAGGATTAACCTATAGGTTCATCATGCATCGATGGTGCGACCTGGCGTCGTCACTCTCTTGTGTCGTCATCAGGTTGCCCGGCTTGCACAATGTTAGATGGGACGAGACTCGGTCTGTGACGGGCCGTCTTATCCACTGGTACCGAAGCTTGCCGCTCCAATGTGCTCGAGTAGATGGATTAGTCTGTAGACGTGAGCTACGTGACAAAGCCACGCAGCACAGGCAGTCTACACGACAGTACATACCCACACCTCTGCAGAGGGGTAGAATCTTGATGAGCTACCGCTCGTATAGCGGGTCTAGGCGCCGTAAATTGGGTAAAACAGGAGGATGTGGCAAGAAATAGCATTTCTGTTATTCCACTGCATCGTCCCTGCTGCCACGTCAGGCATTTATAACCTCACCTTGAGGAGCAGACCCCATGGGAAATATAGTCAGCAGGCTAGCGCACACTGAAGTCGTGCAATCAGTAGCGTTGCCTTCCGGGTGCTTACAAAGATTGCTATGTTTACAAGATGCCGGGGAGTTTTTATTGCGTTAGCAATACTGCGCCAGGCTTTAGCCCGTAGCGTAGTCCCGGAAAGGCCCACGTTTGACCTTGAGCCGCAGCTGAGCCCAAGTTGGCAGCTCCTGCCAACCCACATATAAAACCCCGCTTTAACCAAGCCGCATGAACGTGCCTTAGTGGCCTATAGGGGTAACGTGATTGCCATGGTCCTGGCAGGCGGATTCTGACATAACCGTCCCATGTGAAACGAGAGACCCAAGTTGGCTCTCTCGCAGATCTCGCAGGAGCTGAACCATAAGCGCAGCCATGGAGGTATTGATAACGCAATTCAATCCGGTTTAACCAGAGGTAAACCACACCCAATTTTTATTCGTTTTAAGCGAAACGTATGCATCTCGTCAAAACACCGTCGGCGTAGTAGTAGTCGGCACCAGAGCGGCTGAAATATTCGTGCGAGAAAATCTTTATTTGTCGATGGATTTATGACGTCACAATCCACACTTCGTGCGGGAACTTCAAGTACCCCCATTCAAAATAAAACATATAACGAATTGCAGAACATTCTTAATGGAGCGAAAATTGGCGAAGAGCTTCCTCTAATTCGGCATTTTAGAAACAGGATGTAATAATATGAAATAAATTATTCGCCATCCGAGTTCGAACCCAGGTTCTCTGCATGCCAGACGGACACGCAACGCATAGCACACAAAGGGTCGTTGGTACCAAGCGTGTTGGAGGGGCACCTAGTGAACGCGTTGTGGTGCTCGGGACTTGATAACGTGGGTTTGGGATGTGTACTGATGTTGCAGCGGTAACAATTTCAAAATTGAAATGTTTTAAAAAGAAAATGTTTTTAAAAATTCGCGCAATAAGAGAGCGTTTCGTGTATGTTTCCCTAAATCTAAGCTTATAAGCATCCCCCTAGTGTTCTTTGTTCTAGTTTTTTTTTTCTTGCCTATGCAGTGCGAGCGTCAGCTTATTCAGCCCTTCGAGCTTTGCCTCCAATTTTTTGCAACGCAGCTTTTCGGCTGTAAAGGAGGCAGATTTCGGCATTTTGCGCTGATTGCATTCCGTGAAGTCTTAAAAAATAATCGAAAAGAATGACAAGCGACTTATTTCCATTATGTGAATTGACTTCGTCTACCCTGTCCTCAGGAAAAAGCTTACGATGCCCATAATCGCACTGTAGTAATATTCCCATTGCTGGTACATTATTTATACTCCGTTCTTCCTCAACAAGAGGAGTCATCCTTTTTTTCTGCTCTTCTCGTACCCTGTGTATAGCCTAGCATCTTTCCTGCATACCATCTGAGATTATTTCCTAAATCTTCTCTGCAAAACTATTGCAATAGCTAGCCAAGATACCTTTGCAATAGCCTCGTCAAGGAAAAAAATGTGCCGTTGTCCATCAGAATTGGTGATTAACTAGCTGCACGAATGTCATAACATCAGATGGATAATTTTTATTGGCTGGGGTTAAGTGACGTCACTTGAGTGGAAGTGACAACTACACATTTCCATATGTCTTCAATGCATATATTGGGCCAGCTCTAGGTATACTGTGTGGAATATCTAACCGTTAGCTAGATGACCCCGAGAGATTGCTGGTTGTGCGCAGGGAGACGTGTAGGGGCCCGCAAGCACAGCCAACATGACACAAAACTCTATGCATATGCCTCAAAATAAGCTAATGCTTCCACATTGCCAACATCCAGGGGCCAGGTCATCGCAGGATGAGGTAGCCGCCGTGTTCGGAAGACGCTCAAAGCGATGTACGAGACATCTTTGTTTTGCCTGCTCGAATTTTCGGCAGACTTGGAGCACCGAGTCGACGGTAGAGCAATCCATGCAGAATAGGATGTGGAACGCATCATCCGCGATACCCTTGAGGATATGCCCTACCTTGTCACTTTCCGGCATGGAGGTGCTAATCTTGCGACACAACGCAAGTACATCCTGAATGATAGGCGAGGTTATAGGACTCCGTGGGGGATTGAACACGAGATGAAAGTTCCGTTTTTGCAGCCAGAGCGCGTCCAATTGGTTTCCCGAACAAGTCCTTAAGCTTGCGCTTGCAGGTATCCCAGGTAACGAGCTCTTGTTCGTGGTTTTGAAACCATGTTCGAGCTGTTCCCGCCAAATAAAAGATGATGTTAGCGAGCATGATGGTGGCGTCCCAGTGGTTGTTCCGGCTGCAGCGCTCATACTCATCAAGCCAATCGTCAACGTCTGGATTGTCGTCGCCATTGAAGATGGGAGGGTGGCGAATTTTCGTTAGAACAACTGGCTGAGCCGATCTTCCCGCGGTGGTAGGGGCTGCTTCTGAGGTCATCGTGGCTGTTTGAGACGTGGTTGTGATCTCAGGTAGGTGGCGGCCGCTTCGTAAATCCAGCTTTTGGCAGCGTAAATGGGCTAATCGGCGCGTACGGGGATCTTGATTCACCTCCACCAAGATGATACGTGGCAAGGTTAGTCCACGAAGGTTAGTCCAGGCTGGCACCGCACACAGAACACAGAAACACAGCAGCGTCGACCTTACTCTAGCATCAATCGTTGCTACCACTTTGTCTTCTTCTATGTCACTGTTGCTGATCGTTGTCATCTTCAACTTCCAGCGATGCAGGGCATATATGTCACAATATAACATAATGACGCGTCCGTGAAACATTTTAGGAGAGGTTGTTCTTCGATATTTCATCATACTCTCATTTTTCGTTGATCATGAAATCTACTCTTGCTGCAAGTAACAAGTTATGCTCTTCTGAACTTCGAGTTAGGATCGCAATAAATTTCATTCGGCAAGCAATAAATACGCCATCTAGCTGCTCGTGTTTGTTTGTTTGTTTGTTTGTTTGTTTTTTCAGGTCATGGAAAATCTCACAGAAGTGGTATTAAACTTTCCCCTTGCGAAACTTCGGTTACAACCACAATCTTGAATTTGGATTGAAAAAAAAAATGGTCTGTAATTCAGTTTCATTAGAGATCGTTCAGCGTGGTTTAGTTTGAATTACTAAATTTAAAATTTGCTCACTTTTGCCATTTCCTTTCTGAAATTCGTTGCCGCGCCAGGAGCTCAAAACTTATCCTCTTCTCTCCTGAAGTTCGCGGCCATTTATGGCTACGTGTCTTCTTAACGACGCCCTAAATGATTCCCGAGGCTAGACCGCCAGAAGTGTACTCGACCACCCACCACATAGAGATCCGGACACGCGGTTGAGAGCACGGTGTGCGCGCGAGCTCCGCGCGATCCCTAGTTCCCCAGATCTGGGGAAGCGTTTCGAAGATTGGCGCCTCCTTTCTTTCTCCCTCGCCCTCTTTTCTCTAACTCCCCTCTCGTCCCGAAAACAGCGAAGAACAGCCAAGGGTTCGGAAAAAAAAAAAAAAAAAAAGAGTAGTGTAAGTATAGAGAGCGAAAGAGACAGTCGTTTCAGCGAGGCAAGCATCCCTTCCCTCACGCATACTATCTCTCTCCTGTGCCTCCCGCGCCTCTCCCTTCCACTCCCTTTCTCTCCGGCGTCCGCCCCGGGGCGGCGGGGCGCCGCAAAAGCGGCGCGCCGAAGTTTTGCGCGCGGAGACAGGGCTTCTCCGCGCGCCATCACAGTCATGTCCCGTCCGGTGTCCCTGGTGAAACGGCGCCAGGGCGGTCTGGGGCTCGTGCTCGGACCCCCGTCTTCTTCAAACGCAACCAATGCCCTGGGCGGCAGTCCTCGATGCAGCCCCATGAATTCGCCGGCCCGGGCCCGCAGGAGCTCGCTGGCCACGTGCAGTAGCGGCGCCGGAGCATCGTCGGCGGGCGACGCGCTGCCGTCCGGCGCCGGAGGAGTGCGCGCCGTGGTTCACGCCGTGGTTCCAGGCAGCGAGGCTGATCGCACGGGCCTGATCCGGCCCGGGGACGTGGTGCTTCGCGTGAACGGAACGTGCCTCTTGGGCTACGAACACGGTAACTGCCTCCTCGGACAGGTGCCGGACGACGCGCCGGTCACGCTGGAGCTGGCATGCAATGGAGACGCATTCGGGTCCGCCTTCGGGTCGGCGTACGGGTGAGTGTCCCCATCTGCATAATCGGCGTCGCTTCACAATGTACAGTCGTGAGCAAAAGTGGTATACAACACTCAGGCGGTGGCTGATCTCGAGAAAACTGCATCCTAACTTTATCTAGCAACAGCTATATAAGATCGAGACAATAGTGCAAGTGTCCCATTCTATCAACATGCATGTGGCGATGTCACTGTCCCTTACGCTGTCGCTAGATGACATTTAGATGCAGTTTTCTCAAGCTCTGTTACTGGCTGAGTGTTGTATACCACTTTTGCTCACGACTGTACCTTTCCGCTCGTGTGAGAGCAATGACATTAGCCCTCCGTTCTTCGAAAAGGCGGTGGCATTCCGGCAAGTTATGGGGGGATCACAAGTCTTCGCCATTTACCATTGTTATTAGCCTAGTGTGAATGTAATAATTTCAAGCCCATGCATACTTTCGGATCTCATGGACACCTTGGGAAGTTGGGATTATTGTGCGTCTCTTTTAACACCAGTACGATAGCTGTCAGCGCTGGAAATTTAAAAAGAAACGCCAGTAAAACGGGATGCGCAGATTCCTGCGGCCGTTCACACTGAGAGAATCCTGAACGAATCAAACGGTGAAGTTTTTCTTTTGGTTGATAGCAACCGAAATTGTGTAAGCACCGGCTTCAACCATCATCATTTCTCCTCCTTCTTACTACACGGCAACAACGTAACCCCTGTAACGGGAGTGGTGACGCAAAGCCTTAGCTTCGGGCTCGCAGTTAAAAGAAAGAACGGCCTGCCGAAGCGATTGTACTACAGCCTCCGGCCGTTCCGTCTGTCTGTCTGTCCCGTTGGCGGCAGCGCATTGCCTCGACGACGGGACGGCGACGAAACGAAGACGCGATAAGCCATATACCGTGTCGAGAAGATGACGAATGAACGAGTGATGATAGCCGTCTTGTGTCATTTTTTCTTCCCGCTCAGCCAGGTTTTGCTAAAGGAACGGCGATACTTCATTCGCCAGATATCGCCCTCAATAATGACATGACTGTTACAGTGCGTATTTTATTTTTTCACTATCTTTCCTTTTTTATTTCACTGTTATCCTAAAGGAGCGAACAGGTATATAGATGCGGCTATCAGCTTATATTGAATTCATATATACTTGCTTTCGCAATAGTCTTTCCGTGACATAATGACTTGACAGCAGAGTGGAAAGGAAACATCATTTCGAGAGAGTAGATTTTAGCGCCACTGAGCTGTTCAAAAAATCACATAAATTGCAAAAATCAATTTCTATAATTTCCGATTCCGACTGCCGAAAGCGCCGTATTATCTACTGCCCAGCCTCTTCTCGTGTCGTGTTGAGAGCAAAAGTTCTTATCTTATGGACGCAAAAACCGAACAATATTCACGTTTTCTAGATTGCCAGCAACAAGAATATACAGCGCGCACCAATCTATACAGAACCATATTGTCAGTGGCATGCTGATGCTTTAGAGCTGTGTGCGATTAATCAAGGGCAGTGTAGGTGCCTCGCAATACTTGGCGCAACGGTGATATATTTACCAGAAACAAAATAAAATTTTGCGAGAAAACTCTCAGCATGTGCGGTGGCGGGGAATAGCATTATGCAAATTTCTCCCATTTCTGCACGAAACCCAATGCTAAAGTGAAAAATGCGTGGCGTTGAAACCGCCTTCATAATTTTGGTCGTAATTTTATAGCTGTCGAGCACAGGGAGCTCACGACAGATTTATAACAATCACTACGTGCTTCGAAATCGGGATTACTCGCTGCAATAATTTTATTTAATAAAGTTTTATTTTCAGCTGTCCTGTTTTGTTTTGTTTGTGGAGTTGTGACGTGACCTAACCAGACTGCACCGACTACGCGGTTAGCATACCCTACGATGGCAAGCAGACGTGAGCGCCGATACTTTTTTTTTTTTTTTTCACTAACAAGTGGAAACGAATAACTCGTCTATGACAGGCACATTGCCCTTTTCAAATGTCAGGGCTCACTTTTGCTTTTTCGGCGAGCGTAGATATATACGCGTTAATGGTTACCATACCGATCCATAATGCTTCCCAATCTCAACCTGGATGGTTCTTTTTTCTTTCTTTTGTAAAATCGGCTTAGTGCTCATTGCTAGCATGAATGTAATTAGGCAGAAGTCACCATAGACGAGCTTAGCACTTGTAGCGGCAGCTTTAACAATTCCCAATTTTTTCCGATTTGTTCATCTTCCGATTGTTCCTCATCCTAAACTTTCTATTGTTCATCTACTGTTATAAAACCGATGCTTTAAGTGTGCATCAATTCACCTCTATTTTATTTCATGAACACAATTGTCTTTCATTACGTTTTTTTATTTAGAGGCACGCTGTTCTCTCTGCTAAATTCCGTTACAGCAAGGTCACTGCAAATGATGTCCTTTCGCCAGCATAGGGTCTCGTATACATCTTGTGTATTCGGTAAAAACGTTGCTGTTCACGCACCTGCTCAGCGTATAGCCACAAACGGAAGCCACGGCGAGAAATTTGGTCTCTCCTTCAAGAGGACCAATCAACCTGAACACCTAAGCTTCGTACTGAATTTGCTTTTCCTCCTTGGGTTCCAATACTTTTCGAACTACACACTCCTGTCATCACGCTAGAGGGAAGAAGGAAAGAGAAACAAGAAACAGTCCTATTACTCACCCGTACAGTGTTCTAGAAGGGGAAATATTCGAGAACGCTGTACTCACCGCCTACGAAGGTGTAAAAGAGTTGGCGGTTTTTTCGCGCTTTTTTTAGTCCGCTAATACAACGTGTCTCGCACATCTTACAAAGCGAGAAAATGATACTAATGAATCGCCACGACGCAGTGCCATCAGAGCTGGTTCATCAGGATCCAAAACTCTGCCTTGTTCCAATACGAACCTCCTACGATATGTTTTCATCACCTTGCTTCCATGTCGATGAAAGATATGTTGATGAACATGCGCCTCGCAGTGCGCTCTCGGTGAAAAATTAATTATAGCATTTGTTATTATAGGCCAGTGTAAAGGAGATAGGTTGCATTTTGCCATGGTTTCCCTACTGAAAAAACGAAAAGTGTTACCGGGCAATAACCTCACACAATCTCATCAAATCACACAGACTCTCATACGTTGCACATCATTATCATAAAAAGTCTTCCATAATGTGTGTTAATGTACACGAAACTATGAGATCTTACGCAATTATATGCGACTCGTATGTGATTTCTTGCATGAATTGAGTGAGACTGTGTGAGAAAATGTGAGATTATTGCCTCATACAATTTTTTCAGTAGGGTTGCATGCTGAGTTTGCGTTACATTGTAGTCCGATAGTACAGTGAGGTAGTTAAACATTGAGCACGTTAGTACGTTACATCTGACAAATCTCATCGAAAGCGCGCGATGCTTACTATTGCGCTAACTTGCGTCAGTAAAACAGTGAGCCGTACTGAAATCGAGTGACGCTGAACTCTCTTTCTACTCAAACCGCGTTTTTGTAATCGCCAGTTTTGTTATCTCCCCTTCTGTTGTGGAAGTTCGTCATTAACATCTAGAAACCAGTCTTTGTCCCAAACAGTTTCGCGATTTGAAATACCCGAACACAATACACCAAAACCTCATCCTGAAAAATGTATCAGGGCGTTATAAAACGGAAAGGCGACGTTTAAACACCGGCAGCGGTAAAATGTTCGTCGACGTTTTCGTTTAAAACGGATGGTTCTAATCTTGTCCACTGCCCAGTAAGATTATTGGGGGTGTGCCACCGTTATTAAGTAGTTTATTTTTTCAGACTACCAAGAAGCACAAACGACAACCTTCTTCATATTCTATCAATAGTTATCGCTATTCGCGTCAAGGCCGTGGATATATTTTAGTCTGTTCAACAGTTGTACCGCGGATTATTTTCAGCTATGAAGCCACAACACGGGATCTAATTCTCCTGGACACAAACTACCGTTTGCCATACGCAGGCCACGGGGCTGCGAACGAACGGCATGTTCTGAATGCTTATTCTTTCCTGGGACCATTCACAAACTGCGAGCGGCGTGTCAACAGCTCTGACAAGAACTGACGCGCCTTTCAGCCTCGCTGTGTTGCCACACACGCTCGCGCCCTCGGCAGTTGCGTGCTTCGACTCTGTGAACAGGAAAGCACGCGTGACCTGTCCTAGTACGCGCCCGGCCACTATATAATGAATCTTGTTAACTACTCAGTTTGGTGTAGGCCTCGCTTCATGGGGCAACAGACCACGATGTCACCGGTAATTACACCGAGCGAGCACTGGTCGGGGGCGCCTCCGGTAAAGCTGCCTCTCTGGCTGACATGCAACGGCACCTGCGGTTGTAAGCTGTCGATCTGCCTATGTTCGTGCTGCTCCCACTGTAGCTGGCATCCGCCACTCATCCATAGCGTACAGATAAATATTCGATGTTATTCGTAGAGCTCCCGCTTCACGCTCGCTGGGTCGAAATTCCCACCCGGCCTGGAACTTGAGGTCGGGAAATATGCGTCAAAGTTTGACGTGGAGTCAGCGTTTGCGCCTTCTCGCTACTCTATGTCGCAATATCTTAGAGAATTGAAAGCCAAAATAAAAGGTTATGGGCAATGTACTAATAAGTAAGCGATTGCCATGGCTTTCTTTCAAAGACTGCCACGCAGAAGGACGGCGTCAAGACTCCAAAAGTTTTCCGAATAGAACTCCTTGTAGGCGGACAGCACCCGTTTGCTCAGAGCATTATCAAATACGTCTATTTTAGTTTTGTTTCGAGGACTAAACGTGGGTGTTGTGCATAAATTATTGGAACTAATGGCTACAGCGTTATTATGATGTCTCTTGTTTCGTCGAAACACACGCACATTAAAAAATAAAATAAGATGGAAGGAATTAATACGGAAAAAATATGCGCGCTAGGCAAGACGCCACTATAAAAACGCAGGCGACAGTGATGGCTCTCGTTTGCAGTCCTGTTTTTGTTTTTTGTATTTGTTCTTTTTTAAGAAATCCTCTGACTTGTATTTTTTTTTTTTTTGATGTTGTCGCTCATCGAAGTGTTCAGTAAGATTGTTGTTTCTACTTTCAATTTATCCACGGCGTGATCCATCCCAGTTAAACTGGAAGTCGTTTAAACCAGTGTTCGGGAATATTCGAGCACGTAAAAGAGTACATGCTGAACACGTGACATCACCTCTTCTCTCCAGCCTTACGATCCCGAATTAAACCGATCTTACCTTCTTCCCTCGAGCCGTACACGCGAGTTAATAGTCGCGCCTACAGCTCGACCCACGCTGCAAAGCACATCGTTCAGCAATACTTGCGCCCGGGCGATTTGCTCTGCTACCACGACTTTCGACGTTCAAACACCGCCGTTCCTTTGTATGCTAGGCGCCACCGATCTTCGTAAAGCTTTCTCTTCAGCGATAGGAATGGAAGAAGAATTTGTTTATGCCTTCTTTTTCATATCAGTTGCACGAAAAGCTTTGCCATAAAGTTTCTGGGGAAACTATTTTAACGCGACACTGTGACCTCCGAATGCAGCGCTGCCTTTTGCGCTGAGGGCGGTTTCTATATATATTGTATATTTGTTGGTTCCTAGTGCTATCGAGCTACTTCGAGACCTCTTACTGATGCTCGAAGCGACGGATGACTTTTGAAATATTCATTCGAAGTGTGTAGCCAATAAAAATTTCCATCCATGTCGATTCTTCCTTAAACTCCTTATAGTTAACTGTAGACCATTGTGCTGCGCTTGTACACGTCGCCAAGAACTAGCCTAAACGATTCACCTCAGAAAATAAATATGTATAAAGGAAGACTGCAATGTATAAGGGGTATCATTTTGCGAATTACACTTCGTTTGATCGCGACAAAAGCTGTGGTTATGCTGTTTAATCTGAGCATATTCTATGGAATTTCTGGAACGTGCGAAAGCCCGCGGAACCGTAGCATTCCCACGTATCTGAAGGCGCGTGAACTATAAGGCTGGCTTGCGGACTTGAATGTGAATGCGGACTTGAAGAATTTGACAAATCTTCAAATTCTTCGAGATGCTGGGCGTTGTGAAGTGCAGCTATAAGGTCTGCAGGTTAACTTCGCAGAGATCGTGCTTATATTGCGAACATCAAAGAGAGGTATTCTCATATAAGGCAGTATATAGTTCGATCTGGGATTCTCGAGAGCCGATCTGACGCAGTGGCGAAGATGACGAGACTGAAAGATTTGCAAGTTTATATCCTCGCATGAGTTACGCTCACCCCTTTGATCGTGGTCTTGGCGCCGAATTTCATTTGTCGGTGGTGAAGTGATAAAAACCTGTCGATACTATTCGATATCTTCTTTTCGCCATTTTTTTTTTTCCATCGCGCTTGTATCGCATGAAGCCTTATTTCAAACCGGATTCACAGCCCCGTCCTGCAGGCTGAAAGGAACGCAAGGCTCTACAACGCAGCTACCGCAGCGAAAAGAAACGTCTTGTCGTCTTCCTCGCTGCAGCGACATACGTCTTCTTTGAACTGGTTATGGCGTATATGGCTGCAAATCGCGAAGTCGCGGTATCATATCACGGTCGCGGCGGTCGCTTCCGATGAAATCGAAGTCTGTGCGGTGTGAACGCCAGTTGGAGAACACCGGTGGTCGAATTTAATCGCAAGCCTTCCTCTACGGCATCTCTCGCTGTGCAAGTGCTGCTTTGACTTTGAACTAGGTGTATGTATATCGAAATTAATTAATATATGTAGACTTGATGCAAAAAAAAAAGGAAATTAAGCATTTACCACTGCGGCAGTTAACAGAGCATGGTTATACCACCAACGCCGAACGAAGAAGAAAAGCTTGCACTATGTAATTAAATTAATTTTTTTTTTTTTTCTGGCACCGCGCTTGAAGGATCTAGCATTGCAGGCGCAGCCCGTTTATAGGAATCCTAAGTATTCTGACAAAAAGGATACAACCCCGTTGACTGCGCTTCACGCTCATAATAAGAAAAATAACACTTTTGCGGGCTTGTAATCTATTCTCTTTCATAGTGATAGCGCTATCCGAGACAACGAATTGTTCAGAAAATACAAGAATGCAGTGAAAAATCAATATATGTAGCACATAAAGATTTTCCAGGCTCAGTTATTTTTTTTCGTAATTGTTACTGTAATTGTAGATCATTTTTGCCGCATAATCACGGCCTCTGAAGTATTGGTGCCGCAGCGGCATCGTCCAATCTTTGGATACATTTATACGCTACCTCCGTCAAGCTATTAGTGCCATATTCTCGGGATGGATGTTGTTTAATCCTAAGGCTTTGATAAGCCTTCGCTAATTTACCATCAAAGTGAAATTGTAACATATATATATATATATATATATATATATATATATATATATATATATATATATATATATATATATATATATATATATATATATATATATATATATATAAGATATTCGGTTTGTTTACGTCAAAGACAATGCCGCGAAAATAGTATTTGCCTAATAGACAAAGCTTAATCGGTACATTCGTCTTTTACTATTTAAATTCGGTAACCACAGAATAGAGGCGGCCCGATTTTAAATGTACATCGTTCTACCCCAGGTTAATATTTCACCTTTAGGGCACACTATATAAATAACAAGGAAACAGATATCCACGTTGAGTTCTAACCCAGGTTAATATTTCACCTTTAGGGCACACTATATAAATAACAAGAAAACAGATATCCACGTTGAGTATTAACGTTGCGTTACCATGAGACCTCAATAGTGGATGTTTCTTAAAACGCTTTGCATTACAAAGAGTGCTTGCTTTGTTGAATAATCAGGGCGCACCTGGTACGGGTCATTTCTACCAAATGTAACTGCTAAATTGGAAAAATTTATACCGCATTTTTGCTTTCGTTTCTCTGCTGTCTCGGCCTGTTTATATTTTGGTTCCGCCAGAAAACAGAACTGTCTTAAACATTTTGGTGCACCTTAAATAAGATGGAAACGTGCTGTCAGTCGCATTGTCCAATCTTTAAAGTGCCTGAGGTGAATATCGCACGTGTAATTAATGAACTGTGACTCAGAGGCAGCGTTCTCCAGTACCGGGCGCTGTTTTACAACCTAAACTCAGAATACAAAGGCGAAAACACCGCTCGACCTAATTAATACTAGCTGGTTGCTTTTGAAGGTATATTCCAGCCACTTGCTTGCTATTGTCTCTGTAATTAATTTTCCGCTGCCTCTCTGTTGCTAGGAGCTTCGCTTCAATAAAGGTGTCCTCAATTTTTTCTTTAAAATATCAGTTCTGTCTAGAATGTAGGAATACACAGCTTCGTCTGGCTGCTGAATTACAGAACATCGTAAAGATACTGCGAACTTGAGTGTGAATCGGATGATTTGAGAGTGCCAATAAAGAAGCTCTGCGAACGAATTCATATAATGTCAAGCGAAGAACGTCGTTTATTTCTATCTACGTCTCACTTGGCATGTATACGAAGCTTCCTAAGATCGTGTAAACGATAGGCTCTCTGTGGTATAAAGGGTCGCGTTTCATCACGAGTTCTAAAAGAGAAACATGCTTCAAGCTCACTTGCCGATCCTGCTGTGACTCAGTTCTTTCAACCGGATTGCGCGCGACCCCGAGGGCGCACTTTCGAGATTGATAGCCTCTAAAAAAAGGAACGCGTCTTCCGGGCATATAAATCTGGCGTCGAACGGCACAGGGAATACATCCACAATTCAACGGGTATATACTGCAAACTCCCCTTATCCTAACACTGCGACATCGTGGTCCCAGTGTCTCGCCTGCTGATATCTCCTTCTTGCGAAGATCTCTGTAGTGCCTGATACCCAGCCTCACAGTTCATAGAGTACGGAGTATGGGAAGTACTTCTTTTTTTTTTCTTTTTACTTTTATTCTGCGGTCGGTGGCACTGTGTTGACAAGAGGTGCTGCACAGCGTCAGTGCATGAGGGTCTATAACGTGTCCCTGCCTGCTGACGGCCTGGGGTGCAGAGGTCGCGATGCATTAAACATGATGGTGTCGTCCCCTTTCCACCCCTCGCCTACTCCCAAATACTCAGAGACCACTGCCAACAGCGTCGTCATCTCTCGTTCTTCTTTTTTTTTTTTTTCTTCAGCGTTGTGTGTTTGCGTGCGGATTTCTTTAGAAGTGCGGTACGGTTGCTCGGAGAGTTAGTACGTAGAGAGGCAGAAATGAAGGGAAGAGCCCGCACGTGAGGGTGTATGCGTAGACGGAGGCTGCGTTATATGCAAAGCGGTCTGCCTCCGGTATTATATGCGGGAACGGAATAAAGAGAAGTGGCTTCTTCCATGTCGAGTGCACTCGGTTTTGTCAATAGTGCGCGCGAAGAGGGGCTTCACGCCGTCGCGTGTCGCGCTCGGTTTCGGTTTCTTTTTTCCTTCCGTGAAGCAAGAAAAAAAAAAAGACTATTGTGAGGCAATAAAATCGGCCGTTGTCTGCGCCGTAGCTCTCTTGCTGGTGTGATCGGTCGATCGCGTACTTTCTGGAGGGAAAAGAAAAGAAACTTTTGAGAATGGAGAGATATGGTCTCTGATTTCACTCTTTAATTTTCTATCATTCGCGGATAAGTGTTAATCCTTGGAATGATAAAGTTTGTGTTCGCTTAGTTCCCCTTAAACTTAAAGCTACCTGCACTTGGAAGCACCGGCACCCTCATGAACAAGAAATGGAAAAGAAGCATCAGTTCAATGACGAATGTGTTTCGACAAAGAGTCTCCCCGTTGGACCAAGAAGAAGCCCACTGTGAAACAGTTGGCCGGCAGACTGACTTCCGTTGTTGACTGCGCGCCGTTAGGCTGATTCGTGTTCAAAGTCCGGAAGAAAACACTGCACGTAACATAAGTTGGGCATTGTATTAGCCTGCTCCGTTTATCACATGCTCGTGACATCAACCTGCAGTTGAAAACTGAAAAGCAGCCTTTGATTTTCCTTGCTACGGAACAGTGTGACATCTGCGAAAAGTGCAGAGCACTTTGTGCAAAGTTTCCTTCCTTGAGGAAGTGTTTCGGTACTGCCCCATATCTCTTCTTGCCCCGCTTCTGTGTTATTTTCACATCAGATATAAACGTCATTTCTAAGCCTATATGCAGAGTAACGTGTGTGCTGGACCCTCAAGCCATCTTTTGCTAAATTGTTGCCTTGACATAACGAATACGCCTTTTTTATACTAACTTCGTGACTTCTGAGTATCTCAGAAAAATAAAAAGCAAACGAATGACTAATCAAATAAATGTATGCTCTAGTTCAGACTTTTCCCTCCTCTGGCTTCTTATAGCCGTTTTAGTAGAAGTGATGAAGTCAGGTTGTTGGCAAAAATAACGAAATATATAGCGTGGTTTGGCTAAATGAGAATTTCGTTAGCTGGCATGTCGGGTTTCCATTCGACCTTCGGTTTTCGTGGTTAGGCAGACTTGCAGTCAAAGAACGAGGAAATCGGTGTGAGGGGACTTGAACGGTAGCCCGTTGTTTTGGGACCGCTTAAAGCCACTTAAGAGGGCAGTATGGCAGCGGTGTTTTCTGGGTTCATTGCCCTAGAGTAGAAGTCCATAAAGACGACAACATTTACAATAGAGTTAAACCGTGACTGTGGGGACGATTTGACGCAGTGGCCAGAGAACTCGATCTGTCACGCTGCCGCGATAAGGAACACCTTTGGCGACCACAAAGTTTAGTACTTAATTTCATTTCAAGGTCAATGAGAGGCTTCAAACAGCGAAAACCAGTGAAATCTGATATTGGGGTTTAAGTGATACAGCCCAACGATACGAACGTTAACTAAGATAGAAACAGGTGGCACAGGCGCATGTTGTCCGAATAACAAATGACACACACATGACACAAATGACACTCTCTCTCTATCTCTCTCGCGCGCGGGCGCCGATCGGCCAAGAATGGAAGTGCAGCGAGATTTTTGTTGCGAGATCAACGCTCCGACAGCCAAAGCGAGACCTCAGGTGGCCGCAGCTACGTCGTGAGGAGGCGTAGCTACGGTCTCTTCATAAAAAATCGGCCTACCAAGATATTTGAATTCACGTTACCCCTATGTCACGGGCAGGGGCTGCCAAATTAGGTCTCTCCTTTCATATCGGAAAGTGATATCAGAATCAGCCTGCCCGAACCGTTTGCATTCTCGTTACCCCTACTACACGCAGGCAAGTCCATACATCCTGGTTGAAGCACGACTTCATAGGTGGGCTGGTATAGCTTACGCTCTCGCGCCATACCCTAAAGAGCTTAAGTGTCCCCAATAATGTAGCACGTCTTACACTGATAGGGCGTGATAGGGGAATAATGTAGTAGGCAAACGAATCTTTCGCCGTTGCTCAAGTAGGGATAACCAGAGCTAAACGCACAACTAATTTTTTTTTATACGCTTTACACAAAGACAGGCGTTGTTTCATGTCCACTATTTTTTTATCCACAGCCGTAATATGAACGTTGAAGCAACGCATATCAGCTAATCCCAGGAGACTATTCATGCAAATGTGGTACCCTTTAAACATTGGCAAGGCGTTAACCGGCCTAGCGCCAATCTCAAACACAGTAGCCATTTATTACACTTGATAAGAACAATACAACATTAAGTTTCAGAGGTCAGGACTCGAATTTCGCGCTAGAGCGAAAACCGTCCGCGCGCAAACATTGCAAGACCGAGCCGACTGCTGACCTCATCGACTTTATTCGGGATCTCCTTTGTTTTGCTTTGCTCCGGTTTTATACCTCTGATCTGGCATGCGAGAGAGACACCGTAGAGGGGACATTCATGAAGCAAAGCATGCAAGCACAATTCGAAAAGGGAAAAAAATATACGGACAAACGCAGACACGGAAAGCAGGAATTCCAGCCACGCACTCCTGTCGCTCGCATCACGGAGCTTCAGACTCGCGGAACACTTGTTACTCGGGAACAGCTTCCAACGGAAGAACATTCATGCTACAGCCAGTTTAAGGAACTTTAACGCATTTCTGTGCGGTCAGTGGTTTCTAATATTTCGGGCACTGTGAGGTACCCGTTTCTGGCCGACCATTAAGACAAGCAAGTCCCCATAAAATAAAGTAGAATCTCAACGTGCAAACGAACGAATAGATTTTTAGTAGAGGCCATCAGTGTCGTCAGAGCCAACGTGTAAGTTCTTTGCGAAGCCGAAAAGGTTCTTTTTTCTTGTTTTGTTTTGAGATTCCGCTCGAAAGAAGTCGTGTAAGAATCTTGACAAGCAGTTAAGAAACAAGCAAGCGTTTTAGGGCATTTGTCTCAACAAATTTATCAAACTTTTCTTCGTGCCACCATCGTAGCTGGCAAGCATTGAGGTTATTAAGCAATCAAAACTGTTTCTTTCTCATCACTCCCGCTCATATTGAAAAAATGAAGTTAAAAACTAGTCCAACACAAGTAGTCACCAACGTATGAGACGTAATTTCTGCAAAGGTTATTGCATAGAAGCAGTCGACTCACGCTTTATAGATTTTGTAGGCGTTCTTTGAAAGTCACCTCTAACGTAGCCCGTAGTTTTCTCCCTTACCTGGCATTAACCACTAACGCTATTAAGGAGAGACTCGCGTGACACGGAGAAGCGTCGACACGGAAACTCGTGACTTTTTCGATCCAAAAGCATTACCTTCCAACATGTGGTGGCACAGCAGTTGCGCAAAAATCGCGGTTCTGTTAAATGAGAAAATAAAGAAAACAACTGAAAGCTGAAGTTCAATCCAAAAGTTACGCTGGTACAGTTTGGTGTATTATCGAGCATGAAGTCACTACTAGAGAATTCGATATTCCAGACATCTTTGTTAACACAGCTGTACCTGCATACGGCTGATGATGCCGTCCAGAAAAGTACACAGAGAAAACGAAAAAAAAAAAGGGCATTTTTGTACATATCAATTTTTTCCTAAAGTGTGTAAGGCTAGCTGGCGATACGAAGGCGTCAGGTACGCGCTCGTGTCGCTGGTCTGACGTGTAGGAACGACGGCGACTCTGTGTTCGTTCTGCAAGTTTAGACCCTCTAAGGAACGTTAAATTACAGTTAAAGCAAGGGGAGATAATTATGTCTATAACACGCTCCTAAGACATAAAAAAACGGAGCTATAACGCTAAGTTATGATTTCAATTAACGTCTATGATTGCATGATGTGCAGTGCTCTCCTTTATAGTCGACGGCGTTCTTTTTTCCTCTAGCTAGATCCAGCCGCATCTTATTTTCCAAGCGTTAGGGTAAAACAAATTAACATCGTCACATCGATACCAGCAATTTAAACTGCTTATGGTGGGATGAAAGGTGAGTAGAAAGCAATCAGCACATAGCCAAATGATATAAAGAACGAGTGAATGCTTTTGCCGGGCGGTTGGATGTTTTTTGTGAACGCTATGTAGTCGAAAAATGGATAAGTTACAAATGATTCCTTGTTGCCCTTTACCGAACAAGGACCCCCCCATCTCGAATCATAAATAACGATATCCTTTTCCTGACAGCAGAAACAAAGGCACAAACATTGTGTACGTTGTCTAGGTCGGGTCCATACCTTGTCTTTCCCTGTACGTTTGTACCGTACGTGTGCTTCACACATATGAGGAGCTAAGGGCTACTGTAAGCAGGCTTGAATGCTTCGCTTTCGTATTGCCTGTATAGAAAAAAAAACATCTATTCCCCTGTCGATGAACAAATCTACTGTTCTTGAATCTTAACAAGGTATGAACTGAATTTTGGGGATATACGTTTTTTTATTGTCTATATATCATCAACGAGAAGCATTCCCGAGAAGCATCACCACATGATAACAAAGTAGTCACTTCAACGCGGAAACACCACTGTTGAATACGAAGAAATGTGTGTAGAAGAACTGTACACTGCATCTCAAGTTTAGTTTATGTAATGTTCTTAGTTATAATTTAGTGCGCGTAAAAGCACGTCTATTTGAATTGCCTGACCCCAGAGGACTGTTTATTAACGCGAAAGCATTAGTAGGCTTGTCGGCGCCAGACATTTCCACAAAACGGGTCGCCGGAAGTTGGTCCTTTCGTGACTTCTTCAAAAAATGGCGTCATGAGTCAATGGTTGACGAAGAGTTG
Source organism: Amblyomma maculatum (assembly GCF_055883805.1). Lineage (NCBI taxonomy): Eukaryota > Metazoa > Arthropoda > Arachnida > Ixodida > Ixodidae > Amblyomma > Amblyomma maculatum. The sequence goes on along the minus strand of NC_139346.1, from coordinate 167,083,175 downwards.
TAAGTCATGGATAAGGCAGTGCTGCATCACCGAGCCGTGAGTCAGGCATCATGTGATATGGAAGTGTCGAGTCATGTAATCAATGGGTCATGAGAGTTATGAGTTACATGATGAGTTACGAGCCATGAGAGAAAATGTGTCCAGTCATGCCATGTGGGTAGATAGGTGTAGACAGGCGTCAACTGACAGCCATCAACGTCGTGCCAACGCATATGCTTTCGCATTATTCCAATGCAGTTTCTTCAGTGATCTTCAAGTTTGTTTTTTCTCTCGAAGTGCTCTGCTTGGCAGGCATTGAGCCAAGGCCGCGCTAAAAGCCATAGCCTCCAGGAACCGCATCCGGTTAGTGGGATGACAGCGCCTGCTGGTGCGCCGAGACGTGCACGCCTTTTAAACGCATAAGACACATGCGGGAGATTCCTAAAGTAGCCATACATGATACAGACATTTTCATTTTCACGAGCATTGTAATGTACGTTTGGTTCCCTTTTTTAAAGAACCCGCTGTTTAAAAAACTATGCCTTTGAAAGAAGAAAACAGGCGAGAGGAAAGGAAATTTCGATCTTAGCGCGTTAACAGCAGTTCCCGCATTCACCGATTTCGCCCGTGTCTGTCTGTCCAGTTCTTGTAAAACGTAGTTGGTCGGCATTTAGAACCCGCATTCGCCGATTATGTTTTTCTGGTCCTTGGCCTCTGAAATCTGTTAGTTCAAAAGCGTTTGTTAAGGCTAAACCAAGCTAAAATAAAACAGTTTTGGTCACGAATTCATTCCAAGTTCGCGACAGCGCGAGCAGATCAGCTTCACTGACTTCTCGTTTCAACTACTACGCCATCTGCACTCCCTAGAAGTGTACAGTGCGTGCCTTCTTATTCATTACCTTTCATCCGAACGCACTGAATCGAGAACACACCACAATAACACGGTCCTCTTTAGGTGCGTTAAACGGCACCAAAATTTTATAGTGCGCTGCCAGTAATGTCACCACTCACCCATGTCAGATTTTTGTCTGAAGCCTGCTTGATATTGCAATACGAGCCTCGAACTGGGACCGAGATTAAAAGTGAAGTCTTAGCACACCTAATTCGCAGTTGGCTTAACCACGCTAAGTCGTCCGTCATTTTTCATCAGGAATTCCAGTGTCATAGCTACACTGCTCGCGGCGCATAGGACTTGATAACCAGACGTCTGGACGCATCTGACATGTTTGTAAATTTATGTCGTTAATATGAACTAATGATCTTGTCATGGAACGGACTATGGAACGAAAAATGGTTGGTGTAAAGTTCAGAGACATGAAGCGCGCAGAGGGGGTCGCAGACATAACTCGAGTTAATGACATTCTAGCCGACGTCAACAAGAAAAAATGGGTATGGGCAGGACAGGTAGTGAGAAGAGAGGATAACTGATGGTCTACAAAGATAACCGTTTCTATTTTAAGGGAAGGAAAGCGTAGTAGATGGCGCCAGAAAGTTAGGCGGGCGGATGAGGTTAAGTTCGCAAGGATCAACCCGGACTCAGCTAGCCCATGACTGGGTTAATTGGAGGTGTTTGGGAGAGGCCTTCGCCTTGCAATGGGTACAGTCCGTAGGATAATAAAATTAATTATTAATTTTAATTGTTCTAATAAAATTAATAATTATTATATATTAGGCATAATTAAATATGCTAAATAACCATATTCTTTAACTTGAAGTCATATGCAAGTAACCTGTGCTAACTCCGGACAGCACTATACTACGCATATTTAATTACGCCTAATATATAATAATTATTAATTTTATTAAAACAATTAAAATTAATAATTAATTTTATTATCCTACGGACTGTACCCATTGCAAGGCGAAGGCCTCTCCCAAACACCTCCAATTAACCCAGTCATGGGCTAGCTGAGTCCGGGTTGATCCTTGCGAACTTAACCTCATCCGCCCGCCTAACTTTCTGGCGCCATCTACTACGCTTTCCTTCCCTTAAAATAGAAACGGTTATCTTTGTAGACCATCAGTTATCCTCTCTTCTCACTACCTGTCCTGCCCATACCCATTTTTTCTTGTTGACGTCGGCTAGAATGTCATTAACTCGAGTTATGTCTGCGACCCCCTCTGCGCGCTTCATGTCTCTGAACTTTACACCAACCATTTTTCGTTCCATAGTCCGTTCCATGACAAGATCATTAGTTCATATTAACGACATAAATTTACAAACATGTCAGATGCGTCCAGACGACTGGTTATCAAGTCCTAGCGCCGCGAGCAGTGTAGCTATGACATTGGAATTCCTGATGAAAAATAGATGCCGAATGCAACGCCAATGACTTGACTGGCGCAAATGAAGACGACGCCTATTGATCTGCTTATACGCTGCCTTACATGCAGTTATGCAATGCGTGGACATGTGCGTTAAAGATATATTATACGTCAACAATGAGCCCCCACCATGCATAATTACTTCTGGGTACATGCTTTCTTTCTCGTCTACATCTCCGTGACCATTCATGTAATGTGTACTTGTAAAGGCATAGCAGTTCGTCGTTATGACGGCGAGGCACACCTTACGAATCTTGTACCCGAAAAGAAAAAGAACTCAATGAGCTCCCAAAACTGCGAATGTAAGTTGCTTTATATGCATTCTTGCGCTAAAATACTACTCCTGAGCGTGCCAAGCGACGGCTAAAATACTTCACCTTTGTTTTCAAACAAATTTTTCGCTTCATTTTTAAATTTTGATTAAATTACCGTGAGGCGCTCCGTTTATGTTCGCGATACCAATAGGTAAGTGAGCGCAAATGGTTAAGGAACATCCTAAAATCATATGCGTTCTTCCTTCCCCCTTGATCTCGTCCATCGATAATTTCCATCTAGGCGGGTTGCGAGCCCACTAACGGGGCGGCACTATATTACAAAGAAAATAGAATAAACTTTAAAGATAATAAATGAGATTTTAAGCTTCTACACACCCGCGGTTTTGTTCGGCGGCTTGTTCCGGAGCACTTCAGTGTCGTTCCACCGCGCCCAGCATATCCGGGTTTGCTGGTTTGCTCCCGGTGAAAACGGTCGGCATGCCGAGACACTTCCGACGTGCGTGGCCTCAAACTGTCAACTTTCTTTACACCTTCGAATCACTCTGTTCAGAAGACGCAGCGTGGCTGCAATCACGAGCATGAGAACACCTTAGAGAGGGCGCAAATCACATCTACGTTTAAAAAGAAAACTACAGTATTAAAGAGTCAAGTAATCAAAAAATGACAGCAGAGCTAACGTAGAACGCAGAGACAGTGAAAAGAGAACGCTGAGCAACGACAAAAAAACAGGAAATCCGCCCGGCTATACATCTGGTTGACTACTCTGCATTGAGCTAAGGGAAAAGCGTGGAAAGAAATAACATCCACTGTACCTCACCGTTCTAGCAATGGATATTTATATGAGAACGAGACTGCAGAACAGTAATAAGAAAGCTAGCAAGTGTTTACAACAAGTACATGCAGTGTTCCAAACTTTCAGAAAAACAGCTTCGGACATTAAAGAAAGCGTTATGCAACATACACTAGTGAGGTGAATAAATGCGACCTGCCTAGATACTAGATTGTAGGTACTCATATCTAGAACCCACTACAATAGCACAGTTGCTCTGAGAAGGGAGCAGTGGTGTGAACCGCAGCAAAACAGAGGAGGTTGCCATAGGTCACAGTTACTGGTGGACGGCGCTAACAGATCTTTGACTGCGTACTGTCATTTTTCGTTCCATAGCCCTCTGGGTTGTCCTCAACTTAAGTAGAACTCTCTTGGTTAGCCTCCACGTTTCAGCCCCATAGGTGAGTACAGGCAAGATGCAACTAGTCATTTTTAAAGAGAAAAATGGTCTTTCGTTGCGTATCGGTTGTCGCTTCCACTGCCTCTGCTTTTAAGACAACCTAATGCAGCACTGTAGAGCTCCAGATGCCCCAACACCACATTACAACTTATTTTTACGGCTTGACCTAACATTATGGGAGGCACGTTTTTTGCTTTAACGTTCTCGGGGGCCAGCTTGTATTTTTTTTACACCTTGTAAATGCTGCTTGTAATAGTTTCAGGACAACATAAAATTTCAAAAAACAATGTTCATGTCTTCAAGGCTCCCAAATTTGCACTATACTTGTACGTCTGAAGAGCGAATTCGATTATGTTTACTATATTGAACTGCCGCCATCCTGGTACCACTCTAACTGGGAGAAAGGAAAATACCACCACAGGAAGGACACGATGATGCATGAGATAATTCGAATGACACCTTCCCTAAACTACGTGAGGCACTGGCTCACATGGGGCATAATAGTTATTTCGTTTAGATACAGACGATTGGAAACATGAGGAGCCACCTTTTCTCAATTGTTCTGACGCTAGTTCTTCTTTTTCGAGCGGTATTAACCTTCTGTTCATTCTGTCATCGCCTGGGTTGACTTGTTTCGTTTTTAGTGTGCCTACGTTCTTGTAGCGTACAGGCTGCCTTTGTGATAGGTGATGCATAATTTTTTTACTGCCATATTTTCTGAAATCCTTCATAGCTTGGTGTAGCAGGCCGAGCCAGTGCATTCAGTTTATGAATTGCTACCTTTAGCGGACGCGCTATCTTTGCCCTGATTTCAAGCTGAGCAGTACGTGGGCGTTCAAGACATGTATACAGTAAACACAGCTGTAACATCTTTTTTTTTTATTATTATTGTGAAAACCTGGAATTAGCTTAGTTTGAACAGAGGAAAGCCACAAATTTTCGTTTCCGATATAGAAATAATGTATAAAGAAGTGGTAATGAAGGAGAAACTAATTTGTTCCCGAGATTTGCATAATGTATTTTCGCTCCCTGAGAGTCGTGAAGAAAGAAGCTGGAAATGAAAGAATGAGCAAGACATGTGCCAATGAAAATTTAGCCATGCTTACCAACGTTTCCTTCGAGAGGTTTCAACTATATGTTGGAAAAGATTAAACATAATGAGCGTTTAAGTCGTGGTCATTTTAGTAATGAAGGCAGGAAATCATCAAGCATGAGAAAATATAATCTGGAGTGAAGCGATGTATTTCCACAATCATAAAGGGTAGGGTTCTTAATTGCACGTTATGAATGCTTTGTCACAAATCATTCCATCAATATATTATTCACTGTATTCGCTGTATTATTCAATTCACGTTTCACTAAGCGCGACTGTTTTCTCCTCGCAACTGATAGCAATCCAGGCAAGGTCAAAAATGCGGTATCAGTTCACATATCGTCACCATAAGCTTTCTATCATTTAAATGAGAGATCCACGAAGGCTGTCACGTTTCTTGAGCAACATTGTGCAACTTCATCAGTAATATTTTCGGCCAAGATGCTTCGGTGCACGCTATCATGGACAATAACGGCCGATTCATCGATCCGTCGATCAGTCGTCATGTGCCTTCTTGCAAAACATCGTTTGATGGCAATCGTCTTTGCGTTCAGGCTATTTCGCTTCGCAGTAAATACCTGAAGTCAAAACTCCTAACATTATTTTTGTTTTGCTTTCTAAGCTCAAGTTTGTAAGCTATAAATGATTCCGCCTGGAACTATGTGTCTCAGCCAGTATCCAGCTATACACTGTTTCCTACTCGATCAGTGTCGTTAGTGTGAGTTACGCTTTAAAATAACTTTCTTCAAAGCGGTTTTGTTTTCTTCTGTATCTAAAGAAGTCAGTCTAACCAACCACTTCGCCCTGTCCTAATCGTTACATATAATCCTACTTAAAGAGAAAGATAGCGCTTAGAAAAAAAAAAAAAAAAAGAAATACTTCCCTCTCCTTCCCAAAGTTTTGAGGCTTCACTGCTTTGCAGCACGCAAAATGTTCCCGCTTTAGGTTCTTCGCTTTGATGCCCCTTGAGTGAGCTGTAGCAACGTACCTGAGCAATTGGAAGTGTTAAACCTAATGCTCACTGTCCGCCTTCGAATTAAACAGACATAAAGCGTCGAACAGCGTCGTAATGGTGTCTCACGGACCCCCTGAGTATTTCAAGGATCTTTCTAATAAGCCATTACCATCACAATATCTTAAAGATATCAGCAGCGGTCTATTTTACATCCACTTATTTTCCTTTGCGTGCGAAGTCCAGGACAAAACTGCCCCATTGCGAAGGAGGAACAGTTTTCTCACACGTCTTTATAACTTCCCCAGAAGCACACACATGTATAAAATTCTTATGGTTAATGTGTTACGTCGCCATGTACGAAAGTAGAGTCCCACTATAGTGGTGCGCCCCGCCGCGGTAGCGCAGTAGTTAGGGAACTCGACTGCTCTACCCAAGGATGCGCCCATGTGCTGTGCGGTGTCAGTACACGTTAAAACCCCCCTTGGAGGAGGACGAAACTTCCAGAGCGCTCTACTATGACGTCTCACATAGTATGAGTCACTTTTGGACGTTAAACCACATAAACCAAATCCAAAACAAACTATGGTATAGTGTGGATGGGCCTATTTTTTTCTCGCATTTTCTCATTTTTGTTACAAAATGCGCCACTCGCTCTACATCATTGCACTTGTATACGTTGCTCCCCCACATTTTTTCTCCGGAAATAGGGTGCCGAGTATATAGGTGCACTTATCTTTTCAACCGGCCCCGGTTCCGGTGCTTGAGAAGCGTTGCAGTATTTGCGAAACTTTCTCCTCGCCACTTCGAACAGTTCGCCGACTTAAAAATGGACTGGAGCGGCAGAACACCAAATGTGCTTTCTTAGAGTACGCACAGGGGTCTCCTCTCTTCAATGAGTCCTATTTCAGTCTCCGACACCCGTAATGGAAAGGAATTTCTCTACTGCCTTCGTACTCAATTTTCCTTTTCTTTTTCGCGGCAGTTTTCTTCAATCTCAATCAAAAAGCTGCCTTCCGTTTCACGCACTTAAGCGCCTTTTGTAAAACTAGCTCAAATGTAAAGCTTCTAAGGTATGCCGTGTGCGAGACAAAGCTGGCGCGCACTGAACGACAAAAGAAGCCAGTTAGACGGGGCACGTTTCTCCTCGCTAGCCATTAAGTCTGCTCTCAATTTCGGTTTTTCTTCAGTAGGGAAAATAAACGGAACTAAGCGGTGATGGGTCATTCTAGGCCTTTGGGAGAACAGCTAGCACGTTTCTAGGAGCGCACGCTTCTCTGTCTGAGAGGCGCTTCTAGCACGAAATAATTTGAAGCAGAGGCAGTTGGCGAGATAGCAGGTTGTGCCGCAAACGGTGGCGTCGAACTCACTTGCACTTAGATTGCTGTTTCGCGTAGTCGCGTGTGATTTCAAATGACATCCGTAGTGCCCTCCTTATTTCAAGTCAATTTAAAGCAGCATACTGTCTCACAATGTTCGCTCGTTCCTAGTCATTTTTTTGTATACACAACCGTTAAGCGGCACTCTCCGGCTGATGTGCTGGCTTTGTTCAGAGGCAGTGCAGTAGAATTTCGTAATTCTAGGCGGATTAATAAGAAATTCTAACCTGTTTTATCTGACCCTTTGAGATAATCTCATTATAAAGCGCATTAAAACGTCTTCCACAGTTCGAAGTTACTGTAATTCAAATACTGTTAGCACCTGGTGGGTTAAAATTATCTAGAGTTCAACAATAACTCACTTTCTTTCCGAGTCAGTTATTTAAGTGCCCTGCACTCCGCACGTGACTATCAAGATACTTTTCAGACATCATATAGCCTACAAGCAACTCATCGTTACGCGGACTCCGAGAAATTGACCAATTGATTGGGGCTCCAGAATGCACAGTATGTCTCATTGTTCTGTCAAGATACACCTAATTTTTTCCCTTCTCCGGAACCTCCGAAACCTGCAGACTGAATTCAGGATGGGTGATGACAGTTACGACGCTGAGACACTGTGTTAAAAAAAAAAAAAAATCTTCCTAATGTATAACATCTGTGAACTTGAGTACGCGTAATCTTGCTTACTTGCGCAGTTCCTCTGAGTAACCTACCTGCATGCTTCTGCCACGCGTTGAAAGCGACCCCGCTAAGCTACAACGACGCAAAACTTGCGACACTTTCACCACAGTCGCGTGCACGCAGGCACACGCGTGCCTATCTCTGTCCAACACGTGGCTTCGAACAGGGCGGCCTTGCTATCCGAGCAGAACACTTACTGTAACGTGGTACGCGAGATAAAAAGAAGTAAAAATAGAGTAAAGAGACCATATAAACTGCATTGTATCTTTTTTTTTCAAGGGGCGCTGAAATAACGGTGGCACGGTGCCGCAAGTGTGGCGTTGCTGATGGCGAGCAAGCGCTTTGTATGCGCATGAAAGGATAAAAGCAAAAGAAAAACAAAAGGATCAGTGGTGGAATACGGCGGCTAAGAGCCTCTTCCTCCGTGCATGCACCGCAGTGTGAATATTCAACAGCGTAGCTGCACACTCAGCCGTTTTGCGTGTGTGTGCGTGTTTGCCGGACTCACCTTCGATCACGATGGAATGAGCAGCAATACCAACAACGACAAAGAAAAAAATACGAAGTCCCGGAGTACGCAAGCACCTGCGAAAGGCAGGTATTCCTCCGCCTAACTTCGAAGCAGCGTGGTGGTGACAATAGAAAGGGTAGCGTTACGCGTTTTCTCATGCGCCCAATAAAGTAGCGCCCAGTGATTGCTTTGTTTAGTGGACCCTTTAAAGCGCCAGCCACTAAAGTTAAGCTTCAACCTTGAAACAGCAATTTTTTTTTTTTTTTTCATATTATCTGAAACAACAAAGCCACTCGAACGACGAACATAAATAAAGGTCGCACCATTGAAATCACATAAAGGTTCAACTTTCGAAATTGCGATGGCCAACAGAGATGCTCTCACAGCTACACGACTGCCACTTTGCAGCGGCTCAATTCAGCATCTTCACCTTTCGTGGCGCAGCACGGAATTGTGACGCACAAAAGTACGGCGCCACGACACGAGGGGGCAGCGCAGTTAAAGGCGCGAGGCGCCCTTGTGCTGCGTCGCGTCGCGCACTCCCGGGCGCCCGAAAGCCGGAGCTGGGAGGGCTGGCGTAACACGATTGTGCGTGTAAGCGAGACTAAATGGGCGCCGTGGGATTAGTTCCACGGGCCCGTGCGCGCACGACCTCCGGGTGCGCCGCCGTGTACGTGTGCGTGCCTCGTCGCGGGCGCATAGCGTATTCGCGCGCCCAGTGCCACTTGTTGCCGGTGCAACGGGCTCTGTTCCGTTGCCTTTGTGCCAACGACTCCTCTTCCCGTTCACGCAGTATGCACCGAATCTGCAGTGGTCGAACCTTTCACCCGTTTCTTTTTTTCGTCGAGCCCTTTTAACTTGAGATTTCGCAGGAGAGGCCCTGAGAGCGAGCGCAAAAAGTGTGAACCGAGTTCGCATCGAATTGAATTTCAGGTCATCTTTTAACTGCTGAAAACGCTACTGCGCAGAAGTGTTCGTCACTGTGTAGCCAGGAAAATTCAATACATTAAATTACCGTCTACACTTATATGCTGAACTATACCAAAAGAGAATCTTAAGACGCGACTAAAACCTGAGACGAGCTTCAAAATTACATGAAGCAGAAGCTTCGCGTAATTTTGCAGCTAGTGATAAAATTTATTGTTGTCTTTGTGCTTTTTGCTTTCTTCGGTGATTCCAAAAATAAACGAAGGAAGCGTCTAGGATGCGGGGCCTCTAATTCGGTTCTGTTGCCACTGGAAACTATGAGCTCCGGGTTTTACGTTTTCATTACGCTGTGTTCAGACACAGGCAATGCAATTTGGCACAGGAATAAAGTAATCATGAAAAAAATCTGGCCGCTGTAGACGTTTCCTCCTTTCCCTCAGCCAAGGCTCTGCTCGTTAAAGAGAACAAGACGGTACTAACAGTGCAACACAGTCCAACTACAGTATTAGCGCAGTTAAAAAAGAGCTGAATTTTAACCAAAGCTAACTAGTTGTGAAAACAAAAAGGCGCGGTCTCCATTGTAGCTCATGCTGAGAATTTGTACGGGAAAAGACGTTCTTCTTAATCAGTTTACGTTTATCCCCATTTCTATAATAAGCACAAGAGCAACGGAAAGTATAAAGTGGCAAAATAAATATGCACTTGCAAACCAAATAAAAAGCTGATAAGGAAAGCTTTATATAATCACAGGCCACACCCGTGCAGATCCATTCTGCCTGCAAATAACTAGGTATGTCTAGTTCAACAAGTCTTCATATTTTAAAAACTTGATTCGGTAGCGCAGGTGTGTCAGCATTTTGTCAGTAAAAATTGAAATCCTTTTCGCTTTAAGAGGCATTTTATTTCACGCGTGATTAGGCTTCCAAAAGGCTTCCCTGGCTTCCCTGTAACATAGCGCTCAATGTCAGCTATTCTGCTTTGTATGAGTGAATTTGTTGATGTATTTGTTCCGACAGTAGATGAAGTCGTCCTATATCGTAAATTGAGGGCTGTATAATGGGCCGTATTCTTGAACTCCGGATTTATTTTGACAACTTGAGGTATCTAACGGGAGCCGAAATATATTCTGCCTTTACCGAAACACGGCCTCCAAGGCAGAGATCGAACTCGCGATCTTAATATATCTTAATATCAGAAGCCTAACGCCAAATCCACTGAGCCACCATGGCGGGTTGCTAAATATAGAAAGTCATTAATATGCTTACCTTTAATGAGTAGGACCCGAGGTTCCTGGTATTCTTATTGATGAAATATTAGCAGAGGCGGAGAAAAAAAAATTGAGGAGAAAGGCTGAAGATGAGAAGTTGCAGTGGATGTGTATAGTATGAGTGTAAAGTATTGGAAGTTGTTAAATTCGTTCCTGCCAAAATAAGCCCCTGACTCCTGTGATTAACATTTATTATTTGCCTGCGGTTATACTAAATTCGAGAACACAAACAATTTAGGCCCTTCCAGAAGAAGCCTTGTGTGAAATAGAAAGCGGACGTCATGAAAAAAAAAAAAAAGGAAATAAAAACTATGTTGATATTGGCATTGAGGAAAGAAAATGCTGCTAGTTTTAGTTCGTTTTTTACTACTTATGCTCACTCATGGTGGTTAATATTTTTATATAACGTAGCTAGGCAGTGAAAAGCTAACTCATTTGAAGTTTAGCGCTTTTATCTGCAGACGGTTAAGAAATATAGTGAATCACTGAAGTTAAGAGCCACAATGAATAAGCGAAATATACCTTTAAAAAAAAATCAAAATAAGGAGACGAGTTTCGCGAAACTGTCGCGGACTGCCTCGTAATGTAAATATGATTGGTAACTCTAAAGCGATCGCTCGTAGAAAAACCTGCACCAGTCATGGATGACGTAAATTGAATATTTTCCGAGAGCCGAGACTTTTTAGCGACCTGAATTTAGACAACTATGACAGCGTCTAAAGTGAAATTAATTATGGACATCAAGTATTCAATTAATGGAGCCAGGTGGAGGTTATTTACTATTTATTTATGCACAGCAAAGTACCAGTGAAAACAGATGTATATATAACTCCGAAATAAAGTGGGCTGAACTCTGCTTCATCTTACAGCCTAAATATACTGTTTCCTCAAAGCGTTTTGATTAAGGTCCGCAGCTGTACTGCTTAGATATTTCTCACGACACAGCTCTGGTTCCGTTTTGTTGTTTTTGTCGTCAAATGAATTGTCGTATCGCAATATTAAAAACTCATAGTTTATGTCTAGTTCATGCACTGTTAACTTCGGTTTTTCGTAGTATTCACTTACTCCTCACTGCATTATAATTATTAGTCCTATCACGAGTTCTGCTTTCATATTTTTCCAGTTTTCAAATGGTGGTGCGTTGTTATTTAATTGATCCGTTATATCCGTCCCCTTGATTCTTTAAAACAATTCTGTATTTGTTGTTAAGCTCTGCATTGACTAAAATTTGCAAACGCCACCTAAATAAATTTTACAGAACTTACTGAAGTCAAAGACTATCCCACTCGAAAAAAAAAAAAATGTGGCTACACCGAGTCTGCCGTCACTGACGGAGGAGCTGGGAGGAAGTTTTGCGAAGTCGCTGGTTTGTAGTACGGGAATCAATGAATACAAGTAACAAAAATGGTTTTACCCGATCAGGTTGCCTGCCTGCAAACTGCACTAAAATTCACATACACACACACACCTGACAGAAAACACATCACATTCTCAGAGCTGCTTGGAAGTATAAGCCGCTGTGTTCAGCGGTCCACTGTCAATAGGTTATAGGTGTGTGAGCGGGCAAAAGTTTCAAAATTCATACTAATATTTGACACAGTTATATATGTACGGAATCTCTTGTACGTATGTAGGCAATAAATTGCGTCATTTCACAGGTGCATTAAAACATACATCTGAACTTGTTGATACATCTTACAAAAAATTTACCAGTGCTGCGACAGGGGACAGGGAAGAGAAGGAAGGACAAGTGCTACTAACAACCGCGGTTTATTTGAAAGATACACGAGTAATATACTCACAAAAAACAACCAAAATCGCATGCGCTCCCCACCCCTTCCTCTGCCCAGAAAAAAGAGTCATGAAAAGTTACAGTTAGGAATCCGGATGCGAAATTTCATCATCATGGATTTTTACTGAAGGCGTGCTTACCGAGTTGTTTCACAGGTGTATACATTGCGCGTGTCTTTACGTGACGTAAAGTAAATGCTATTAAAGAGAAACAAGTTAATACTTGCCCCACCATTTCTTTTCTTTTTTTTTTTTAGGCGCGCGATGCAGTTCAAGCTCCGCCTTTACAGGAATGACTTGACAATGTTAACTGTCCCCTTTAGTTTGTCCCCCTTGAGGATCCTATTTCGTGTGCATAACATTTTCAATTCGCTTATTCATTAGTATTTTGATTTGTAACCTTATTATTCCGTATATTATCCCTCTGTACTAAATATTATGCAGGGGCTGTGGCATTTCGAGATGCGAATGTATACCTTATTTTAGTCAATCACAGCTCCGATGTCTCAAACCAGGACATGGGTGCCCGAAAAGAGCTGCATACGTCCCGAAAACGAAAGACAAAATAACGCGACTAGGAAAGTGCGCTTTCTTTTTTTTTAATTTTCAGACACTCCAGTTTCTCCTCTGTGGCTTACCTTAAAGAGCATACGGTGGAAAGCATGGTGATTGGTCATCATGGAGTGTACCACGTAGTCGTCGTACGAAAGGAGCACTCGGAAGCAGCAGAACTTGGCGCGTATCGATACAGTGCCGAGTTTTCCACCCTCGCCAAAAATGCAGCTTCTATAACCTGCAAAGAACAACAACAAAAAAAAATTGAGTACGTGGCTGAGTCAATGGCAGCAAGTGAAACACTGCCGTCCACATCAATGTTTAGTCGTGGATCTCTGAGGCTACGCCACACCGCCATTCACTCAAAACGGCGGCAACCCGTCCTTTTCGTAAACGACGTCACAACCTCCAATCGACTGAGGAGGACATCTTAAAACTTTCCCGCCGATAAATGCGCCTTTTGCTGCTAGAAAAACTACCAGGAGCAGAGCCAATAAAAAGCTGAGGATAGACTTTTAGAAAAATTACAATTGAGTGCAGTTTTCTTCGCTCCCTTAATACGAAGTAAGTATGCGTCCGAGAACTGCTGAAAACAAAACAAAAATTATATATCGGGCCTCAACAAGCGTCGTCTACCGAGGTGACACGTGAGCAGCACACGGCCAACTTTCTTTCCAAATCTTTATCTTATTATTTATGTCAGAATAAGAGGCGTTGTTCTGTGAGGAAAGTATGAGCGCGACGAGCATCTTAAGGACACTGAAGAAAATTTAAAATTAATATAAATTAATAGAGTCGAATACGTGAAGGCTAAGGTTAAATCATACCAAGCCGTTTTGCTCTAGAATTTAAATTGACGATGTAATCGCCGAATAAAACTATTTCGGCATTCAGGCTTCTCCGCAGTACACGGTGATAAGTGAGGACAACAGTGATGAAGTCATCTCTAGAGGTGATGCATTTCCAACGCGGAAACGTTTGTTCTGAGGAAACGAACCAACGCCAACGAAGGTAAAGGTCGTGGGGCGTCGTTCAGCGGTATCAAGTGACTTGCAGTAAGAATTTGGCGAAAGATGCCGAAATTCGAAACGTCACCCATAATGACGTCATTGTCTAGCTTCACCACATTGCTGCAGTGCTGTGAGAAGAAGACTGAAAAATGTAGCATATTTAATAGTAGATTAAGCCATAACTTTTTATGGTAGCCCGAAACCATTTCGTGAGCTTAATCTAAAACTTTCATATATTCTAATGCGCGCATCTCGAGAAATTGTCAAAAAAGCATTTCAGCTTCCCTTTAAGCAAACTCATACTTGAGCACATTGCGGCAGCATTTCGCGTAATGACTCGCATGATTGCCATCTGCGCTCTTGGTCTGCGGTCTTGGACCACGATCCAGAGTCTGTCAGGGGCCATCAATTAACGATTAAGTAGCAGGCTCGTTCGTAGTCAAAGCGTTGAACGTTTCCAATTCCATGAACTCAAACTCGAATATCTGCGCAACGAATCTTTGAAGTCTTACGCAATGTTGCAGTATTGCCGTGAGCCCGTTTATCTGTATCCTTCGAAGGCAGCCACATGTGACGCCGCGACATGGTAACCGGAAGTTTGGACGGTTACGATTCGGCACAGGTAACAATTACAACAAGGGGGACTGGAGTTTTGCATGACTGGAAACAATCATCTCTTTTTGTCCTCTCAGCAGGCACACCTCGTTCAAGGCGAAAACGTTTATAATATGGTACCCCGAGACGCAACGTAAGAAAGAAGGTTGTTTATCAAAGAAGAATCCTTTTACCACCAGCTGCTTTTTGTCGTATCACCTCCTTAATATGCAACGTGGAAACGTTCAGTACCAAAAACAGAAGCCAACTCGTCTGTTTACACGAATCTAAACACTCCCTTAACGTCGACTCTCTTGGAACGATCCTAGTTTCCTAAGACTTTCTAATCCTTTCTCCATCATCACTTCGAGGACGCTGTCTCGAGACGGCATTACCACATCCTCACTCGTGAAAAAGATGGCCCCCTCATTAGAGCGGCGGGGCTGCTACGCCCTCTTGTTTACTCGTGTAACGGTCTGCGCGTGCTATTGCACACTCGAGTCGTAAACACCAGGTAGCGCAACCGATTGGCGCCATGCGCAGATAGGAGCTTTGAAGTAAGGCCGGTAAGGCTCTTCGACAGCCGCTTCCCTTCCCCTCCACCTCCCTGGCGCGCAAGAAGACCACGGTCCCTGTCGGCCTTGACTCATGGCCGCGAGCTGGACGCCGGCGGGGGAATTAAAGAGAAAGCGAGAGCGTGCTGCTGGCCCGGCCGCGGGAGCAACCGGTCGCCGGGCTGCCCCAGCGCGAGACACGCACAACACGTGTGTTTAGCCGCGCGCACGGAAGGCCAGCTCGACCCGGAATGCCAGTTGTGGCGACGGCCATGTCGCAAGAGGCAAACCACCACCAATCCGCTCGCTGAAGACGCACACCGCCGACGCACGGAGGCAGTGGAAGATTTGTGCCGAACTCCAGGGCATGAGAGTAGCGCTCAAGATTGTGCCTCATGGTCTCTACAGCGCGAGCATTTCAAACTGCACTCGGTGACGCCTCTTGACATTTGCACCGTGCCGTCTTCTGCTTTCTCGAGAGGTCTAAGCTTCGTTACCCGTTGGCCAAGCACTGAGTTCGCCCTATCGATTGCCGACAATGTCCTCCTTCTGGAAGGTGTCCGTTGGAAACGCTGCCTGGAAGACATAATTGTTGCTCCCTCATAACCCCGATGTCAGCTGTGACTCCCTGCCGCGAACTACAGACGTCCTTCAGCGGCGTTTCCCAAGAAGGATAAGCGTCCACTTGCTCTGTCAAGGTGCTTGAAGTGTCGACAATACCAACTACTGTTTTGTTGTGTCCTTGGATTACTCTTCTCTTCGGATAGGTCGTTTGCGACACGTCATCTAATCCCTGCAGCCATATCGTCCTAAATTACAAACAAGCAGTCCCGTCCCTTCCCCGGCGAACCGAGCAAGCCCACACGGCCCGGGATGTGAGTGAGTGACGTGGGAGTGGTTACGTCGTAATTGTCTTGGCCTGGCGCTCTGGCTCCCACCTGAATCACCAGTGGTGTCAGTTCACAAAGGCAAGCTCGAACCTGTTGTCCTCTTAGTGCCAACCCGTGCGAGCTGCCGAATAATAAACGCCCTTGCATAGCGCGTACTTGTTTACGCAACTGTTCATTTTTGGCATTTTGTTTAAAGCTGCGTTTGGAGGATTGGTCGTCGCACCACCGAAAAGACATACGTAGCGCTTGTCTGCAACATAAGGAGAGAGTCACCACATCGAAGAACAGCGTCGACTATGGCGGATGTGATAGCCCCTAGTGCCGGTGCAGACACCGTCGACCGTGCTTGTTCAAATATGCAAAACACGGCGTCGATTCAACCAGCAGTGAATCCATCCGGGAAAGAAGGAGATGGTTCGCCTACCCAGACAGCTGCAGAAAGGTCAGCGCTCTACATTGTTCTTCCTCGCTTTTATTTTTTTTTCTTTGTGTAACGAGCG
This sequence comes from Amblyomma maculatum, assembly GCF_055883805.1. Lineage (NCBI taxonomy): Eukaryota > Metazoa > Arthropoda > Arachnida > Ixodida > Ixodidae > Amblyomma > Amblyomma maculatum. The sequence continues at coordinate 167,066,660 of NC_139346.1, read as the reverse complement.
TAGCCTGCAACATTAAACAAAGAATATGTGTACGAAACCAATGACTGTAGTGGAACAATTACACTTCAACTGGAAATTTTTCGATGCCTGAGGGATGACTACGTCCTAGCATAAACTTACTTCTTTTCTTCAACCATCTTTTCTTCAGTATTTAGAGAAAAAAAAAAGGGATAGGAATTCAGAAGGAGCCAAGCAGACCCTTTCATTACCAGTCAAATTTATGAAAGGTATTCTTCACCGGCTACGAGAGCGCAAAGTAATTACATTGGAACGTTCAGAAGCATAAACAACGGAGCAGCGGTGCCCACGATCACCGCTAGGCGGCGCTATAGCCGACTTCCATCATCATCATCATTATTATCAAGAACGACGTTCGTTGGACTGGAAGACCAAAAGCAATGACACTTGCAATCCAAAAAAATCCAGTCCAGGAAGACCGTTCTCATCTTCCTTTGCCGCAGTTCGTACCTCTGGCCCTCCTGGCCATACCAAGGCGGTTGCTATCAAGAGAATTCCTCCGCTTCCCCGCTGATCAGCGTCTGTCACTCTTAGCTGACTGTGCTGCACCTGGTATACAAACAGGTCTTTCGCTTAGCCTTCTCCGTTTTCCTGTTTGCCTGCTTCATTTAACGGTCGACCTTGTAGATGACCTATAGAGCACCGTTGACGATACAGGAGAGGCAATCCAAAAAGCAAGCTTTTTTTTTTTTTTTTCCCCGCTGGTTTCCGCAATCTTCCAGTCTATGAAAGCTCCGCGCAGTTGAAAAGCGGGTCTTGTCATCCTCAAGAATCGTGCATGCTGTCTGAGGCCCAATAACGATGGGTACAGCTTACCGCGCACTCAATAGCCCCGGGGTATACGTACGTGTAAGCAGCTTCTTCCGATTCGTTCACTCGCGTATTGGTTCTCGCTTATTCTGAGACGTTTGGGCCAGAGTCAACGGAGGAAAGATCCGCTCCTGATTAAGAGGGAGCGCATGGAATTCTCGTGAGCGCCTAGCACATAGAAAGGAAACGTATCCAATGCGTCACCGTATCGCCCACCACTTCATTAGAAGCTCGAATTTCTCCGCCACAGACATCTGCCCCTTCCGCTTCCCTTTCATTCGAAAGACAGCGCTGCACTTTGTTCGCTGAAGTTACGCTACAAACAATTTCCGCTTGCACTGGCATCCGGATTCCTACAGTGCGTGTTAACAAACGTAACAGCCAAACAACAACAACAAAAGAAGCTTTAATTATAAGATTAATAAGCAGTAATATTCGTTAGCGCTCGTTCCAAACGTTCAAATATGGTATGATGTTGTCCATGTCTGCTACTGAGATATACATTTGTTTACTTCACCATCGATCGGAAAGCGATAAATTTCGAAAGATACTGAGCGAGCCATAGGCAATGCATATAAAGACACTAAATTGAGTATGCTTGACGTTCCCTTACGCGCACCCTCTCGTCAGCCTGTGAAGAGGCTGTGATTAAACAGAACCATTGTTTCATGTCCATGAGGTGAATAAAGAGTGTTTGGATGCCGAAGCCAGGCAGCTATAATATTGGGAGTCGCAAGCAATAGCTTATAAAGGAAACAAGACGAAAAAAATGCCCGATAGGAAAATAAGAAATTATTCGCCATTTCCCCAATTGCTTTTCAAAGAACCAATAAGCTAATAATAAAAGACCGCGTCCTAAAGTTTAGGTTGCAATAGAACGCAGATTCGTATTAATGGTATCTTGGGGAGGGGGGGGGGGGGGGGAATGACATTGAAATGGCGTTGTCCAATCATAACAATAATTTATTTAGACACTATGTATTTTAACCTTTTCAACAGAGTGCGTACTGCAAGAAGCTATTTTCTGTAGTTTTTATTATCTTTAATTCGTTTGTTTTTCACACCAACGAAACATTTCGTCGTCTTCCTGGCTACTTCAAGCTGCCAGCTTTTACCTTGTTACCATTGCATTGGTGATTATTTCTCTTGTCGTGCGTTGCACTTTCACTCGTTCCGTCGGTCTATAAACGCGCTTCTTCCGAGAAAAGGTCGACAGTGCGTGTTTGCAGAGCTTGCCACCGCTCATCTCATGAATGTTCGTAGTTCAATCATCCGACGGTCAAATAGACAGAGAGGTGCTTCAATATAATAAAAGGCTACTTTCGGGTGAACAATATTATAATCATAAAGGCTCGTCTTTAATAATTCAGGTTAACGTGGTAAGCCTTTGGAAATCTATTAAATCTGTCATCATCAGTCCTCGGCAACCAGGATTAGAAGGAGGCTGAGTGATATCATGGATAAAAAAAGATGGGGTGTAGCTATCAACTAAAGTTTTGCTATATTTTATTTGACGAGCACCCACAGAGGGTAGTTATTAGAATGAATATTTGCCGTTCAAGCCCCTATCACGTTCTCGTTTCGCCATATTTCATGTGGCAAGATCTCTAGCTACACACACACGTACCATGTGGCTTGCTCAAACTAGCCGAAATCAGAACGCGCGGCACGCGAAGTATGCTTTTGCTTACTTCGCTTTAATCTCCATTATATCACTGAGGTCCCATCCGAGCAGAGAGAGTTCCTGCATGGAAAGCGTATACAAAGCGCTTTACAACGTAACGCGGTTTCATCCCCGGCGGTTTCCGCGTATCAGCTGTATGCTCGGCGCAAAAACCCCGCGAGTACACATACTTGCTAAGCTCGCTGTTTCCTGGGACTCGGCGGTTCGCCTTCTCATATGACGGTGACGATCCATCAGCGTCTGCACAGCGCCCACGCGCGCACGCACACACATGCACGGGCTGCGCTACAGAACGATGCACGCTTTCTCGGGCGCGTACAACAGCTCCGCGACAACAGCCCGGGCGCGGCATTGAGTGAGCACTGGGAAGTATATAAGTTTGCGCGGGTCCTGCAAGGGAACCTTCATTGCGGCGACCTGACGACACTGCTGGTATACGACCCTGCTTGTGACCAAGACCTCCCCCCCCCCCCCCCCCCCCCTCCTCTCCAAGACCTCCTTCCTCCATCCGCACACTCCGATCTGAGGCTCCTGCAACAACAGCTGACAAAGCGCCCACTTCTTTTTTCATCCTGTCCGAACACAAAGAGGCCGCATACTGGCATGTATATATATGCGCGCTTGCAGTAACGTGCAGGGGGAGAAGACAAAGCGCGAGGATTATAACGACGTTCCGCGCGTGGCTTTATGCATGAGAGCCGTAATTCACTTTCCTCTCTATTCCTCTACCCATCTCTCATGGCACCACAATGCATTAGTGTGGAAAATGCAACGTACAAACCAGGCAGATTATCTTTTTTTTTTTTTTTTTAAGGAGGAGGAGGAGCACGAAGCGTTTTTGCGAAGCAAATTTTCAAGCATCCCTCTTTTTTTTTTTTTTTTCTCCCTTGAGCTGTGAGGGGGAGCAGCGGGATAGAAAGCCGAGCAAAGCAAACAAGAAATGGAAAGGCTGTAATGCTGAAGTGTCCATCCTGCTTCACTTAGTTTTCAAGCCTGAACTAGACATTAACTCTATAAGTTTTGATACCTTCTCCAGCAGCGAACATTTATCCAAACTGCGTCCACTGTTTCACCTATAAAGGGCAATAATTGGTAGTGCAACAATGCTAACTCGAAAACGAGTGAGAACTAAAGGTCAACGTCAAGCAGAGAGACCTGCACCTCTGATCTTCATTTAGAAAGAGATTTTGTAACTTTCCTCGAAAACCTACAGCCTAACCACCTGAGGTTTGAGTGGCAGACCTCTTGACCCAACCTGCATTGCGGAGATTTCGGTATACCAAGCTGAATCAGAATGTCATACAGAGGCATGCTGCTTCAATTTCACCCAAATTGATTTACCCATGTCTACACGACGTATTTTTATGCCCATCATGCTTTCTTCCTTAAAGCATATGAGAGAAACGAGAAACTAATCTTGAAACTTTGGTATTAAGGCAAGCAGCTGTCGCTTCTGAACGTTATTTTCATGCTTCGAGCAAGGAGATATGTTATTGCGCTTGAAGCACGCTTTTAGTTAATTAGAGCGCATTAGCCATGACAAACAGCTTTCTTTTTAAACGCTTGGACAGTTCGGAAGCAGGCATCATCTACTGCGTTTCAGGTCACCATCCGTGGACATCGACTGTCGAAATACATGCTCAACAACTCCCGCTCGTAGACTGAGATATCTGGCTTTATACAGTAAGCATTAAGCCTCGAGCCAGAGCCACTACAGTGGAGATGATGAACAAATGCGATGCAGGTTGCTTTTTCCCCGACCTGGTCATTACAGAACGCAGAGAAAAAAAATCACGAAAAATGTGGATAACCTTGTGCACTGCCGCAATTGAGCGAGACAGGTGAAACTCCCCGGAAGGAAAGGAAAGGTTGTACAACATTACTAGAAAGAAAAAGTTTTTTTTTTTTTAACATTTAAAATAAGCATGTCATGCAGCGTTTCCACAATGCTTCATGGCGTCACTTGCATATTATTATCGAATGAAATAAACGAAACCGTTAAGTGAGGCTGACGCCCGCTTTACTAAATATTGGTCCCATACAATTTTAAACACCGACTAGATCCCTCACGCTTCAATTCAATTACATCAATGTGCTCAGATAATTTACGTTCAATCAGAATGGGAATATTCTTTTCTTTTTTCAGCTGAGGGCATCCTTTCCTTACATTCTGTGACTAAACTAGCGGCCTCATAAATGCTCTACTTTCTATTTCCGGCATGCGACCCTTCTCGAGCTGAAAGGGCCGCTTCTGAAGAGCCGTCAGGTAAGGCATGACAGGCTTGCGCTTAGTACGGAGAGATCAATGAATCGATCAGAGCTGCTTGTGCCCGATGCGAGGCCGAGAGATTCACTCCCTCTTGTCGCTGATACCTGCAGGCCTCGGGCAGCGCTGTCATCGGGATGCCTTTAAAAGGGGGGGGGGGGGGGGGGGGGGGGGGGGGAGTCTTGAGTGGCCGTAAGGAAGGTGTTCCATGTGACGCCCTGCCCATCGACGTGGCGACAGGTTATACAGGGACAAGCTCGGGCTGAGTGCCCATTAAGAGGGGCATGTATTAAGTCAGAACTTGCGAGAGTCGCGATGGTGTCTTTAGTCTATGCGAAGTGCACCCCCCCCCCACCCCCTCCCCCATTCTCTTCCTAATCAACTTTTGTTTTGTTATTGTTCCTGTTGGGTATGCCATGGAAAAACGGCTTTTAGCCGGTCGGCAATGCCCCGCCGGGGTGGTGCAGTGGTAAGACGCCCGACTACTGTGCCGGAGTTCCCGGGATCGAATCCCGGCCTCGGCGGCTGCGTTTCGATGGAGGCGAAACGAAGTGGCGTCCGTGTGCTGTGCGATGTCAGCGCACGTTAAAGATCCCCAGGTGGTCGAAATTACTCCGTAGACCTCCACTACGGCCCCCCTTTCTCTCTATCCACTTTCACTCCCACCTTCCTCCCTTCCCTTACGGCGCGGTTCAGGTGTCCACAGAGCAAGTGTGACAGATACTGCGCCTTTCCCTTCCATGAACCAACCAACCAACCGGTCGGCAATTATGGCAGAAGGTTTGGCGAACCGACTTGCGGAATGAATGAGACGTCTGCATTTTTCGTATTTCTAAGCTGGCTGATGCTATAGACATTTGGAATGATGAAACACCTGAATGGGAGAGTCGATAATCTGCAAGAAAATCATTGGCGTTGCCATCAACACGTCTCGCATTTGGAGTGAAAGCAAAATGTTTCGATGCCAACGCCGAAGAGAAATATACAATACAGTAGAAACGAGACAAAAACTCACCTCGAACACCTCTACCGAAGCGTTTGCAGTAAAATACATCTTACGCTCCTAATCACCGCAAGAGCGCACTGCCAGATTACATTCGTAGAGGGAGAACTTGAAAGATGACTCAAAAAGATAAAGGATGCATGACAATGATTTCTTTTCAATTCTCTTTGTTTTTGATTGTTTCGTACACCATACACATCTGCAGTTAAATGACGCGAAATGGAACAGAGTCCTCAATTGTTGAGTACATTTCAGTTTCTGTTCTGCTCAGACGATGACAATGTTTCAGTGTTACGATTAGTTTCCCACCGCTTCCGAAGTCTTAATGGCATAGCATGATAAGTAAAAGCGCATCAACAGAGCTCACTGGTAATGAACATGGTGGTACACGGCAATTGATAGCTAAATTACCTTCGTGCATTATGAACTTCATGTTGCGACATAGCAACCTAGTGAATGAGTGTTGAAAAAGAAAGGCACTGCGTGGAATGTTTCTTCAGAGAGTGATAATAGCTCAGAAACACTTCCATTTCCTTAAGCAGTCCTTTCGTGTGATTTCTGCGCCTTTCTCAAACATTTATTTCTAATTTCTCGAGTACATTTCCAACTCCAACACCAAGAAAAATTGACTTCCTGGAAAATATAGAAGTACACTCGTAACGGGCGTGCTGTGTTCCGGGAAGTCTTTCTTAAGGGAGCCCCTTTGAGTCTCCCAGTCTTAAAGTCAACCACGCCGCGATATTTCGCGGACACTTAATGGCGTGGCAGTCTCTTTACAATGCCGGAAATACACGCGTCCTGGGTGTATTTTCTGGCATAGCTAATGGCGCAATGCACTTTCGACATGCCCACCATATGCGTCTAGCATTTCTTCTTCGTACGGCTGACACAGTTCTTTACAAGGTTCAGTTCAAGTTAGAAAAAATGTTCCCAACAGTCAGAAAAAAGAAGCTCGACTTTTTCGTGTCGATCTTCTTTACTTCAACCACTTCACCATCCAGAATTCGACTACACAATGACGCTTATTATAGCCCTGAGTAACATTATTCCTTTTCGCAGAATTCATAACGTTACTATATATTCAATATACTTAATTTACCCATCCGGAGCGATGCTGTCTAACATTCTAGTGCTGCCTGTGCGGTCGCAGTTGACAAGACAGAAAAAGAGAACCCATTTTATCATTGTCACTTTCTTAATTTCTTGTTCTTTGGCCTGAACTGCTCGGGTACAGAAAGATGGCAGCCAAGACGAAAAGTGTGAATCTTTCGGCGTTATGTGCCAGCTTTCTTGGAATAATTCGCTGTCTCTTCCGCTTCCACGCTTCTCCATTAATTTAATTTTTGCTCCGTTTTTGAGTCCTCTATGTTACGCACCGTGTTTCTCGGCAATCCTCCATGTTGCGAAAATGTAATCGCTACCTTTACCGTGCTCTCCCGTTTCGTGTGTCTTCAGTGCAGGCTTTCTTCCGCTCAGGTGATTATCGTCCGCTCAGCGTCGACTCACGTCACAAATTAGTTCGCGCGCTCTCCTGAATAACTAGCTACGCACGAGTATAATTTCTTTCCCGCCGAAAAAGCGGACCTACAACTAAACAAATTCTGAGAAACGTTTCTTTCGAAACTTTTCTTTCCCTACCCATTCACGCAGTGCAGGTTTTTTCGTCTCCACTTATTCAGTCAGATCTGTAATTCCTTCTCGACTTCGAAGGTTGTCTTTAACTTTTCCAAAGCAATGGAAACCAAGCTGTGTGAACAGCATTAATAAAGAGTACACTCGTGGCAAGAGCCACAAAGGAAATAAGGCGGTCGCAGCGCGCAAGCGCAGAAAAATCAGAGAATTCCAAATACCACGCCTAGTTTCGGTGTCATGTTATGAATTTGATTCTGTCACTGATTTTAATTATCAGCGCTTGAATATATATCGGCACAGAGTGGCTAGGTCTGACTTGTTTAATAATATTGTTGGTATTGGAAGAATGGAAAGTGCGTACTCATAAATGCAGAATAGGGAGACAAGAATCAACACTGCACACATGTCAATTCAACTCTAAATAGAATGCACTGGATGCGTGGAAGGGCAAAAGAAAATAAACTATAAGAGAGATGAAAAGTGAACGGTTAGCGAGCAATGGTTTCAGATATTTGTACAGCCTCTCCCGCCTATTTGCACGTCTGTAATGATAGGGATATGGTAGCGAATGCGCCCCTTTACTAACATCAGGAATGGCTCGCAGATATATGCAAATATTCACTCTCGACAATCCGAGATTTACTTATATGATGCGCGGTTTGCGTAAAGAGATATATATACAAGCTTAACTTGGTAATTGCATTTCGCCAGCAGTTGCATTTTGCGAAACTTGCATTTCTTAACTTTCACGGAATGCAAAAATTATAGTCGTTAAATTACTGATGCGCTGAATCGACCACATGGGGCTGGCATCGACACCTTTGCATAATTTTGCAGTGATGCATGGACAACATAAGAGTGATAATGACGTTGCAAATCCGAATCAAGCAATGCTATCAGCGTGAGTACAACATCCGACTAGTATACTCCACGAAGCCAGAAACACGCAAACACGATCCTAAATACACTAACAACCAACCTTGTGTTAGACTATTCCTTGATGTGTGGCGTCTCCTTGTGAGCTGTAGTACTATTCGATTATGAAACATCTAACCAAGAAACTAATTCTTATCGAAGTTATCAAAGTTTTGCAAAAGTACGTATGTTTAACCTTAGCGTCTGCGCGCATATATATAATCGCAAGGAAACGATCGCGACCATCTCGCACATAATGTTTCGAAAAGAAATAAAAGGAGTCATACAAGTATACTTTACGGGTGAAGCGCAGAAATATCATTATTAGGGCAACGCCTATACACGCCATGAATGACGGTGGCAAGCTCTGCCACCTGGAAGATCAGGCACTATCAGCGATAACAGAAACACACCAACCATGTGCAGCGTTGCATCGCAGCCGGAGAAAAACAGTTAGGGAGGAAAACTGTATTTGTGTTTTGATTTCAAGCTTTATATAAGCAAAAAATAAAAAACCCTTCGCGTACGCTACACTTCATTCCCTCTAATTTTACGAATTGGGAATGACGAAACAGAGTCACGCGAAGATAAAGAGGAAAGACGGGGAGGGAAAAGTTGAAACAAATTCGCGGTCTGTTATCGTGCACAGGTATAGGTGCGCCTGTATCTTTTTGTTTGTTTTTTTTTTTCTTTTTCAAGGGAAATGAGATTACGCGCCGTCCCTCGGTATTGAAATTCGTTACTTCCCCCAAACTCCTTCGACATTTCCTTCCGGAGCAGCTGTCTCACCCAGGCCACCTCTAGCGAGGAATCAGCGAGCGAAAACAGCAGCAACAGAGGCATCACGCGCGTGCTGCTACCACCATCGATTCGCCTTTCGTCAACCAGCTCGTATGCGCGTACGCCCGTCCTTGTTTGCACCACGATGAGGTTGAAGACGACGTCGCCTTACGCTGGGCCTACGGTTGTTTCCACTTCGCGGACCCTGAGCATGGCACGCGAGCCAATCATGTTGGTTCCTTTTTTTTCCTCTCTCCAATCTTCTTTTCTTCTGCCGTGTTTTGCCGCAGCGTATCTACGAGCACAGTATTTGCGCTGTTGTTGAAAGACATCGACTTTGCATCGTGGCATCGAGCCCATCATGCTACGATTCGCATCGCGTTTCGCGACGAGTATTGGTGTGCGTCGTGTATATGCGGCGTAATTTGGTCGCATGGATCATGTTACTATACGCTGCACAAATAGGCCACAGAGAATGTGCACGAGATGAAATCTATGCATAAATATCGCTCCTGTTGGAAAGAGCTAGATACGAAGTTTCTTGAATTAGTTGGCGTCTCTTGGGGCTATGCCATTTTTTGTTTTGTTTTTGGTCGGTGTTGCAGCTGAAGGACACAGAATCAAAATTAAAGTTTCGAATAAGCATCTTTTGTAGAAACATGCCGATTTCCGCTGTAGCCTCCACCAGCAGCAAAGCTTTGCCGGCAACAATACTCCGTTCTCTGCTTGTCGCTTCACAAGAATCACAGACGCTGGCATGCATCGCCCAACATAAAGTTTGGACGCCATGGGGGAAACATCCCCATTAAGCTTGTGTTCGGCAAGCATGTCGCCTTCACAGGGCACTCTTAGGCGCTTCAAATCTGACGTAATATTTAGCCTCGCTGCATCTATGCGAAAAGGACGCGAGGTCACTTCTATGTACTTTATGCAGATATCCAATCGGCCAAACAAGTAGGCATTCCACGCTATATACTACAACAGGCAAGCTAGTGCATTGCTTCGTGAACATCTAATCTTTCTGGGTCAGCATTGAGGTGTGCCTTTACAATGAACTCTGTGGCACTCTTCACAATTCTGGCTGCGCGCAGTGGCCACAAGCAGCCGATATCGTTTGGCTAAAAGCTTACTGAACAGCATTCTCCCTAATTTTTCCAACCTACTGTTGTAAATCGGTAGCGACTGAAAAATTCATCCAGTTGAACTCTGTAGGGAGTTCAGGCATCAATTTTGCCGATGCTTAAAAAGATGCCATTGAGTGAGCACTCTCATAACGTACTGCAAGAATGTAATTTGAGAAATACAGAGCATGATTATACAGAGCAGTCGGGCCAGTTTATTGCAAGATTAAGTTGTGAGTTTTTATAATTTTGTTAATTTTAGGAACAGTGTGTGTGTGTGTGTGTGTGTGTGTGTGTGTGTGTGTGTGTGTGTGTGTGTGTGTGTGTGTGTGTGTGTGTGTGTGTGTGTGTGTGTGTGTGTGTGTGTGTGTGTGTGTGTGTGTGTGTGTGTGTGTGTGTGTGTGTGTGTGTGTGTGTGTGTGTGTGTGTGTGTGTGTGTGTGTGTGTGTGTGTGTGTGTGTGTGTGTGTGTGTGTGTGTGTGTGTGTGTGTGTGTGTGTGTGTGTGTGTGTGTGTGTGTGTGTGTGTGTGTGTGTGTGTGTGTGTGTGTGTGTGTGTGTGTGTGTGTGTGTGTGTGTGTGTGTGTGTGTGTGTGTGTGTGTGTGTGTGTGTGTGTGTGTGTGTGTGTGTGTGTGTGTGTGTGTGTGTGTGTGTGTGTGTGTGTGTGTGTGTGTGTGTGTGTGTGTGTGTGTGTGTGTGTGTGTGTGTGTGTGTGTGTGTGTGTGTGTGTGTGTGTGTGTGTGTGTGTGTGTGTGTGTGTGTGTGTGTGTGTGTGTGTGTGTGTGTGTGTGTGTGTAAGAATAAATATGAATTTTATTAGCAGTGCTGGCAGATCTATATCGCCGTTTTAGTCGCAGCGTGTACATTTCAACTGCGTAACATCCTGTCATCAATTAAAGACCTTTACTCCAGCTGTCATTAAGAAACTCCTTCCTTGAACCAGATGCTTACATGCTTTTTCTTGCTGTCATTTACTTTTTTTTTTCTCCTGACATCTTCCATTCCCCGACAGTGTTACAAGTTTTCGTAGTCGTCTCGCAACTGTGAGACATACATTCCATCTTCCACTGATCCGTATTAACCTGTGGCAGCGGCATGAACCGCGTACAGCCGACCCCCGGCAGCGTATATCACGGGACCGGTCTCCTCCTCTCAAGAGCGCAAGCAAAACATACTGCTCATATATAGCGTGCCGTTACTGGTCGACCCGAGTTGATCGGGACAGGGCATACGCGACAGGTGGCGACGCTTGAATGGACTGAAAAGAAGGTCAAAAATTAAATAAAAACACAGAATATAAGAATGAGTACATAAAACAGCAGGTCGCGGTAGAACGATCGCTTTTCCTTCCGCTGCCTTTCACTTTAATCAAACTCGCCGACGAACGCACGATCGACTCCACCACCGAGACCTCCTCCGTGCGCATAGCATGCTGCCCCCTTCTAAACCTTTCTCGGTTTCCCTCCCGCCTACACTTCAGAAGCCTGGTACCAGGGGAACCCGCTTGCTCTGTGTGTACGTGAGAGTCTTCGGGCTCGCGTTTGTGCACGCATGTGCCTTACGCGATCGACTGTTTGTAGGCGAGTTCTCAGAGGTTGGCGCAAGGCAGGATAGGCACGTGCCACGTCGCGCAAAGCCGAAGTGGCGCAGAAGCACCCTTCGTGAAGTTGACGCTGCTCGCCTGACGTCCCATACCGCTACGGGTTTGATCTCGTTTCCGATGTAGCCAGGCTTCGCTTCTTTTTTTTTTTTGCACCACCGCAACAGTGTATACATTTGGGATTCGCTGCTATGAGTGTGTAGACCAGTTGTTTGTATAAATATAGTGATAAAACCAAGCTCACTGTGGGGTTCTTCCGAAGTGGTCGGCAAGACGTCGCATGTACTTGCTACGTTCTTTCTACTGAGACTAAAATCGTACAACGGCCTGAAACAGGCCGTTTCGGAAGCACTTCTTTCTGTCTTTGTTTCGAAAGTAATAAGTGAAACTGAATGCATTACTTTTTGCCGCAGTGTTACAATTCTTATTGACGGATATTTTATCGCAGGCTGCAGGGCACGTTTGCACCACGTTCAGTACATAAGTAAACTTCGTTTTCAACACGCACTGTGTACCCGCACTCACACACTGACACGCGCTGACATCGCATACAACATGCGAACTATAGCTATCACTGTAAGAAAGTCACCGTTGCAGCCAATTCTAACTGGTTCCCATCCATCATGGCATCTGATTTCAAATTGTTCTTTCCTTAGGATCCATCGGTGTTTATATATGCTTCTCTAAACGGACACGCCGGAGCCATAAACCATGCTGGACGATGACATAGTTTGCGCATTTTCAATTTCACTTCTCCTTACCTAGCTGCCCCCTTTAAAGGGCAACTCCGGGGTTTTTTTGACATTCGAATATTCTAATAAAAATTTTACTGTAGGTTCTCCTCTCCGCCCTGACGCATTCTACAAAATTTGGGCACCGTACGATAATCTGTTCGCGCGCAACACGACTTTAAAATATGCTGTTTTCATGGCTTAAGTTGAGACTATTTCTGCCGGCAACACTGAGTTTTTGACGTCACAAACAGTATACCGGCGTTACTGTCCACTTCCCGCATGATTATGAAATTGTGAGGCTTATATTGAACTACCTCAGACATTTTATGCAATGCTTCATGATTTCCATACTTTATTTTCACCATCCAACGCACGTACGAGTGTTTCTCTAATACTGAGTGTGACGTCACCATTTCGTCACCTGGGACGTCGTTTCTGGCCGTGAAAGCAGTTTCGGTTTCGATTTGCTGTTTTTTCTTTTTAAAAATACTTCTAATTGGAATTTCGAAAAACGGTTTTTTTGTGTTCGAGTCAGGACGTGCCGAGGAATGTAATTCAACCAAAAACACAGAATGATGGAAAAACCACCGGAGTTGACCTTTAACGTATACCCTGACAGACCAGGCTGCTAAGACCTTTCCTGCTCATCCGCCCTGGTCTAGCACCTGTGCTCGTTGCATAATAATGCCGTTATTCTTATGACAACTGGTGAGTGTTCAAAACATGCACCCCATGTTCTACACGTTGACTCCATGTGAAACAGGTACCACAGTGGCCCATGGTCTCCTCTACAACTGCCGCAATCACAAGGGATTCATTGTCCGCACCCATTCATATTTAACGCTCCTTGACCTTCCCCTTTCCCCCTTCCCCAAAGGGGAGTAGCAAGTCAGGGTCACCTTACCGCCGGCCGACCTCTCCAGCTTTCCTGTCCTTTCAATAAGGAACTTTTAGCTACATTTGTGCTAAACACACCCCTAAGTGACATGGTCACGGAACACGAGACGTCTAATAGGCGTAAGATGCGATGAACAGTTGCTGTCGGACAGAATACATGACTCAATTTGGGCAGAATGCAGAGCATTTATATTGATCGATGCCTGCTGTTGCAACAAACACCGACATGTCGCAACAACTCTATATAATGTTTTTCGTAAAGTTTTCTCAACTTATGCCTTGTGACAAAGGGAATGGGATGCAGGAGATAGAAAGTCAATGGAAAGAGTGAAGTCCAGTTTCATAAGGTTTCAGCATCAGTTTCACCATCAAAGATCAAACACAGGCGTTGTCAAGGAACGCGTCGCTCTGGCAAGCAGCACACTGCGAGGAAGTGCGTTTTCGATAACTAAGACTATGTTTCAATGAGAGGAAACAGCTATTAGGTATCGAAGCTGTTATCTGACTTCACAAGTCTTAAAAAACTCTAGCAACAACAACCTGTATACAAACGACTGTTTTTTTTTTCTTTTGCTTTCGCCAACTGAGAATCCTTCAAAGTTTACGTATCGTTTATATTTGTTTCCTGCTTAATCGTGGCTTACACTGCATTGTAATTCGGATGCTGCTGTTATCTCAGCAGATTAGCGGTAAGGCATTAGCAAAACACGCTGTCTGAAAATGGTAGTGCCTAAACGCGGCATGCTTTTCTTGGGCCAAAAAGCGCATACAAATTAATCTTAAGTAGTACATTGACGCCATTATTACCAGGCACGCGTGGGATGACGTTTATGGCTCTTTGTTAGCTTCCTTCTTGCTATACAACTATTGTCAGAGCATAATCCTTCTGTACGGACGCTAATAAGAATAAGCACCCGTCACCATCAAATATCAGTCCTTTTCGTCTATATCCAGCTTATTATACCGCTAGAAGGTGGCGCCACGCGATCGCCGATGTCTTTCAAGGGACGAGCCATAACGGACAGTGCGTATATTCCTTGATGACTTCTCATAACACAAGGGGCTATTTAGATTTTCTTTTTTTTCTTTTTCATCAAAGCCGTCGCGCCGCAATTTGCCTAATTAATAGCGTCGTGCTAGCGAGTCTTCTTCAAACACGGGCACAAAAAGCAAACCCAGCCTTTAATCTTTGTCAAAACCGTTTGCTGAGGCGACGAGCGCTCGGAGCTTAGTGATAATCTTCCTTCAAATATTTACCTTTGCCGTCAGTTCCTCCTCGTCCCCCCTTTTATCCTTTTCTTTTAGTTTGCCATACTCCTCTGTCTACGTTTGTTGGCCGAAAGCAGGACTACCTCAAGCATGCTGTTTTTCTTTTCTCTCTCGCTCTCTCTCCGTATAATGTTTTTTTTTTTTTTTTTTTTTTTTTTTTTTTTTTTTTTTTTTTTTTTTTTCCCTTTCGTATGGCTTTCGTCGGTCTCTGTCGTCTCGGCAGCACCTACCAGCTCAGTTCTCATCCTTATTACATGTGCTTGGCTGCGCCGCTGAGAATCGTAGGTACAAGTTAAAGCGTTCTTCTCACAAGTTAGGACCTAAGTGGTACTGTTCTTTCCGGAAGTAATTGTCTTGCTTCCTCTCTGCTTTCGTGCCCCGCCCCCTCCCCCTTTTTTTTATTTCCTTTTACTTAAATTGATAAGAGCGATGTTTTCTCCTCAAACATCTTTTATAGGTGGAACCCACAGTAAGCTTCACAGGGGATGGCGGAACTTAATTCGAACAGTGATTTTGTGGCTTCTCCAGGAAGTTTTGCTAAATCAGAGGTGCCGCATATTCTTCTGCATTCGTTCGGCATATTCTACAGCATATCATTTAGGCTGCATATGAATGGAGGTGAAATGTGAATATTCCCATGTAGTTCTGTGGAGGGCCAAGTGCTTGTTAAAAAGCTCCATGCATAGTGTAAATGACGCGGAGGCCTCCACCATACAGCGTCTATGTACCTTTGGTACGTTACAACCTGCATACCATATCAGTGCGCCCCCCCCCTCCCCCCCTCCTGGTCTGTTTCAGAAATAACGGTATTTGGTCTACGACTTGTCATCTCTTCAAGCGTACGCCAGCTGTGTCTGGTACGTGTGATGGTTCCTTGAAACACCGATGCCATAAAGGCAATGGCTTAGCTTCGTAGAAAGCTCCTGCATAATCGGGCGCTCGAGACCGGCCAAAAACTGTAAACTGTGAGCACGCTGCTCCATCAAATCTTCCGGCATTTGGTGAAATTGAAATTCCACGCACCGCTAAAGATGATGAAGTCGCACGCACTGACAGGTAACGGCATAAGCCTCGCGTCATTGATGAAGTGGTTCGCTTATTGCGGTGATGTATTCACGTCGATTCCCGGTAGGAAGAGTGAACGTTCTTCGTGCATATATCTGTCTTGCGATATCTAACGCCCTAAGCTGCGCGGAAAACCCTCCGCAGCTTTCTTGGGCTTTTTGGTCTCTTCCGTTTCTTCTTTTTTTTTTTTCTTGTTTTCTGGAGCAGAGTGATAGAAGGTAAAAACTGACAGCATATTCTCCCTCAGCGACTGCCTGCAGTCGGGTTTCGGTGTCTGGAGAAGAGGAAAGAGGAACCATCTATATTTTAGCAGTTTTAGAAAACAATCAATCAAACGTTGGGTGTTTCTGTTATTCCGCGTTTTAGTCTTTGGTACTCGCATCAGCTCAAAATTCTTGTTGACCAGAGAGGCTACCGAAAGTGCACCGTGCTCCGTTTTATGTCTCGCACTGCCGGAGAAAGAGTGACTGCTCGTTCTTCAGTGCCAGTGTCCAGTATTTGAAATCTTGTCCTCACAGTCAGTCTGTATCTCGGAGCGTTAGGTTTCAAGACGATTTATGCGCGTACATATAAAAGCGGCATGCTGCCACTTTATGCTTTTGCAGCGGCGGACTTGATGCAACCTTTGACTGGCGGTGAGCTGTTTCCTCAGCTGTGACTTAGACTGCTGTTCCTAAATACTGTTCAGCGATGCTGGCGATTCCTCATCTCGAATAGCAATGTGCACACTGTTTTAAAAGGCTTTTTAATGGGAAGCTACATGAGACCAATCGATCGTATACCCCACAGTCGATCCCGCTAGGAGGCCTGCAGGTCAACTAGCACATGAGGTTAGCGTTTCTGCGTCAACTTGAACAAAGGACGCGACTGCCAGTCGTGTTTTTATACTTTCGTTTTGGGAGCAACTTAGGCACAAATTCCCATTTCTGAACCACTTCACCCCTGAGACGACCAGCACTGCACAACTTGGGAAGAGCTTACAGCTATTGAATAACCTGTAGTTGCTGGGGGAACTGGGATTCGAACCTCGCTTCCTGATCAATCAAAGTGAGTCACCGTACAAAAGGACGTTTGACCTCCGTGGTGGTCAAGACGCATTCGTCTGCAATTCATTCCAGGCCGTTCATTGAGGCGTTTCATATGGTATCGCATGCAGTAGAAGAGTCGCCCGTTAGGGCACCGCTCATGAACTTACCTAAAAAAAACATGCCAGATAGAATTTGTGGTTAGCTGGCTTTCAGACATGAAATAGTCTTTTCTTTTTTAACTAATGCTTATGAAACACACTCCAGCGGCAACACCCCTGGCAGTAATCCGAGTATAATATATATGCCGGGAAAGCTAGAACACGCGTGCTAATCCCGGAATATAGTGCTAATGCGGCAGCATAGTCAGCGGGGGCACAATGTAGCTAACAACAACCGAATCGCAGCTGTAAGCGAAATAAGATAGCACACTGGACCGTCAGGACAGAATGCTAATTCTGCTAAAGTGTGCGCCGATGTGCGTCGGCAGTGGAAGAGTTACCATTTCTTTTCGCGCCTTTTTATGGCGGCCGCTAACCTCGCACAGAGGAGGTGGAACGCGTGTGCGTCCGCTTCGTGCATGCGTACCATGGGGACCCTGATGCTGCTGTCTGACGTAGGATGAAGCGCACAACAATGCAGCGCCAACAAAGTTGTCCTCTTGAGCAAACGTATGTGTGTACGTGAGCACAGAAGAAAGCTTGCATGGTGATGACGCCGTTGTTGATAACGATGACGGTGAAAAAAAGGAAAAATTAAGGTGACTTACTTATACCTTGTTTCTTCTACCTCGTGTACATACAAGTGTCCAATCATATATAAACTCTGTTCCATATTTTCTGTCTCATGTTTGTTTGTGTTTAGTTGTGTTTTATAATGGTGAAAGCTCTTCCTCCTCCTTCTCTCCTACCTTCATCTAGCGTATTTGTGTGCTTGTTGCAATTTCTTTCTTTCTTTCTTTCTTTCTTTCTTTCTTTCTTTCTTTCTTTCTTTCTTTCTTTCTTTCTTTCTTTCTTTCTTTCTTTCTTTCTTTCATTCTTTCTTTCTTTCTTTCTTTCTTTCTTTCTTTCTTTCTTTCTTTCTTTCTTTCTTTCTTCCTTTCTTTCTTTCTTTCTTTCTTTTCATTGGTTTTGTCGTCAGCGACATGGGCACCTCAGGACTCCTTTCCTCGACATGCGAAACTGAACTGACTTACGCGGCCAGCGTTTTATAAGGACTAGACCTAGCCAACCGAACGGTGAAATTCTGTCGGCATCGGAACCTATCGCGACGTCCTGACCGGGCAAAATTATTTCGACGTCAGAGCCTATGGGCGACGTCTCGCGGACACATTTCGTCGAATCTCGCGCACGGACACATCTCGCGAAAGCGCCATAGCCTTGAAAGGCTTTCGCCTCAATATATTTATATATATATATATATATATATATATATATATATATATACACCAAGCTGCTAGCAGCTGTCAAATCGGCCATGTCACGTGACGTCATAAAACCCGACCCCCATTCAGTTCCCCGCCATGTCAGCTGCCTGCTACCACCTGTTGAAGCCATATCCGGGATTTCTTGGTCACAACGCCGACTCCGGATTTTCTGGAGAACGGGGCCTTTAATGCGGTTGTCTTAAAATACAGAAGCAAGGACGATGCGGCACCGAGTTTGCAGCGTTTGAACACGCGCGCAGAAAAAAACGGTAGAGAGACGCTTAGATGTCTCTTAAGAGAAGAATGGCGAAAGCCTGTCCTTCCTCTCCTATCATTTGCCTCTCATCGGTGTTTTTTGCAGTTTTACATATAATTATAATTTGTTTAGGGACAGGATAGGCTCAGTATTTGTCACACTTTCTCCGGCAAGTTTGAGTTTCGGCGGTACACCATCGCTCCTGTCGCGTGGTGTTCCTTGGTGCGCGTTCAAGTGTGGCATTGCAGATGGCAGGAACGCTAGACAAAAACACATCTTGGGGAATCTCGCGGAATCTCGCGCACAATTCCCGCGCACGGGATTTCGTTCCATGATCGTATAAAGGCTTTCACCTTAATAAAGAAGCAATGACAATGCAGCACCCAGCCTCCAGCGTTTGAACAAGCAGGACGAGGCGAAAAGAAAGCACTCGCTAGACCAAGTGCGCGTTCTGTGCCCGGATTGGTGCACATCGTTTACATCGAAGTCCTTCGGGTTCCGGCGTCTGGCGTGAGGAAACACAGCTCGTCTCGTCGCGTCGCTTACGCCAAGGGGGAGGAAGGGGGTGGATTTCGGCTGAGCAATCGTCGGCTCCGCGCTCTGTGTTTCCAGCTGGCGATCGACCGCTTGAGAAGCGCTCTTGTAATCGGCATGTCTGTCGGTGTGTGTTCCGCGGTACAGGCGCTTTCGTCTGGCACCAGACCAAGACGGCTCTCCGAACACGTGGTTTGTGGGGACGGGCTTTGGTGCTGTGTGCCTGTCTACGCGTATAAAGCCAGCCACGGCGGTGGAGACGGGACAGGGAAGCACACAGTATCTCACGTTCGCGCCATGCACAGGAGACCGAAGTATATACGGCGCTTTTGTCGTACATATGGCGTAAAGTCTCAGCGGAGACTATACGATAGCTGTCGCTTGCCTTCTCTATAAACACGATATATATTTGAACGCATTTTAAAAAAGGGGGTAAAAATAAAAAAAAAATCAAACATTTTTGGTCTGCTAGAGGAGTTGAGTTACTTGTCACTTCTTAATGACGAGAAGACATATAGGATTCATGTAGGAAAAACAAGATTTTTCGTTTATTTTTGCGTTTTTAATCTGGAATGTGTGTTACGGCTGCTAAAGGTATTCCACACGCCGTCAGGGTTGCGGCCATTAAAATATAGCGTATTCATATACAGTATATTACTTTGTCGATTTGTTGCCCGATTAATGTCCCTGGTGTGTTGTTAACCACAGTTTCCCATCTCTTGCCCTTGTGTAGGACCCTTTCAGCGAAGGGCTTTCGAGAAAACGTGTTTAATAAATAATAGGACTGAATGAATAAACTACACGGCTTGATACCCTCAAATGCGAAGGTGGGTCTGGTGAACAATGTGGAAGCTGTGATTTCCGGTGAAAAAACAAAAAAACAAAATCAGCCTGTCCCACGTAACCTGCCGATAGGCTAGGTTGGCCTATTTTTTATGACAGCCTAGCAAACAAACGCAATTTTCGGCAGGCACGTCGATGTTGATTATTTACACGACCTCTGCACTCTATTGTACTTTTCATCTGAACGCGGCTGCGCCAAGTCTGTGGCAAGGGCTGTCTTTGCCTTCTTCCTTGAGGCGTCGACGGCAGTCCGGTTTCGTCACTTGACACGGTGGTAATTACAGACTCTGAGTTATACCGTGGCCGTGTATTCCTTGGCGAAACCCTGAAAAACCGACCACGCGGAAATCAAGTTTAGGGTCGGGAGGTGCTGCATGAAAATTGGGAATCCCGGAAACCGCCACGCATTTGCTTCCTAACCAATAAATAGAACTGCCAGGTTACAAGGACATGCCATTAATTGTTTTTAAGTTTTCCTTTACTACGATGATGTTTGTGAGATGAAAGACTTCTTCGCGTTCTTTTCACAGTCGTTTCTCCCTAAGGTTCGTCTAATACTTCAAGTATAAATGGCCTGAAAGTATGGCTACGCTTACAGATGTCCTTAGAATTCTAAGCAAAATATTCAGGCTAAGTAGATTTTTCCCCCTTTTGAGAAGCGTGGGGACCAAATAATTAATTGCGAACAATAGTTAGCACGCGACAGAAAAACATCGCACGACTTATTCAGGGTTGGATGAACGTGTCCTCCGCGGCCCCTTGCGCTAGCAGCGCTGCCATCTTATTGAGCAAAATGTCGTAGGGTTCCATTGCGACTATGCAGGCGTTATTTATTTGAAAGCGGAATGTTAACATTGCTGCTAAGGCAATGTCTGCCACATTAAAAAAAAAAACATGACTACGGCAAAATTACTGCGGCGGATTATTTCTGTCTGGTACCTAAAACTCCAAAAGCAGGATAACTATTATTCAGTTTAGTGTGATATTAGCTTGGTTTTAGTATCTGAATAAAACTGTGGAACTGAAAACATGATTTCGCATAAATATTGGTCATGAATATTCCGGACGATCAGCATGTCTAAGGCCATGTATTCGGGTCTTAAAATGCAAGTTTAAATTGTTCGAGAGGGACTTTCTTTTTTGTCCCGGCGTCACAAGATCTTTAGCAATCATAATATTATCGTATAGAAATCTCCTGACCACGTGTTTTTTTTTTTTTTTTTTTTTCTAGAATCGTTCGGGGAACTAAGGGTCATTTCCAGATTCAAATACCTCCGTTTGCTACGTGATGTCTTTTATTTTGTATTCACTCTATAAATTCAACATTCGTGCTCATTTTAATGGAGCGAAATACAGAGTGTACCATATATACAAACCCAGCAAACGCCGCCATGGTAAACGTGACTCGCATGCTATAAAACGTTTGAATAAATGTCAAGACGATCAGTATTTTTGAACGCGCGCATTTTTAGGCTTCGCTGAGGGTACTTTAATGCAATGGGAAACAGAACAACAATGAAGGAATATAATGTCACTGACACCATGCTCCGGGTTCCGGACCGTGGGTGGCAACGACCTCTCGCTCGATATGCATGCTTGCAAGCATTAGCGTCTTATCGTCGCCGGGGCACTCGTGTTTGTACCCGCGCCGGCACCGGTTGTCTCTGGTTGTTGTTTTTGGTGGGTTGTTTTTTGTCTGAGCAGCCAGATGGCCGAAGCTTCTCTGCACCCTTTCCGGCGGGATCTTGGCTCGCGACAGGTTTACGGCGCTACATAGGCGACCTCCGATTCACGCGAGTGCGTTCAGCCGCGGGGCGCACGCCTGCGACGAGGCGCCAGATCGCCTAGGTCGTAAAAGAAGCGATGTCGGCGCCACGCGTCCCTTCGCATCCAAGCTCTCTCATAACCTCTACCTTTTGTGCTCTTCCATAGCCTTGCTCTCCTGAGTTTTCTGCTCGGCTTCTTCTATACCCCGTATACACTTGTTCTTCGTAGATCGCTTAGAGGATGGGAAGACGAAGCAGCGCATGACTTTCCGACTTCAGTGACCCGCGAGGCTTTCGTTGCTTTTCCCTCCAGCGCTGAACACTGTGTAACATCTAATGGCCTACATCGTGGTAATAAGCATGATTTATGCTGAACGGTGGAATAATGGAGTAATTAGGTTGCTGGGACAGCTAGTACGAAGGTGACACTTGAAGGAAATATAAGATAACCATACTCTAGAAGAAACGGAGAGTAGACGTTTACCGGCCGGCGAATACAGTGGTGATGTGTATTTGCTAACTTCATGTGCTATGTTTATAACATACCCGCAGTCATCAAATATTTCTCTCTCCCTCCCTCTCTCTGTCTCTCTCCCTGTTTTTTTGCTGTTTCCGCGGTTTAAGGGCACTTTATGAAGATTTTACCTTCTATTCGCTAATAATTACAGCCAATATACCGTTCGGAGCTATGATTCAGCAAGCTGCGGAGCCTCCCACTCCTTTGACCATGTACTACACAATCACTGGTTGTGTACTGTGCCCAATAACGGGGACCGGACTCCGCATCATTTATAACCACTGTTCCCTGTACTGGGGCTCTATATATGTCGAATGAAAAACAAAGCCTTCGGTTTTTGCACTTTAAACACCCATCACTTTTCTTTTTCTTTTTTTTTTTTCGTAAGTCGTTGCTAACCCACTGACTTACTGACCTCATAAAATGAATGGCCGAGACTCCTATTGAGCCTCGGGCCCAGCTTACAACTCCACGGGGTTCCCACTATGTATAACGTTTCTCTTCATTCATTCCGATCACGTTTAACGACGTGCAGCTCGACACAGCGTCTACATCAACCCTGTCATCGATGGGAGCCGCGGTGAGCGTGTCCGCGAATTACCGCGCAAAGCGTGTCCGTTAAAAGAGCCGAATCCATCGCGGGTATACATAATAGTAAAAGCGCATGCTGAAGACTGTATAATCGACCAAATCCGGAAATAAACGGCCACGGCCAGTCCAATATGCAGTCCAAGTCACGTCGTGGAAAAAAAAAAAAAAAGAACAATGAGGGAGGGTTGCGGAGTGTGTGGCGGGCGATCGGCGTTAGGCCCGGGTCGACCTCGACACGGCGGCCGACCCTTCTTCGAAACGAAGTGGGCCTAATGAGCTGCTGCTAGCCTTCGGGAAGAGAAGAGCGGACACATCGGTTCGTTATGGGGAGCTCTCGCGTGACGCCAGCGGCGCGTGCGGAACCGGTTGGCATGCCGGGCACGATTCTCACTTCGACCGACCCGTGCGCGTCGTCAACACATCGGTTCTCCCGTGTAACCCGCGCACGCGAAGCGCGCTCACCGCGGTCGGTTCACCAGCTCCGTCGCTCGCGCTGACCCTGTAGCTGCCCAGGCCAACTGACGAGCCATGTGCACCCCCTGATGAAGCTAACAGAGGAAAACTTGTGATGCAGCTGAAAGATAGCCAGGAGATAAAAGATTCATGTGTGTGGCGACTGGAACATATGTTGTATAGGACTTGCAAGCATGGCATCTTCGGCGCGCTGCCAATTAACTGAATTCCGGCAACTAAAGACGTCAAGGCATTCGGCTTATCGTGCAAAGGCGGTGCTGTTTTTGGCGCGCTGAGACCATGTGTGTCTACGTTTTTCTAAGTTTTTTTTCAGCCTGCTACCTAATGCGTAGTGTTAAAGCATTATTTGGTTTTCGCTAACTGATTTCGTTGTCTAGCTCGTTCAGTCGGCGCACATGATGCACAAAGAAAAAAAAATTCTTAGCGGTCTTAGGATTCTTTCTTTTAACCGATGTATAGTGACATCACCCGAAGTTGGGACAAATCTCTCAGCTCTGTGGCTTGCGATTTTGACTTAATCAGCGCAGACATGTTTAGTCGTGTGGAGCTCTGAATGAACCGGTGGTCACAACGATTTTTTTATTTGCAGTAGAGATGACTTAAACAAATTTGATGATTTATGTAGTGCGATCTCATTCTTAAAGAATGTTGATGGAAGCGAACTTGATGAAACAGGAACTCACCTACTTATGTCGTACTGTTGGTAGAAATCATGCGTGGATGCTGCAGCATGCAAGCCCTGGAGATGTAAAGATGGCTGCACTTCAACCCGGTTGAACTTGTTATACAGCGAAGCTCGATTAAGTATGGTCAGACACGGTTTTCTGCGGCTTAACTCCTCCCCATCTCTCTGTGAAAATCAAGGAAACGCAGCCGAAACACTAGTTCATGAACTAGTTCGAGCGCGCGGCTCCTCCGTGGCTGTCTGCAAACCACAAGGAGACCACAACCGACACGAAGTTGTCGAGAGCATTTTGAAGTGGGATGTGCCAGGAGCCGAGCCAGAGGGGCAGCGCTGATGATGGAGGGAAAGGGTATACAGGGGACTGAAAGGCTGTGGGGTCTTGTGTCAGACAATGTCGTATATTGATGGAATGGTGAAAATCGTTTCCAGGTGTAAGAATGTGCGCGGAGAAGGTGACCTTGGTGACCCCAAAGGAGAAGGTGACCTAAGGAGAAGGTGACCTTGGTCACGAAGGTCAAATCCCGGCGTCGGATGACCTTCACGAATGACAGCAGTAGAACTTACGCTTTGAAAGCTGTGCACCAAAACTAGCTTAATTTGCTGTGGGACCTTTTACTACAGTACGCGCAAGCTGCCGCGCCCGCTTGCTGTATATATCCGAATCTTGACATTTTACTTTACAGATCTGTTACCCGGAGTTCACCAATGACGGCCATGTCGTACACAGTGCGTGCTCCTGACGCGCCTGTGACCGTGATCGCCCGTGACCGTATTCTTTGAGGTTTTGAGAGGAGGTCGCGTCGTGCTATCGGTAAGGGTTCGCTGGCCAGAACGATGATCGTCGGTGCAGGAGGTTGTGTTAAAGCATGTGACTAGGCCGAGCACTTCTCACGCGTTTCATTACTGTCGCGAAGGCTACATTGGCCACGAACGAGGAGTTTCACGTGGCGTGAAGCACATTTCGGGTGCATTTCGGGCGAGAGTGTACTCAGAATTAGACAGGATTGGATTGGGCTAGATTAGATTGGACTGGATTGAATTAGACAGCATTGATTGAATTGTATTTCACTGGAATTAATGGTACTTGATTAGGTTTGGATTGGATTAGATTAGACTGGATTGGATTGGATTACACTGGATTGGATGGGATTAGATTGGACTGGAGAAGAGTAGGCCGTCCAGCGCCAGGCACACATGATTTCGCTACGTATATCCTAGACTAGCTCAGCTACACCACGATCAATTTTGCAGTATTCAATGCCGTCCCGCGTACACTTCAGAACCATGTACATAAGCATGGCCGCTAACTTATGCGTCCTTCGCCGATATTTTGTCGCAGTTTGTCTGATTGTATATGAATAGAGAAGCAGTTATTATTGGAAAAGTTTTTTAAGTCTCTTTTTGCTGCTGCTCTTTTCATTCGAATTTTAGAGGTCACTAGTTACTGGCCTTTTTCTTTCATGACGAACGATGACCACCCTGTAAGTGCATTTCCATAGGAGGGCAGTTGATCTCGTTTGGTTATTAAAGTTTAACGCCCCAAACCGACACAGGCTAAGAGACAACATAGTGCAGGGCTCCAGTAATTTCAACCACGTGGCGTTCCTGACGTATATATTGATATCGCACAGCCCACGGGCGCCTTGCTTTTCGTCTCCATCGAAAAGCGGCCGCCGAGGCCGAGATTCGATCCCGCATCCTTAGGAACAGTAAGCGGGCTCCGTAACCACTGCATCACTGCGGCGGGGCAGGGCAATAGAGGAATGTCAGTGACTATAAAACCCAAATACTCAGCATGTACAAAAGGACGCAAATCGGATACACATTACGTTTTCATCCACCAATGGCAGATGTACTGGAAAGCCATGATTTTTTATTTATTTTTGAACTGTACTTTTTTCGCTTGCGTCTTTAATGCAAACGAATGTATTTGCGCATACATTCTGAGATCTACCGCCGCACATGTGGAAACCTTACCAGAGCTGGACTGAGACATTAAAGGTATACTCTCAGATCTGCTCTGGGAGAGAGCCACGTTTGACATTTTTTTTTATGATCCTCTTCTACATTAAGCATCTAGACAACCATTCATTCTAGTTCTAAAACCCTGAAATGCACCCACTTCCTTTGGAGAGTGTATGACGCGAAACTGCCGCATGCATGCTTTCATAGCATGCAAAGAAACTTCCATTCCTATCCGTGCATTATGTGTCGCCTTCAAACTCGTACGTCGCCACATTGATGATACATGGGTGGAACTGTATAACTTGTCCTGGACACCGGAGCAACGTAAGAATCGAAACATCTGCATGTAAGAATCTGCATGACGTCACCAGCCACAGCTTTCTTCCGAAGAAACAGGCTTCGAAGAAGCATGCTTTGATTGACAGTTTCCTAGTTCTGTCCAAAGATCCTATTTCGACATCGCGAGTGACTGAGCTATTATTATGTTTTGATTTCGTAATGCGGCATCTTTTCGCATTATGCCGACATGCTGATTTCCGGCTGTATCCGAGGCAGTGAGCCAGACAGTCAACCGAGTGTCGATGAATGGACGGATGATGGTGAGTGTTTGTAGTCTTGCGCACCAACGAGTTAAGCGCTATGACTCTGTAATGTGGTCGCAGGTTAATTTTTTCCTCGTACAGAAAGACGTAATTTGATGGGGGGGGGGGGGGGCATAAAATACTCCTAAGGCTCTGATTATAAATGTCGCTTCCCGGTAGGAGTCCTGTAAACAGACCTGTCTCATATGAGCCAACGTGCTCCGAGTTCCACAAATTGGCGGCCAATCCTGTTATGCTTGAACCTGTTCATTCGTGTCTCTACGCACCGTTTAAAAAATTCACGACGACAAGAAACTTTAGAGATTGTTAAAAAATAAAAATGTGGGAAGCACATTTATCCCTTCTACACATTGGAAGCTTAGCTTAACCTCGAGAACGCGAGATCTGAAAGAGCTTAAGTTTTTTGTTCTGAAATGTTTCGTTATTATATTGTTGAATTAACTGTTGTTACGTTAAACATTTTTGAAAAAAGATTCGATACCGCTAACAAGAAAAACAGCTAGAAAGAGCCCAGCGTGGCGTTTACCGCCCAAGAGCTTGTGATCAATAATCGTTCTCGGTTGTGGCGTGCGCGTCAGAGCAAAACAAGGAATCGGAAAATTTATCCCAAGAAGAAAAACAGTAAGTTTTCAGACGTTCCATAAAAGGCTCGAGCTTTAAGCAGCCGCCTCTAATGAATTGCGCATCGCTGGAAGGCGAACTCAAAGCGAGCGATTTTTTGCAGTGGAATATTTTTTATGGTATTAAATATTTCGGAAATGTACGGCTGAGGGAAGTGTTGTTTACAATTGTAAGTTTGACAGCGGTTTCGCAAGAAGTTGGGTTCATTTTATTGTGTCTGGTACCTCGTGAAGCACGTTTTCGTTACTGGTTAAGCCAAACACTGTAGCAGGATGCGCCGTGTAAACATCGTGTGATGATGGAAATTATTCAAAAAAGAAAGCAAACTGTGGACCTAGGTTATGCGCCTTGTATTTATTGATTGAAAGCAATTTATTTTGAAGGCAATTCACAACATCGCTATGTGGGGGAGAGAGAACGGGGGTATATATAGTATCAAGAATGCGGCAAATAATTATTGGTAAAAATGTTGGAGCACTACCACAACGCATTTTTTTTTCTTGTTTCAAGTCATGCACGACTGACCACAGAAGCAGAGAAACGTACGTTTCATGAAATACAATAACTTAAAGAAATCGTCGATTACAGGTTTTTCATGGACGCGGAGCTTGCTGGTTTGATCTGCAGTTACTGTAGTAGTTTATGGTGAATGCACCGATAATCAGCATTAAATTTCAGCGTGAACTGAATTTAAAGTTTTCAATACTGGTTTTCTTCCTCAGAATTGTCAGTCTATACTGCTACGGGATCGCTACTCTCCAATATTCCTTTGTGGCAAGGACAATAGCTTTAACATAGGTACCATTTTTCTTTCCGCCTCTCTATTTAGAAATTACAGCACTGAGATATATTCCGCGCTCCGCGGTGATAAGTTTACCGTGAAAAAGACAAGAGCCTGCGTGTCTTGCACGTTTGCATCACACCCAAGAAGGATCTTGTCTGACCATGTAGGAGTACATAGCATCCTTCGCGAACGAGATCGCCACGCCAGATTCAGCTCCAGGGAAACTAAAAAAAAATATATATATGAGTAAGAAATACTTCAGAGGAGAATAAAGCGAGCCACAGCGTAAAACGAAGCACCAGTGCGCTTCCCCACTAGTCCCTTGCTTTCCCCCCTTTTTTTTTTTTTTCTCGCTTGGGTTCAGTCCTTAGTGCCCTTCTTCCCTATCCTGATCGCTTCGAGGGCCACTACGCTAACACCGAAACCGTGCATGTTCCGTTGTTGTGTCGTCGCTTCCACTCAAACAGATTCGAATTCCGAGCTGTTCGCTTTGCATGCCCCGCCGAGACGGCTAGGCACATTTTTCTCGTTTTTTCCCCCTTTGTTTTGATGCTTCTTTCTCAATTTTTGTCTCTCTCGCACTTGTGTTTTCTTCTCGCGACGTCTTTTTCAAACTCTTCACACAGTTTCGGCAACCTCCCCCTTTTTGACTCAGCCCCGGGCTGCTTAAAGCGCGCAACAATCGCCCTGAAAGGCGTGCTTTTTTTTCTTCTTTATCTTTTTTTCTTTCGCGATTGCCGGCTGTGTATGAGAAAAGACGGCCGCCCATTGGGACCTTCAACCGGGCTCCAATGGCTGTGGCGTCCTCCTGTTGAGATGGCTTACTTTTTCTCTAAAAGCTATTTTTTTTTGTTTGTTTGCTTGTTTGCTGCGTATTCCAGTACACATTGATCCCTCGCCTCACAGGCTGGCCACCAACCCCAGTTTGCCATCTTCAGAGAATCTTTCCTCTTTTTTTTTTGTTATTTTCTTCACTCTATGCGTTCCTCTTCTTTACGCAAGCCGCGAATGCGTGCGGAGCCTAACATGCGTGTTGCACCTTTCCTTTCTACTCGTTGCATTGATTCGGGGCATTCAGGGTGCCTCTACCCGCTGCTCTGTGGCTTTGCGCACCTGTATGCGTCTCTCGGCGCCGTTTTCCCCCTCTTTTATTTTTTTCTCTGAGGGAGGAGGGGTAGAGGGCGCCTGTTTCGCCTCAGCACCGATTTTTCTGTCTGAACAGACGAAACAAAGTCGCGCATACACGTGAAACAAAGGAAACGCACACACCGAATCAGTATAGTCACACTTGGGAAAAGCACGCGATGTTTTCTTTCTTTTTCGTGGGACGCCTCTCTTAGTAATACTACCGTTTCTTTTGTTGAGCGTGACAGGACGCCTTTTGTGCCAGCACGCATGCCATCACCGCTGTATGCCTGCCGCATAGCGAAAGGATGTTTTCCGACGTTACCAGGGCAGCAGAAAAAAAAAAAAATAAGAAAACTTTCTTTTTCTTTTTTAAAGTTCGCCTGTTGGCGCCAACTGGTACTGCCCTGTTGGGCTCGCTCACGTACCACCGATGATTCGTCTCTAGGGTTCAGAGTGCGGTGCATTCCCATGCGGTGATGCGAAATGGCAGCATCCTCGAGAGGCTTCAAGAACGCTTTGGTACAGCTTCGCTTCTACTCAAGAAATTGTGTACCTGTTCTTTTTGTCGCCTGTTTGCGTTATGATTACTTCCTTCAACCTGAGTGGGCTTTACTGTGGTCTGCTTTGAGCAGAACTTTCACGTAAAATATTGCTCCATAAGCCAACGGTAAACGTCATGGTTATAGGTTGTAAATAAAGCCCGATTTGCCGGGCTATATGCGATTTGTTATAGGGCAGTAGTCAGCCTGCAGGTCCCGCGCTTGCAGTCGCTGAGATCATAAAAAAAAAAAAAAAAACGGGAACGTGAAGGCAGCTCTAATGGATGCGAAAAAGATGAAATCTGTTGCCCTGGTGCTTTTTTTATATATTCCACATCTACAACGAGAAAAATCAATTAAGCGCTGACTCTGTATAGATTATTACGTTAAGCAGGTTTAAATTAGAAGTATGTGCTTACCTTTATTTGAAGACACAATAGATGTGGGGCTGCACGAAAATGATGTGCCACTGTTGTTCTGTTCCTAAGTAATCATTTTTTTTTTTCATTTGTGGAATTAAATTCTGGATAGCACATAATGACATGTTAATACGTGAAATACACGTTACTGCGGGCGCTGTAAATGCGGCAGCAGCTATTCTCTAGTTTCCGGAAGTCAAAGGCTTGACAGTTGCCACTCGGTAAGCTGAAGCAAACACGAAAAACGTTATTATTGACGCTGCGTGTACACAATCCTCAATGCATATAATTTGCTACAGCTTTTTTCTTTTTTTTTTTTTTCTGACGTCCCCGAAGCCCCATTTCAGCTTCTTGGAAGTCGCTAATGAAGCAACGGCGACGCTACGGCAACTCGGCAGGAAACAAAAGCAACTTACTCCAGCTGTCACGGGCACAATGGACTACTAACATCACCCTTTTCCCGCTTTGCTCTCACTGCGTCGTTAACGGAGGTTTTTCGTTGCATTTGCATAGCTATTCTGCCCCTTCTACTGTGGCCCGTAGAAATGTCATGTCGTGTACAGCTTGTTCACATAGTACTGAGGATGATTATAAAACCTTGGGGCACCGTTCTCGTATACAGCTGCTTGCCAGGCCGTCCTGAGAGTATTTGACGACGGCGTTCACCGAACAAATGGCCCGTGAATTAACACGAAGACTCAGTTTCAACGCCGAATGGGATAAGAAAGCATGCATCCGAGTTCACGTCTTATGAATAGGCAAATTACGCGGATGTTGAATGGTTGTAGAGAGATCAAGTGAAAGCCGCAATCATTATGATTGATTTTTCTTGCACAACAAACATTCTTAACTCTTTACTGCACGAACTCCGGAGCTCTGTCCGAACGCTCAGCGTCTTGCCTGCACGAAGGAATTACTTCTGAAATGTCCTAATGTCCTGTGTCACTTAAATGTGTCTGTTGCCTTGAAGCGGAAACACGTAGCAAACCTAGACGAATCCAAGAACACGGAGAAGAAAGCAAGGTTTGACATACACTGTGTTTTTTGTTTCTTCTTTAATTCATAATGATCCAAAATATTTCCTTGGAGTAGCATTCCTCTCGTGTTGCGGAAGGAGAAATTGACAGGTTGCGTTCTTCATAGCCATCTTTTACTTCTATTTTTACAACGTCGCACCGAAACAACGTTGCAGTGGAAGTAGACTGATATAGACGGGCTATAGACAAAATTCATCCACGTTTTAAGGTTGACGGGGCGTCCTTCTGGTCCGGAGGAGGAAGCGCAGAGAACAAGCCGTCGTTTTTCTTTTTACCACCAAGTCCCAAAATGACAACTGAGCTATTCGCCTGCTGGCGCTATCAGTGACTGCGCAGAGGCCCATCGATTCACGTCTACCTGTCTTTTCAGGCGATCAGCTCGACAGGTTCGCCCCTCCTGGATGCTGGGCTTTTCATCCTTCGATGTCTCAGGCAGCGTGTACCCGATGGTGAGGCCTCAAGTCTCGACATCCTCAGCTCCCAATAAACGACTCTCGAAAGAGAGATCCGAACTTATCTCTCTTTCCCCGTGCACATATAGCCAACCTTCTGAACCTCGCCTTTGGGTACAAAGCCCTCACGTCTATTGACACTGCGGCCGACTCTTTTTGAGCCTGACATGATCAGACGGAGCCTGTCAGGCCGCTTCGGCTGTGTTCTAAACCCCTTCCTGAACGATTGTCGGAAGGATTAGACCAGATGGGAAACTCTCACGTGCGGGTGCGTGTCAGTTCCAATCTCTCGGCGCCGTTTTACTAAAGCTCGCTGTCATAACAAATCCAAGGCTGGTAGGTTCTCTATAGTTTGACGTTACGAAGAACGCATCTCTAGCATCGATTGTGACGCGTTCCTTCCGATAGCAGCTATTGAACCGTTTGCTAAAGTGCCTGACGATCGAGTTGACCACGTTCTCCTGTCATAAACTTAACGTTCCATTCATCAAGGCAAAAACAATCATTTTAATACGAATCCATTTTCCACCTATCGCCTGCGGAATTTCGTACGTGCTGGCAAGATGTATACCTTTTTGTCAGGTTCCATATCGTTCCGTGCTAGACGGGCAATTTTATGAATGGCCCTCACGTGTCTCGACCTGCTATATATTCATCGTGGCCTTCATAACCGCAGCGTCGATACCCTTGAGATGTAGTTGTTTTCCTCAGGAGAACTGACGTGTTGTTTACCTCGGATCATACCGCGTTGCAATCGTTCGAAGAGCCGCTGCAAGTAACGAAAAGCTAACGCGGTGAATCGGAGACGGCTGCCAAAAACGCGCTTGCGGGAAGCTGTCAAAATTGTCCCCAAAACGGGATTACTTTATCAGCTATATCAACTCTCGCGCAATGTTTTGGAACGACAAGTGCCGGTAGTTATTTGCCGTCAGGTAGGGCTTTCTATGCAAAGAAGATCAACACTGTTTAAGATTTTAGCCAAAATTCAAACGCGCCAGAGTTTCGTGACGGTCAGAACGTTCGTGCTAAAGCGGTCACTTGCCATGTATTGCATGGATGAACACTTTTTGTTTGTTTGTTTGTTTGTTTGTTTGTTTGTTTGTTTGTTTGTTTGTTTGTTTGTTTGTTTGTTTGTTTGTTTGTTTGTTTGTTTGTTTGTTTGTTTGTTTGTTTGTTTGTTTGTTTGTTTGTTTGTTTGTTTGTTTGTTTGTTTGTTTGTTTGTTTGTTTGCATTCGTGCACGGACATTCATGGAACACACAGTGCTTCTTCGGGATAAACTCTGTCAGACGCTACTGATCCCTTTTGGAAATTATCATTAGTATATAAAATGCATCAAAAATACAAACCTGCTACATTTCTCCAGACAGTGCGTCTTTGGATCTAAAGGGAGTGATTTGTACCAGTCCAACATCTCGCTACGTAGCGACTGGATAATATAAACAATACGCATCAGTTCGAGCTATCCTATCTTTCTTCAACTGTGGCACTTACGACATACGAGGTCCGAATAACACCTCAAACAAATTTTCTCATTTCACAACTCTTCGTATTGACCGAAGAGTTTTCTGAACGGAGACTGGTTAATGCTCGAGGTATAGTGAATGCTTGCAAGTAATTAACATTTTATTCCATATATTAATTGAAGTGAACAAATTTTATACTACGTATCTTCTTGTCAACACAGACAAAACAGATTGCTTAGCTTTGTTATGGCGTTTTGCAACTGGCCCAACTATAGCATCAATTCTCAAGTCAATTTTCGCAGTGCAGATCTCGGGAAACATAAAACAAATTTATCAATAGCAAATCAATCCCATCTGCAAAAAGAAAGTCGGGACCAAAACTTCCCTCGTGTCATCAAAAGTTTCTCCGTTAATAAATAAAGATTAAAGCCGGCATCGCTCTATATCGCTTCCTGGAGAATCATGAAAAATACTAGCTCGGCGCCACTATATATAAAACGAAAAGGCGTTGAGAGAACGCCATTCGTGTTTCTTCTCTTCTTGCTTCTATTCCTTTTTATTTATTTCTTATGCCACACTTCCTTTGCATCGCCGATATGCAACCACCTACGCAGGAAGGCTCCCGCAGCCTCAAGCGACTGCAGAGTCAAACTTTCTTCGAACGAGCGCATTTCGGCGGCTCGAGAGATATGTCGAGAAAATTAAAACAAATTGCGGTTTAGTGTATCCGCGCGTGAATAGCCCGGAGAAAGAGAAGCAAATTTCACCACAGCCGAGCATGGGGAGAGGGTAACGGTTCCCCTCTTCCGAGCTTTATGGGTCTCGATCAGAAACGAAAAAGAAACATGTCTATAGTCAAGACGAAACAGCACAACCACCAGGAAACCACTCTTTGTCTCCGCATTTGACCCAGCACTCTCGCGTCGCTCCTCCACTTCGAAAAATTGTTAAACTTCGGCGGTGGCGCTGGAGAACCATCGGTGCGTGTACGATCGCAAGTATGAAGCGCAGCGCGGACAAATAAGCGTTCCTCCTTTCTCAGCTTCGCCCCAACCATCATCTTCATCCAGTGCTGTCTGAAGGCTAGCGTAGCTCCGGCGCATGCTACATAGGTTCTTGCTATTGCTTTCCTATTGTTTCTTTTTTTTTTACTTTTTATTGCTCGTGATGGTTCTCTTATTCGGTGTATTTCCCACGTGGCGTGAAAAGGCCGGCGGCGAATCTTTGCTCATCCAACTTACCCACACCCGCAGCGTGATCACGGCGTTGAGTCTCCTTGTTCTTCCTCGCTAAGAAGACGGTGATCACATCAGCGCCGCCTAGCAGGACGTGGCTTAGGCTGTTGCAACAAATGCTGCATGCAACAGAAATGACGGTAATACGTATAGAAGATCTAGAAAGGCATTCGATGACGTGAAAAATACAAGCGGCGTCAACGACGAGATCTCTGGAGACACCAAAACCGGAACTAACGGTACAAGCCGCAGGAAAGGAAAAAAAAAAAGAAGAAAGCTTCAATCTGTGCGCGCTGCATAGCAGAAAGAAGTCGGGCGTCAGCGCCGCCTTTGCATGGTTCCTTAATGCCCTAGTGGATATAATAACTGCACGCCGCCTTGGGCAAACTTAGATATCAGTGAACAGCTGAGAGATAAACTGAAATTGCTGTACGGCTTCCGTTGGAGAAATAATAGTGAGAAAAAGTTAAGAGCCTAGAAAAAGATAGAAAGAAGAGATTTGAGAACATTCACAGAGAGAAAGAGAGAGGGAGAAAGGGCTCTGGAGGATGGACGGACGGCGACGAGCCAAGTCGTCTCCGATGCAAAGGACGGGGCCCTCCTCCGAGACTGATTTGATCGGCGGTGAGCTTTGAACGAAAGTGGGTTATGCGAGCAGGACTGGGGAGCAGCGCACAGGGAGCGTGAAATGTGCTGATCGCGCCCAAAACGCGCTCCCTTTCTTCTTCATTCTCCTGCGCAGCTAGCCGGCAAGGCCACCTGCTGCTGTGGTCGGTCCGTTCTCTTTGTCGGCTTTTTCTTTGTCTTTCGTGTTCAGTTTTAAAAATATAAAAATATAAAAAAGTGGGGAAGAGAGCCCCGCGCGGTTTGTGCGCAGCCGTGAACGAGAGGTGGTTCCAGTCCCTGTACAGCCAGCCTGTCCCCTTCCGGTTTCCGGAACCTGTTTCTTGGACTCCTAGCCGCGCTATTTCGTTTTGTCGTTTTTGTTTTTTGTCTAATGTATCCTGCTTCAGCAGTCCACTAAGAACAAAAATCAAAGAAGGACCGTCTCGCAGTGGGAGCCCAAATCACTGAGGTTGCTCTTCTTTCCCCTTCTCTTTCCTTCCTGTTCTTTCTTCCCGTTGGCGTAAGCTTTATCCCGCACACGTTGTTACTTCTCCCCTTTTCCCTCGGAAGGTTTCCCAAATTGAAGGCGACTGCTTCTCTTCTTGAACCGAATGCCTCAACGACCTTCCATTTTTCAGTGATTCTTCCTTGGCCAAGATTTATATTGCGATAGAATTTGTGTCACTTTTTCGAGGACAATGTGTTGTTGTTTTTGTTTTATTTTACCACTCCGGCGGCCACGTATGAATGAAAACTCAACTGCGGCGTTCTCTGCATGCATATCATTAAATGTTTTTGATGATTTGTCTCATTTTGGCCTCATAAAGGAAAAGGCAGCTCATTCGCGCCGAAATATTGTTCCTAATGAGCCCACGCATTTGGTGTCTCTTCCCGAAATCGCAATGGGTTGTGAGGTTGGCTCCCTGCCGCGGGAATTGTAACGTAGGTGTCATGCGTGCATGGTCAAAAGATTAAATAAATAAAAAATAATAAACTTCATTAACATAACAGTTTCAAAGAAGCAATACCCGATAGGCATCCAAAGCCGCGGTGGGCTTGAGGGCAGGGACGACAGCAGCGGCAGCAAAGTGGAATAATGCCAACAACACGGTTTGTGCCTAAACATGTCAAGCAAGAACAAATACAAAAAAAATGGACTAAAGGCATTGAGGAGAGCACTTATAAAAACAAAGAAACAACGCAACGTACGCCTAACTGCAGTGTATATGGCACTCTTAATACGCAATGCGTCACCGAAGAAAATATAGGCACTTATATTGAGCGAATGTATAGTTACTCATTTTGTGCGCTGTACGTCTGTTATATTAAGAAAGTAATCACCATTGTAAACGCAAAAAAATGCCTTGACTGGCAGAGAGTGCTTAATTGGTACGCGCATGTAATCAAAGTCTAAATTGGAGGGGCGTCCTCACTATTTCTAGTGATAATATAGCAAAAAAAGACGCAGCTTTCTTTTTTTAACGTTTAAAGACACCTTACTGTCAAAAAAGCGGCTAGGATACTGTGAAAAGAAGCACGACTGCGGGATCGTAGCCATTCCTAAAGAAAACAAACAACGACCGACTGAAAATGATAGCTTGTGTCTTAGAACCATATAAAAATTTGAAGTTGCTTCCAGGGCTTACTCTTCATATAGGCAGTATAAGGAGCGCGACAAACGAGGGTATCCTTAAAAAGCTCATCTTAGCGGTACAAATTCATGCGTTCAGTACTGAAAAGGAGAAAGGGCTGAAAAGAAATCGAATATACCGCAAGCCGCTTGCGTTAAGGAACGAATGTGTATTCTTCCTCCCAATTTCGATATCTGCTTTCCTTTCATGCAAAAAAAAAAAAAAAAAAAAAAAAGAAACAATATTGCATACTAAGTATTCCTTAGCAAGCAGGACTTGTTAGACGGGTTCACCTTTTGACTGAGAGAACAAACACGCGCTGCTATCGGGCCGAAGAAAGTATGAGCGAAAAATGCAGAAAGGTTTTGAACGCTATTTGTATGTGCTGCAGAATTAGAACAAAATTTCTCGCCTGAAACATTTAATATACGCTCCCTGGCCTGGCTTGTGCGCTTACCCGGGCAGCTTTCGAGTCCCCCTTTTATCGGTATTGTTCGTCCGCAACGATTGATTTATCGGGCCAGCTTTGTGAGCCAATGCCGCTACCCTTTTCTCCGTGTCTCCTGCGAGTGTTGTCCCGGCGAGCTGCAATTCATCTGGATCACCGTAGCCCGATCTCTGTCGCTGCTTTGGCGTACTCACAAAGAAGCTGCAGTTTTTCTTGCGTGACCCGCTTGTCTTTTGTTCATCCGTTGTTAGTTCGATGATAGTTTAACGTTGCCACGTCTAAACGTCTTCTGTTATAGAGTACTCTTGTCGTGGTTTCTCATTTTGTTTTATGCTTGTTTAGTACCCGCATTCATCCGCGATGTTTGAGTGTGCCCCTATTCTCTAATTGGTTTATTTACACTCTATACTGCTCATTTTCCTCTATTTAAACGTGAACAATTTAAGGTATTGTGTTAGCGTATCTGGCATGCACGCCAAGCTGCTCCTGGCGGCTTATGAGTGCTGTGTATTCTATAATGCTTGCTACCGAGTACAAGTACGGCTGTTCACGGCAAGAGATGTACTTATGTGCATAACGTCTCTGGTAGGGAAATTTTATTCTTTAGGTATATCGAACACACTCCTACTTCGCTATCATCCTTGTACTTCGTTATTTTGAGTCAACAAAAAAAAAAAAAAGAACCGAAATTCGTGCAAAGGTTATTAATGATTTCAGACCAAGGTAGCACAGAAGTGCTATAGAGATAAAGGCAAGTTTCTTGGACCAGGGAAGATATCCTCTTTAATCAAGGACGGAAAATGAATTGCCAAATCTTCTCATAAATTTACAATGCTGTAGCTGAACGTACGAAATTAAAGCATGCAAGACGGCAATTTTCAAAGTACGAAAGAGATTACAGAAGAAATTACGGAAGAAGTTACGGAAGAAATTACGGAATAATCACGAAATTACGGAAGAAATTACGTTTTGGTGGCAGAAAAGGTGAAGAAAGGTCCTTGTTTCGTTTCGAATGATATGATTTTCGATTTACGCATGCGTGGTCAGCCGTTAAAACAGTGTTTCCAGTCTAACGTCTTCAGGCTAGCTTTTTCTTCCTCACAGTCGATGCGCTAATTATCTGCTGCAAATAAATTTACTTTCTTTCTTCATCCGTTGCTTCCCTTCAAATCATTTCTTGTTTTCCAAATTCTAGATGGATGGAAATATAATAATTTATAATCAATGCTAAATCTCGAGTTCAAGGCAGGTGCTAACGCCAGAGCTTTTAACTACTTGCACACTAGAAGGGCAATACCATATCACCACATAGTCGCGGGTTCTCCGGCTGCAGTTATCTGCGGCTACAAGCGACGGACACCTTAACTGTGCTTCCCCCGGGACAAATAACATTAAAGCTCAACGTCGCGAGAACTCTATAGCTTGAATGCAGATGAGACCGCTGGTCATAAAAAGTGAACTGGTGTCCTTGCTGAGGAAACGGCAAAAAACTTAATTAAACAGAACTGAAGAAACAAACATAACGCAGTTTCGAATAGAATGGTTTAGTAAACGATATATACAACGATCGTCCTTGCTTTTCTTTATATTTATTTATTTGTCTTTGATTAACTGAAAGGCCGAATTAAGCGAGAATCGCCCGGCCTGTACCGAATAAAGAAGATAGGATAAATATAAAGTAGGTCATGAAGACCGATAAGACTGACCAGTCGTTCTATATGGTTGTACTAGAGTGAACCACTACCCTGGTGTGTAAATATAATTCAAAAAGAAAAACGAGGTAAGAAGAACGGCTGTTTCTCCATTTTGAAGAAAAAGCATCCGTGCCGCCTCATTAGCAATTACTGAGCGGGAGAGGTTCATTAATATTCACCCTGCTTCTGAACCTGGCCGCGCTCGCTCTGGCTATTATTAATCATCATTCTTTTCCTTTTTTTTTTTTTTATTCTTCATCCATCCTCTTTCCAAGCCCTTGTAAGAAGTTTACGATAGGTGATGTAAAACAACCCAGTACTAAACGCGATAGGGGTGACCAGCGTAACATGTGTTCTTGCGTTTACTACAGTTTTGGAACGTGCTTCATCACGCGTAAGAGCCTCCGTCTTTCATCAATTCGATGTTTGATTTTTATTATTCTTTAGGCGTTCTCTATCGATATTTGCCTCCCGTTTTGATTGAGCTCAGACAGAGACAACGGAGCATTTAAAACAAGGAAAATCGATACTGACGCGAGTGTGCAACAGGATTACTTAGCATGTAAACGCCATTAGGCCTCGACTCCTTTGCAGACTACTATTAATTAGTTATTAATAATTAGTTACGGTTCTCAAAACATCACGTGACAGAGTCCCGCACTTTTACGAACCCAGAGTAGTAGTTTTTTTTTTTTTTTGTTTACGAACACGGGATACGAAACACCTTAATCAGTCCAGGATCGAGGATATGTACATATAACTCATAATATAATTCGTGTGTCCCTGTGATGCCTTGTAGACATACACGCATTCCTTCTGTACACTTAAATTGTTTTTTTTTTTTCGGAGTATTATGATATTATGTCCTGTCTAATCTGTTTCCCAGTGATATGCTATTATATAACCGGTTTTCCATTGTATAATTCTGTGCATATTATATATTGTATGTCTTGATGCGAGGTTAGTTATATTTTTTTATGTAAACAGCCTTCTTATGGAGTGGGTGGGCCTTCGTCAGGTGTCGATACACCTTTTGCCTGCTTTCCCCCGGTTTTTATTGCCTTTGTAATCCAAACAAAAATAAAATATTAAAAATATACAATCTACAACTCCTTGTTTTATGTAAAAATGACACGCATATGGTGACTGCAGTACTACACCGTTACTATTCATAGCCATAGCCGACGAAAGTACTTAGGTGAGTGACTCCTTCCCGCGGGTCGTGGAGCTTGCTTGGAAAGCCGCGAGACAGAGATGCGATGCACTTAGCGCTGCTCTTTATGCCTAACTACGGTTTCGTAACATTTTGCACTAATTATTTTCTAAATAATTAAGAATAGTGTAGCTACGGCATCGAGAAGGCCTTTTCCCAAACTTCCATCTTATCTCGCGGTATAGCTGATACAGACATTGCGACATACCTGGCGGCATAACGAGCCAGTTGCAGCTATGATATAAGTAGGCTGACTCAGTGAAACGCGAGAGCTAACCACCAGCAGGCCACATCGAACCCTCGTTGCCGTGAGTACATTAGGGAGTTGCAATGCCGCAGCCTAAGGTCACATCTGGGAATTGGCTTGGTCACACACTATTCAGAAAGGGCTTAATGTGGAATGAATTTGAAGGAGCAAAATACTGCCCACTGTATGAGTGCACAACATTGAATGCACGACAATTATGTTAGGAGAGGGGGGAGGGGGGGGGGGGGAGGGGGGTCGAGTGTCGGCTTAGAATTCAGGCGTACTAGGTTACAGTAAAAACGGTAGTAGGTTATCAAAAGCAGAACGTTTTTGATCGCTAGGTATCCAGGAAAGGTTTTCTCGTTCGAGTGTATCACAAAACGAGCAGGCGGAGTAGCCTACCTGATTTTGCCAGCTTCGATAGTTTTCAGGGCTTGTGAAAGCAGCCTTTATGCTTTGCTTACAGGAAAACATTCTCATGTTTTCTTTCTCACGAAGAATCTGCTTCAAGAACTGCGCAAGAACGTTGATTCGCTGTCACAGGGGCCAGAACTCGTACTTTTCGGGGTACATTTGTCAAAATTCCTCCATTTTGATGTTCGCTTAAACGTGTGAGTTGAAGACATAGAGGCTTGAGTGCGTCGGCATGGTTCACTTTTCACTATGCAAACTATCCCTGTTTCAAGCTCGAAGAGGATCGAAAATCAATGCGAATGAAGCAGACACCGTATTTGGGACAAAAGTTGCAAATACACGCGATGTTTACGGGGCCAAAGCGTCATTTCGAACAGAGCGCAATTAAGAGAGTTCTAATTCACGAAACTCCACTCCATTATCAGAAGAGTACGCATGGCGTTAGTCGGATTCCTTCCAGCCGAGTAAATAAATGCTCCTGTGTAACGAAAGAGAGGCGTCTCAAATTAGTACCGGTGGATGTCTTGCAGTCCACCCAGCATGCGCGGCACCATGCAAGCTGCTGACCTTGCGCTCTTATCGATTGGCCTGGCGCCA